>NW_022196894.1:78183125-78191172 GCF_008632895.1 Mastomys coucha
GGAGGGGAAACTGGGAATGGAGAAATTTACATGTAAATAACGAAAATATCTAAAAGAAAAAAAAAGAATAGAATGAAGAAATAAGGAGCAAAGGCTGAAAAAGTCCTAATCTAAAGATCACATGTCACATAAGCCTATATGTGAATTCCTATGTTTAACATTATTGTTGCAATCTGTTTTCTGCCAGTTTAGTGTCATGATTATTTTCTAATTAAAAAAAAGTCTATTGAAAATGAAATAAAAGTGAGAAGTGCAAAAAAAATTATAAGAGATTCTACAGAACTTTGTAGGAGTTTGTTGCTCTGAACAAGCAAATAAATAAATAAATAACCAACTATTTCTAGAGACAGTGGAAAAAAAAAAAAGAAAGCTGAAAGCCCCACCTCAGGGATATACTTCCTCCAAGCCATACCTCAGAATCCTTCCCAAACAGCTCTACTATTAGAACCACATATTTGAATATATGGACCACAGGGAGGCATTTCAAACTATGTCAGTTAATTTGCAAAACAATAAATTAATAGATAATATATCTTAGAAGGAGGAGAAAGGGATAGAAATCAAGGAATCAGCAAGCACAAGTTTTGATATGTGTATCTGTCACGGAAGTATTTCACAATAGTATCCCTGTTTCAATGACATAAATTTAAATAATAGTTTTCCTGTCATGACTAGTTTGTTTTATTTATTTTTTCACAAACTGCATATTAGAGAGGTTTAGAGAAACAAACCATTGATTATGTTTGGTGACAATTGAAATATCAAGTAATACAAAATACTAAGAAAAATATGATGTAAATTTTTCTATTTGCTGTAAAAACATTTTCTCTAATATTAAAATATGACTTGTCTGTCATTTTCCAAAGCATCAAGATTCTCAGATATTGTCATTACAACAGAAACATGTCCATATATTTTTTTTTCTGAGAATTTATTCAACTTCACTAGAGTTTTGCTTTGGGTAACAAAACATTTCTTTTTGTTAATGGTGAAATAAAATTTCTTTTAAGGAAAATTTCCTCATGTGGTGTTCCTTTTAATGAGGACTGCATTCCTATTCTATTATCCCTTTATTTGCAGAAAATGTTGATTTTTTTCATGAATTGTACTCATAAGGACTCTGTGTGGACTTTATGTATTTTTAGACCTAGTGCATGAATCAAAGCTAATAATCTGAAATTTAAACATTCTTGGCAGTAGAGACAGTATGGATCAATGAACACATTAGCTGCACTTGCATTCTACTTGAGAATATGCTATAACTATTAATACAGATTTTTATTTATAAGGCAAATAAATACAAATCTTTTCATGTTTCAAATTGTTTTAATTAGAATAATTTTAGACAATTTCTCATATGTGCAATATGTACGGTCTGCTTATAACTCCAGCTCTCTACATTTTTTGTCAACTCCTCCCCAGCCAAAAAACATTTTTTTCTATGTTCACAACTCTTCCTTTTGCTTTATGACTCATTAGTGTTAACCAGGAATAGAATATTGGCTATCCATTCTTATGGCCTTGTCTGACAGCAATGGCAGGAGAAGCCTTGGTCCTGTGGAAGTTTGATACCCCAGTGTAGGAGGATGCTGAAGTAGTGGGGCTGTAGAGAATGGGTGGGTGGGGGGAACACCTTCATAGAGGCAAAAGGGAGGAGAGAGAGCAGATGTGAAATGGGGGGGGGGTTGTGGAGGGGTAACCAAGAAGGGGGATATCATTTGAGATGTAAACAAATGGAATGACTAATAAAAAATACATATTCCCATTGTTATTTGAGTAGAGATGATGGTAGGTAGAATCACATTTCTACAAATACCACAGATACAAATAAATGCAAAGGAAAATTTTTAATTCCTCTTCTAACAGTAGCAAAATTTTCATCAAATATTGCTTTTAATTATATTTGTTTGTACGTGAAAGTGAAAATTTTAGCAATTTTTAAATGATGTAATTATTTTTCATTTCTTGAGCATACTTAAGGCAAATTATTAAAAAATTCTTCTCAATAAGGAGTTAAAAGATTTCTGATTCTTTCTGTGATTCTTCTTGAATCTAAATGCATTTATGTTTCTCTGAAGGCTATTATTCTTCATCTCCTTTGTGCTCCCAGATTTTAAAGATAAAAAGCAAAAATTATTTTTTTAAAATTTGAGCTTCTGACCATTTCAGCCCACTGAATCTTTCTGATTTCCTTAAATTATTCAAGTCGAGATTGGAAAGGTTTCTATCAGGTACCTCGGGGGAATTTTCATATTTTAAAATAAACTGAACTGGAATAATAGATGTTCCTTTTAATTCTACTATTGCTATGTTGTCTATATTAGTAGAACTCTTAAGAATATCTTCATATGTCATATATATTTAACATTGTTAATACAAGGTGGTTATAGACTCTGAAGTATTTAAAACTTCCTAATTGTTTATATTATACTAAAAATTTGCATCTCAATATGTTTATGTCATAATATAATCCAAAGTCACATGCCTTTGCTTTCCTGAATATAAATTTATGGTTTGTAATTTAAATAAAAATAAACTTTATTACTATTGATATCATGCTGGTCTATATAATAATTCAAAGTCCTCAGTCAAAATAGTTGAAGTTTATCCTCCAAGTAATTACAGAATATTTGGCTATTTGTGTGAAATTTCAACATTTCATACTCTTTTAATAAGAAAATGGGATTGAAATGGCTCCCCAAAGTCAATGAGAGTATGATGAAGAAGAAATAGTACTCAAGCATGCTCACTTGATCACCTCCACCACCCCTTCTTCTTTGTTTGAACTAACATGTTTACCCTACCGAAAAGGCAAATGTGCTCACATGTTACACAGCTTGAAGTACCAGGAGTTTATGTACTGTTACATCTGTATCTTCATTTCTGTATGTCTGTCTCTGTCTCTCTGAATGATTGTTTCTATCTCTCTGTCTCTATATGAGTATATCTGTCTCTTTCTGTGTTTATCTCCCTGCCTCTGTCTCTCTGTCTCTTTTTATCTCTCTCTGTCTCTCTCTCTCTCTCTGCCCCTCTCTCTCTCTCTCTCTCTCTCTCTCTCTCTTTCACACACACACACACATACACATACACACACACAAACACACACACATGCACACTCCTTTAATTCAAAGAATGAATCTTTCACCTTTGGTACTTTTTTTCACCTTTGATATTTAAGGCCTCTTTTTTCTATGCACTCTCCTCCCCTGACATGTGCCTTTCCACCTATTCAGATCTTATGATTTTCAAACAGTTCTTAGTTATCTTTGTTTTTGTTCCTGTTTCATCCATTCTTTTCTCCTTCAAGTCTCTTATTGTTCTCTCTAGCTCCACTTATCCTCATATTTGAGTAAAAGTAATTCTGCTTGCTGTCAGCTTTACCAAAGTGAAGATAAGCCCTGTGGGTGACTGTGTCCACCAATTAACATGGTCAAGATTAAAATTTTCTCAAATACAAACAAAATATATGAATTGCCTTATAGTTAGAAATGAAACTAATTATTATCGTTTTGAGAAAATTAATTATTTTAGTCAGAAATTTCATAATATGAGAAAATGATCCATTATGTGCAGAATGCTAGACATGCATGCCTGTGATACCAGTACCAGATATTAAGGCCAACTTTGACTCCTATAGAGTTCAAGAGGGCTAAGGTATTCTAAACTGTCTTTATCAACTGAAAAATCTAAGTTAAGTGTAGGATTGGGCATTGGCCCAGAAACTTCCTTTGAAACACATATCTACTAGACTATTTATTGATAAAACAAGGGATCAATTAATTATTAGCAACAGTTCTTTGAATTCAGATTTTTAAATAACAAGAAATGCTCTCACATTATGATGATTTGTGTTATTTGCTGGGAATGACAAAAATAGTTGCTGTTCTGGCAGAAATGCATTACCTTAATGTTGAAAATAAAACAACAAAAAAAAAGACCAATGGGATTACTGAGTGGTAAAGGTGCTTTCTCTAATCTGGTAACCTGGATCAAAGAACATATGTAAAGGTAGAAGAAGAGAACCAACTCCACAAGGTTGCCTTCAGAGCTCCATAGATGCATTGAGACTTGGGGGACGCAGACAGCATGTGTACATTCATTAATAAGAAAAATGTTATAAAAGACAAGTCACAGATCCAATCTCCAATGAAACAGATTCTTGTGATTTTTTTTAAAATTTTTTATTAGATATTTTCTTTATTTACATTTCAAATGTCATCTCATTTCCCAGTTTCCCCTCCAAAAACTCCCTATCCCAACCTACATACTCCCACTTCCCTGTACTGGCATTACCCTACACTGGGGCATCAAGCCTTCACAGGGCTAAGAGCCTTGCCTCCTACTGATATCTGATTAGGTCATCCTCTGCTGTGTATGCAACTGGAGCCATGGGTCCCTCCATGTGTATTCTTTTGTTAGTGGTTTAGTTCCTGGGAGCTCTGGGGATACTGGTTGATTCATATTGTATCTACTACGGGGTTGCAAATCCCTTCAGCTTCTTGAGTCATTTCTCTAACACCTCTCTTCAGGACCCTGTGCTCAGTCCAATAGTTGGCTGAGCCTCTGTATTTGTCAGGTACTGGCAGAGCCTCTCAAGAGACAGCTATAAAAGGCTCCTGTCAGCATGCACTTGTTGGGTCTTGCTGAGTCTGGGATGGATCCCCAGGTGGGGTAGTCTCTGGATGGTCTTTCCTCCAGTCTCTTCTCCATACTTTGTCTCTGTATTTGCTCCCATGAGAATTTTGTTCCCCCTTCTAAGAAGAACCAAAGTATCCACAATATAGTCTTCCTTCTTCTTCAGCTTATGTGGTCTGTGAATTGTATCTTGGGTATTCAAAGCTTCTAGGCTAATATCTACTTATAAGTGAGTGCATACCATATATGTTCTTTTGTGATTGGGTTACCTAATTCAGGATGATATTTTCTAGTTCCACCTATTTGCCTAAGAATTTCATGAATTCATTGTTTTTAATACCCAAGACAGTATTTTCAACAAATGGTACATTCAACTGGCAGTTAGCATGTAGAAGAATGCAAATTGATAAATTCTTATCTCCTTGTACAAAGCTCAAGTCCAAGTTGATCAAGGACCTCCAAATAAAACCAAATACACTGAAACTAATAGAAAAGAAAGTGGGGGAGAGCTTTGAGCCCATGGGCAAAGGGGAAAATTTCCTGAACAGATCACCAATAGCTTACATTCTAAAATCCAGAATTAACAAATATGACTTCATAAAATTACAAAGCCTCTGTAAGGAAAAGGATACTGCCAAAAGGACAAAATGGCAACCAAAAAATTGGGAAAAAATCTTTATCAACTCTATATCTGATAGAGGGCTAATATCCAATATATACAAAGAAGTCAAGAAGTGAGACTCCAGAGAACCAAATAACCCTAATAAAATGAGGTACAGAGCTAAACAAAGAATTCTCAACTAAGAAATACTAAATGGCTTAGAAGCACCTAGAGAAATGTTCAACATCCTCAGTCATCAGGGAAATGGAAAAAAAAAAAAAACCCTGAGATTCCACCTCACACCAGTCAGAATGGCTAAGATCAAAAAACTCAGGTGACAGCAGATGGATGTCTGGCAAAGATGTGGAGGAAGAGGAACACTCCTCCATTGCTAGTGGGATTGCAAGCTAGTACAACCACTCTGGAAATCAGTTTGGCAGTTCCTGGGATTGGAAATAATACTATCGGAGGACCCAGCTATACCACTCCTGGGCAAATATCCAGAAGATGCTCCAACATGTAATAATGACACATGCTATACTATGTTCAGAGAAGCCTTATTTATAAAATCCAGAACCTGGAAAGAACCCAGATGTTCCCCTACAGAGGAATGGATAAAGAAAACGTGATATTTCTACACTATTCTTGTGATCTTGGTTTGTCCTGTTCAGCTATAGTATCTTGGAGTCCTCCTCTGTTTTGAAGAGGATTCTGAGAGGAGTGGATCTGTGGAAGAGAAGAGTTGATGGGTAGCAGGAGGACTGGAAGGAGGGGAAACTGAGGTAGGGATCTATTACATGAAAAAAGGAATCTATTTTCAATAATTTTAAAAAATAAAATGAGAAATAATTTCATCGTCAGAAATTTGTGTGAAAGTAGAATCTCAATAATTTCTAAGAGAATAAATTTGAAATGGATTATGAGTGTAGCTCAGCCCAGTGCTTGCGCACTCAGAGCACATGTTCAATGCTTTGTATGACAATAATAATTATATTGGCACTGGCATTAATAACAACTATACCCATTGTATGTACATATTTATTTCATATATATATATAATATCAGTAATATTAAATACCCATAATTCCATTGGATTTTTTTTGATTCTTGATTTACGTATTAGGTTATCTTTTGCAAGAATAGTGTCTTCTGTACATGACAAGGAAGCTCTACTTTTGAAATATGGTTGCTGTGGTGGTTTGAATATGCTTGGCCCATTTAGTGGCACTATTAGAAGGTGTGACCTTTTTAGAGAAACTGTGTCACTGAGGGGGTGGGCTTTAGGATCCTCCTTCTAGCTACCTTGAGACAATCTGCTCCTGATAATTTGTCTACCTGTATGTTTCATGCTTCTTGCCATGATGATAGTGGACTGAACCTCTAAAACTTTGAGCCAGCCCCAATTAAATGTTGATCTTTATAAGAGTTGCCTTGGGTTACCATGGTCCCCAATGAAGGAGCTAGAGAAAGGACCCAAGGAGCTAAAGGGTTTGTAGCCCCTTAGGAGGAACAACAATACAAACTAACTAATACCCTCAGAGCTCCCAGGGATTAAAACTCCAACCAACAGGGGGGCACTCATGGCTCCAGTAGCGTGTGTATAGCAGAGGATGGCCAAGCCAGTCATCAATGGGAGGAGAAGACATTGGCCCAGCAAAGGTTCTATGCCTCAGTGTAGGGGAATGCCAGGGCCAGTAAGCAGGAGGAGGTGGGATGGTGAGCAGGGGGAAGGGGAATGGAACAAGGGATTGGTTTAGGTTTGGATTTTTTATTTTATTTATTTTTCTTATTTTTTTTGAGGGGAACCTGGGAAAGAAGATATTGTAAATAAGAAAACATCTAATAGCAATTAAAAAAAATGAGTTGCCTTGGTCATGGTATCTCTTCATAGCAAAGGAAACCCTAACTAAGAGAGTTGCCTAACAAGACCTTCATGCTAATTGTACCAATTAACATACTAACATAGATAGAAATAAAACTTTCAAGTCCTAATCCATAAAGATCTAACAGGCAACTAAAGGGTGCTAGAGAAAGCAAGATAATCAGTCTAATTCAGGGGCAGGCATCTTCATGATAGTTTATTTAATCTGAAGTAGTCAGCCATACATGTACTTAAAAGGAACACTAAAGAAGCTAGGAAGTGTGTGTGTATGTGTGTGTATATGTTTGGTAAATAGACAGATGATAGATAGATAGATAGATAGATAGATAGATAGATAGATAGATAGATAGACAGATAAAGACAGACACAGAGAGAAATGTTTTTAAATGGAGAGGTCCTAAGCTGGACAGAAAATGTTGAGAGGAGAAATTGGAAAAAAATATGCACACAATGAGCATGTAAGAATTTATAAAAAGCAAAGTTAGGTTAAAAATCACTAAGTATTTTAGAAATTCCTTTAAGTTCAAATAGTGAGTGAGACCACCTCATCAGGTAATTTCTTAAATAAATAATTCATTGTCATTGGAGACTCCAGGGTACTGGAGATGCTAAGAGTTGTGGCAGGTATAGATTGGAGCCACCCAAAGACCAAGAGAGGAGCTGTATGCATTGAAAGTGGCAGAGCTGGATAGGTAGGCTTTCCTAAGTCCTTTGGAGGAAAATTTCCATGAGGAGCTTCAGATAGTAGACATTGGACTCACAAGATTTGGAATATTCCCTGCTGGCTTTGGGGTTTATTTTGATCTAATTGTATAAGAGGATCTAAGACCTTTGTAGAACCCACAGCCCTTAATACAACTGATGCCATAAAAGGGGCACCATTCTCATGTTAAAACCCAGTTTTCAGCCGGGCGGTGGTGGCGCACGCC
>NW_022196894.1:78191182-78292237 GCF_008632895.1 Mastomys coucha
AATGGGAACAAAGACCCACTCCATAGTTCCAGGATTTGAGAAAGTCCCCAGATGTACTAACCTCATTTTTTGGCTTCTGTAGTTTTGTTTCTTGCTTACTGTGCTTCCTAACCAAAGTGTGTTAACCAGGATGAGTTTTGTGCATAAAAGGCAAAGAATGGAGAGGCTTGGGGCTACATAATTTGGACAAGTTTCCCCTGTAGCCCTCCAGGTGGCAAATAAATACTATAGGATGGCAAAAAGGAGAAAAGAAAAAGAAAGAAGAAAAATAAAAGAAATGTGAAAAGAAGCATGAGTGACTGGAAAAGTGTATCTCTTGTAACAGAAATGTCTAATGAGATCTATGAAGATGCAAAATAGCTATTATAATTTTTATATTTTGATGATATATGTTTATATTCTAAAATACTTTATGTGCATTTGAGAAGTCTCCTAAGGAAATCAAATTTACTAATTGTTATGATTGATTTAAAATACCATAGGTATGAAGTCTCTACTTAACAGTTATCTATGTCCTGTTTTAAAATGTAAGCTTCACTCAAATAAAGTTTAGTTATTACTTTGTGGCATAAATGTTTCTGTGATTTTATATAATTTATTCAAGGTTAGGAAGCTGGTACATTATCTCAACAAGCAAATGACACATCTTGCTCTATGTCTATACTTGCTTTTAATCACTGAACTGTACAAGCCTGATATAGATATAAAAAGTGAAGGTCAAAGTTTTTAGCAAAGATGAGTTCAACTCAGTATTAAAATTAATTTGATAATGTAATAGATGATTTTTGAAATATAAGTATTCATTAAGTAAATAATATTTCATATTGTGAAAGGTAACTCAAAAGTTCAGAATATGAGACATTCAAGAACAATTCTAAAGCATAAAATAAGATATGAATCAAATGCATTTTATTTTTGAGACAACTGTCACAAAATAGAAAGCACAAAGCATAAATCACTGTAATCCCTCCACTCTGATCATTTATTCTCACTGTAGCCCAACAATTTACCTCAAATTTTATAAAGGATGTTTAAATTGTGAGAAACCCCTAAAGCAAAAAAAAAAAGTGATGATAATCTCTTTAGAATAAATGAGTAATAAAAAGATGAATTAAATATAGAATATAGAATAAATATTATTTGCTGGAAGAAGCTTTCTGAACATGAATCAACATCAAGAAAATGTCTTCATCCTGTGAAATTCCAGTGGTGTTGGGAACCATGAGAACCCTGAGATTAACATCCTACCTGACAATCACAAGGATCCTGCTTGGCCCTGAGAAAAGAACATTCACGGAAATCCACCCTCTCCCCACCTGTCACCCTGGAGCTCAACCCCAGAAGATTTTGTAACCTTCCATCTCCCTCCTTCCTCTTCCCCTCTCCTCCAAGATTTTTGCTTTAAATATGCTCAGCTCCACTAAGTAAACGGCTCTTGACAAGCAATGCTTCCTTGAGTCCTGTCTTCTCTCTCGCCCATTCTTTATTCACAGGCTGTGATCCTCCTTGTTCCCCTGAATAACTTGACCTGCAGGCCAGGTCACAGTGGTAGTGAACAAAATAAGCTTTTAAAACAACAAAGACAATTTTCTCAATGAATACTTAATTTTTTGAACAATTTAAGCATGACCTTTGTCTATAACTATGATTAAATCCATAGGCAAGAACAGAAAAGAGCATATGAAGTCTGATTTTTATGTTTATTTGTAAAATATGAAAGTGTAAACCACCAAATCAGTTATCTCTGAGCACTATAACTATGTGCCCCGTACTAATTGAGTGCCAACTAACATCTCCACTAATTTGATAATTATGTGAAACAGAAATGACATCATTATTAAAAAAGCCAGAAAAGTTGTATATTAACCTTCTTATCTCAGAGGGACACTAGAATATATTTATGGCATTTTAATTCATGTTCTATTTTTATGTAAGATGAATGAACTAAAATACTGTGAGCCAGCTTACATTGGTTTTACTTCAGCATCTAGACAGATTGAGATAGAGGGAGACCCTCAGTTAATTGAATGGCCTCACATCTTCTCCAAGTCCTTCCTGAGGGAACTTCTATAAGTTGTACTGGTACCTCTGGGCTGCCTCCTTCACCTTCCCTTTCTAGGATTCAAAAATCATATGAAGTTATTTTTTCCCTAGAAGGCCTGACGATGAACTACCATGCTGAAGACCCTCACGTAAGCTTTTTTACATCACAGGAAAAGGACCCAAAATGACTAGGTGTCTTAGCAAGAACCAGGCCACTGAGCAGTTTTACCCATCTCAGACTGCATCATCCTCACAGGTTGGCACATGGCAAGGAAGAAGATGGCTCAACAAGAAGGTATTTGTGAACTGCAAAAAATATCACTAAAACTTAATTTTCTGGATCCAATTATCTTCTCACATCTAATTTCAGTATTACTTCAAGAACCATGTTTCTCTGAAATATATTTTAATTTTAAGTATAATAAAAAATGTTCTAAAAATACACTGTGAAAAATTTTCAGATGAAGTAAAATATATATTACATATTACAATAAATATTATCTCCTAGTTCTTTCCTACAAATAAGTACATACCGTGGCATGACATAATTTAAAAGTATGATCTGAGTAACTGAGGGATGCTTTGACATTTGTATCTTCAAAGCTCAGGTACAATGGTACATAGACATTCCACCCAAGTGTCCCTCACTAGAACTTTAAGGGGACTGAAATTCTGTTCCAAACACCAGCTCTTGCCTGAACCACAAGGATCAGCATGGGAACCTAAAACAACTAAGCTATAGCAAACTATTGATGACAATCCTCACATGACTGGTGTTTCACACTCATAAGAACACAGAGTTTGCTAAAGAAGATGAACTGAATATCATCAGACATTGAAAAAGGCAGCAGAGGTAAAAATGTACAGCTAGTGTCTTAGGGTTTCATCCCTGTGAAGAGACACCAAGACCAAGGCAATGCTTATAAAGACAAACTTTTAACTGGAGCTGGCTTACAGTTTCAGAGATTCAGTCAATTATTATCCTGGTGGGAAGCATTGCAGCATGCAGGCAGGCATGTCATGGGAGAAGCCAACAGTTCTACATCTTGATGAGAATGGTAACTAGGAGAAATCTTCCTCTTACATGCAGACAGAAGGCTTTCCCCACGTGAGGAGCTTGAGCAATAGGAGAGACTTCAAAGCTTACCCCCACTGTGACACACTTTCTCCAACAAGGCCACACCAGCTTCTACAAGGCCAGCCCTACTAATAGTGTCATTACTCATGGGCCAAACATTCAAACACATGAGACTATGGGGGGCCAAAACTATTCAAATCATCAGAGCTGGTCATCTCAGTTTCTCACACACCTCTGCTTGATTTTGGAAAGCATGATCTCCCTTAGAGTTGGCTTTATGACAATAGTTTCCCTGTGTATCTAAAAGGCATGAACTCCAAGGAAACATCCAGCAGTTCACTGGAAAGAAAAGGATTCATGTTTGGTACCGTAATCACAGTAGGTCTTCAGGTGCTTACAATCTTTGTGCATTCCCTGAAGCAGAAACAGAAGCCTACCCTATTCCCAGCTTTTCTAATTGTCCATGTGTTTGTCTTTGATTCATTCCCTCTATTTTTCTTTCTCTAGTCTGACCAAATCTCTAAAGTCAAGCAAAGATATAACAATGCATATCTGCTATGGTCTCCATCTTCAACCAAAGGAAAGTTCCTAAATGAGCAGTGAGCTACACTTATCTGTAGATAGAAGGATACTTATTTTAAATACTAATAAAAATTATATTGGTTAGGAAAAATGTCAGAAAGTTCTATTCTGAATCTGTGTTTTCCAAAGCATGGAATGTTTGGCTTAGGATCCAAGTAGTGAGCATGATTTCCCTCTTTTTGAAATCTCCTTAAGTTAAATTCCACACTTATCAGTTTCTTGAAAGATCTCCATGCGACTACTGCAACCATTGGAAGATCTTGCTGAGCTGGTCATTGCTGCGCTTCACGAGTTTTGTTTTTTGGTTTTTTTTATTGTTTGTTTTCCTGGGTGGGAATATTGATTGCTTCTTATTTGGCATTTACATAGTACCTTTAGATACTATGCAAGAACTAGTAAAGTGTCCTGGTCAGTTTGAGTCCTATTATTCCAAGTTCTTTGTCTGATCCATGGGCTCCATTCAGCATCAGAATTCTGCCTTAACTAACCTTCTTAGGGCCAAATACAATAGCAACAGGATATATTGTTTTCAGAAACCTTTGCAGTTTTCTGACCAGTGACTTGAAGGGAGGCTTTTTTATGATTGTCATTTGGAAAACCACACAAAATTATTAAATTCATAGTTTTACCAGTTAATTTTTTTGATTGTGGAATATCCAACATAAAGCAAAAAACATGCTCTCGTAAGACATACTTCACTAGCCTTAATAGACATGACATATTCCATAAGTAAAAATGCTGGTTGAAGAAAAACAACACTCTTAGTTGAAATTTTTTCTCATTCTCTCCACTTCACCTTCAGTTTGCTTATTGATTTCTTTCTTTAATTTTTTTTTTTTGTTTTGAGAGATAATGCTTCTTTTAACCACATCACAAAAAGAGAGGAAACTTGTATTATAAGAGTATCTTATTTGCTCTCTAGGCTGGTGTCCTGAGCAGACCTTGGGCTCAAGCTCTGCAGCCAGTCCCACAACACTCAGAGGAAACTGCTACACATACAAGCCCAGGATCACAAGATGCTAGAATCACAGGATCCCAGAGACAGATTGACTCTGAGGAATTCTGACACAACCAGGATCATAGGAAGGACAGGCTCCAGTCAGATTTAGCAAGGGCAGGTAGCACTAGAGATAACCAGATGGCAGGGGTGGGGCAAGCATAAGAAAATAACACAAACCAAGGTTACTTGGCATCATGAGAACCCAACTCTCCAACCATAGCAAGTCCTAGACACACCTTCACACCAGAAATGCAAGACTCAGATCTAAAATCACTACTCATCATGATGATACAGGACTTTAAGAAAGGCATAAATAGCACCCTCAAAGAAACACAGGAGAACACAGGTAAACACCTAGAAGCTCTTAAAGAGGAAACACAAAAATCCCTTAAAGAACTACAGGAAAACACAATCAAAAAGGTGAAGGAAATGAGCAAAACCATCCTGAATCTAAAAATGGAAATAGAAACAATAAAGAAATCAAAAAGAGAGGCAACCCTGTAGGTACAAAACCTAGGAAAGAAATCAGGAGTCACAGATGCAAGCATTTCCAACAGAATAAAACAGATAGAAGAGAGAATCTCAGGGGCAGAAGATACCATAGAAAACATTGACACAACAGTCAAAGAAAATGCAAAAAGCAAAAGGCTCCTAACCCAAAACATCCAAGAAATCCAGGATGCAATGAGAAGACCAAACCTAAGGATAATAGTTATAGAAGAGAGTGAAGACTCCCAATGTAATGGGCCAGTAAATAGCTTCCAGAAAATTATAGAAGAAAACTTCCCTAACCTAAAGAAAGAGATGCCCATGAACATACAAGAAGTCTACAGAACTCCAAATAGACTGGACCAGAAAAGAAATTCCTCCCGTCACATAATAATAAAAACACCAAGGGCACTAAACAAGGAAAGAATTTTAAAAGCAGTAAGGGAAAAAAGGTCAAGTAACATATAAAGGCAGGCCTATCAGAATTACACCAGACTTCCCACCAGATAGTATGAAAGCTAGAAGACCCTGGGCAGATGTCATACAGACTCTACAAGAACAGAAATGCCAGCCCAGGCTACTATACCCAGCAACACTCTCAATTACCATAGATGGAGAAAATACACAATATCTTTCCACAAATCCAGTCCTACAGAGGATAATAGATGGAAAACATCAACATAAGGAGCAAAACTATACACTAGAAGAATCAAGAAAGTAATCTTTTAACAAATCCACACAAATCTAATTCCACCTCTTACAACAAAAACAACAGGATGTGACAATTACCTTTTCTTAATATCTTAATATGAAAATTAATATTACCAACATATCCTAATCAATTGAAATTCAAAAATATGAGGAATTAGAAATTTGTTGATTGTCATCCAATAGTCCCTGTAATTTGGTAATTGGAGAAATAGGTCCAATATTGTACAATCCATATACACTTTCAGCTTGTTTGTGACAGTGTCTTGCTGTGTACAACATAAAGGTCTTGAAATCTTGCTTCTCCTATCTCAGTCTCTCTATGAGTAGTATTGTTTATTTAATGTTTTTACACTAATGTTTTACTAATGTAAAACTAATGTAACACTAATATAAAACTAATGTTTACACTAATGTTTTTACACTAATGTTTTCAGAACAGCTTACATATTTCAAAAGTATTTATATACCCAAGGGAGACATAGACAATTAACTTGGGAGGTGGCTTGTAGGAAAGAGAACAACAAAGAGTGAGACTGAATGCTTTGCTTGATATTTGTAGCTCTTGTATCAAGTTTGAAGAAGAGGACTTTATAAGTTACTCTTTCTCTGAGATGAATGCTTTTCCAAATTATCACAGCTAATGAACCAGATTCTTACTCATACCTAATATCTGTGCCACCCTCCAAGCAGAACCATTCTTCATTGAAACAGTTGGTGAATGAATGACTTTATGAATAGACAATCTTAATACACACACCATTTCTTAAATGAATGTAAACTGTTCTCTGTGGGCTGAGAATAAAGTCACTCACTCAAGTCAAATAGTTTTGACCATAGCAGGAAGTCTGTATCCAAAAATCGTGCCTACAATTCATTCCTTGGTGCAGCAGAACTGTCAACTCTCAGCTTAGCTACGATAGAGGTAAAACCCTTTGGTGATGTGAGGGTCATTGAAGTACATTCTTATTAAAATGAAATCCAATGTCTAACTTGCTCTTATTTTGGGCTTCTAAGAGCCAAGATTTTAAACTCTACTAAATACAAAATAAACAAACAAACAAAAAGACTTTATATATTTATGTTCATTTATGAAAATACTAGTAGTGATATATTATTTTGAAATATAAAGTTAATATGTTTGGAGTTATTTAAAATTTATATTGAGAAAACTGTATGTATTTTCAGTATTGCTGTAGACAACCATCTACATAAGACTGACAAATTGTTGTTTTATATCAAACAACTTTTATAACACTCATTTTTATTGTTATATTTTATAAATTTTAAGGAATATGACAAAAAGATGTTGTAGGTGTTGAAGGGGGGGTCTCAGAAGAGTTGGGGGTACAAAAGGGAAACAAGAATGTGATTTAATTCTATTTCCTTAAAATATACTTTTAAATGTTAACAAATTCAAATAAATTGAAATCATGTAACTTTTCTCATCATAATGCAATAAAAGTTGAAAAAAAAGAGTACCTTTGCATAATTCTCTCCAAGTGTATTTGAATCCTTTGGTGACTCTTTCTACACTGACCATTTCCTATAAATGTTGGAATATGTGGTGTGTATATTTCTGTCTTCTACTGACAATTCAAGCAAATATTACCTGCTTTAAGTCCATCAGCTCCTTCATTCTCTCCTGTACCAGACCAAGTTAATGATAACTATTATTTATAAATAATATGTTTGATATTATTAGTTATGAAGAAAGTTATTTAAAATACAAAAACTCAAAATTAGCAAAATATTCTTAATTAATAATAACTTATCACAATTGTGGACAGTTTTAGGATACATTGAATTTTGTAATTAATAATGATTTTCTCTCTAATATCGTTACAATTTTGTGCATTTACATATCGAATTGCATGGTCAATGCATAATTATGCATGTTTATATCTGTATGTATAACTCATGTAAATGCTTGCATATATGTTGTACTTATATAAAATAATAGGCCAAGTATGTCTTCATGTTGAATATTTATTTATTCTTCTTAGGATGCATAGAACTTGACTGTTCTACGAATTAATTGCATTTCATAGTGGAATTTAAAGGGAGGATTGAAATATGTAAAAAATATTACATGTTTTACATGCACCATGATTGCCCACAGAATTGGGTAGTCAACTAGATAAGCATTGTGTGAATTTCTGCTAATGAACAAATTTATTCAGTAAGATGTGTGGGAAATTGCCATTCACTTTAAAATTAATGAAACAGAAAAGATTTCTCCTTACAATCTAATGCTCTTTTAATTCGACCCAGATATTGAGATTCATGTTTTTATTAAGTTCAGCTTGATTGAGTTTCTGCAGGCATACATCAGTATTGTCCATCAATAATTGAAGATTTTGTTTCCTATGCTATTATCTGGAAGTTAATATGAACAAGAAAATGAAGAAAATGAACAGGAGGGCTGGTTTCATATCTTAGGAGAAAAGAGCTAAGTTTTTAACCTGTATAAGTGTTTATTTTCAAGGGTTCTATAAGAGTTAAATTATCTTCAAAACTTCAGTATAATTTGGGCTTGAAAAATCATTCTTGAAAATAAATACATTAATTAGATATTCTTAAACCCAGAGATAAACTTTTTAAAGCCCTGTTCCTCACAATTACAAACAGTAGTGTTCTATGTGGCTGTAAAGAAAAGTTCATTTAGTGAAAATTCTTCTTACATTAATGAAAATAAAATCTGGCATATATTTTTATAAATAGTGGAGTGGATTGCATATATCTCTTTGTCTCTTTAAATTTAATTTTAAGGTTAATATTATTATAAAATCTGTATGTATTTTTATCTCTTAAGTTGGACTTCCCACCAAATAATGAAGATAAGTAAATGGTTTTCTTATTATTTGCAAACCTTTGGATATTTGCACAAACTTGGAAATGAATTTTACTAAGGGAACAATATCAAGGGAAGGCGAAGATGAGTGAAAGATAAAGTGGGTTACAAAACTGTTCAGCACTTCAGAACTGTCTCTAGGAGATTAAGATTCTATTCTCAGCATATAACACAATTGGCTTTGATATCTACTAAAGTACCATCTTGTTTGACTAACCATTGACAGCTAGTTCTAGGACTTCTGGGTGCATCAAAAACAAATAATGCTTGATGCCTCGCCAGAGCTATTAAGACATAATATTTTCATATAGGTTAAATAACTTTAATTATAGCTCTCCCTCCCTCTCTCTCTCTTTCTCTCTCTCTCTCTCTATATATATATGCATATATATTACTATATATATTATATTATATATTATATATTATATATTATATTAGTATATAATATAATATAATATGATATATTATTATATAATATATAATATACAGTATAATGCATATACATATATATTATATAGATTATATTATATATTATATTAATATATATTATATATTTACTTATATAATATATATGAATACAGTGAAGTTTTTAAGATAATTTAATTCTCATGGAACCCTTGAAAATAAGCATATATATGAATATGTGTATGTATGTATATCATCAGTTCCACTGTAAACATTTTATACATATTTTTTCCAATGAATTATAGGGACTATGGGAACAAGAAAACAGGCATATGCCTTTACAGTACACACAATTATTTTCCAGATTTGAGTGTTTGATGTTTGGTTGAATACCAAGAGGCAGAAGAGATGAATGGGGAAGACTTATTTCACAGTCATAATACCAGCCTAAAACGAAGGGAAGACAATGAAGAATCTTAATTGTAATGAATAATAAACAAATTTGGATGTGAAACTTGTTATTTCCATTCATCACAACCTACCATAAGTCTGTCCTGTGATTACTAATAAAGTAATATGCAGTTCCTGTAGCATGAAAACTTTGGTCACATGTTCATTATGTGTTCATTATGTATCTATAAGCAAGTTTTATTGATTAAGTAACTAATGATGAATGTATGCTCAGAGAGAGGTAGTGTTTGTATTTTTTTTTAAATAAGCTTGCTTTTGTATATTTTGCCTGAAATCTTAGCCATTAGCCATATGGAATTGCCTTTGTAAGACTTACCCTGTAGGTCTCAGATTTAGGCAATCACAGGAATTTGAGAAATGTTTGTGAATGTGATAAAGTGATGCTGTTTTATTACCACCAGCACCCCCAGCTGCAGTGGCCAACTGTTTCCATTGTAGCCATTATGAGTCCTCAATGTGTGTGTGTGTGTGTGTGTGTGTGTGTGTGTGTGTGTGTATGTGTGTGTGTGTGGTGTGTGTGTGTGTCAGAGAGAGAGAGAGAGAGAGAGAGAGAGAGAGAGAGAGAGAGAGAGAGAGAGAGAGAGAAAAGCTAGTATTCAGAAATGGAGCTCAGACAGAGTAAGATTCTGTAATTGACCCAAAATGACATTGTTTCTAAACAACAATAACAACAAAATGAAGGGAAAAAGACTCACAAGCCAATCACTGTATTACTACACTGTGTGAGAGAAGGACCTCAAACTAAAATTCCAAGAAAGTGGTCTCCTCTTCTTCCTCCTCCTACCTTCTTGTTTTTGTTCTCCTTCTCCTTCCCCTCCTGCTCTTCTTCCCCCTCCTCCTCCTTTTGCCCCTCCTTCTTCTCCTCCTTCTTTCCTTCTTGCTTCTGCTTCTGTTTCTGATTCTTCAGACATCTGTAGTTTGTACTGGTATACTTTGTGGATAACAAACTGGTTATTTTGTATTTTCACATCAATTTTCCCAAGATTCTCTCCATATGACACTTCACTTTTAGTTAGCAATGGAATAAACTAATTTATTAATACTCCCAGATGAGATAAAGGCAATATCCTAAGTAGGATAAGGAGGAAGTTACAGCTAGATATAAGGGGATTCTTCAGTAGTGCAATATGGCAAAATATTTTAAAGATTTATCAATGAACAATAATGAACTTACATAGTAGATTTCCCAAGAACATTACTCCTTTTTTATTAAATTTGAATTAAATAGTGATATTTTACTACTCACACTGTTCTGATTAGATGTGAAATTACACACCTGATATACCTTAAGTCAATTTGCTCAAACCATGTTGTATGTGATAGCACTAGCTTTTCATGGATCATACTAACAACATCTTAAAGGCACTCAAGTTTTCAACAAATTCAGTGATATTTTTTCATGTTCTGGATCCAACTGTGTTTCCTCAAAAATGTTGAATATTTATCCTAAAGAATGAACAGATTTGAAAATAGGAACAACATCATGATATATGCAGTTAGACAAGATCTTAGTCCTATAATAATTTTACCCTTATTTGAAAAGGAAGCAACAGCAGACATTTACTTCTCTATCCAGTTACAACAATATGAAATACAGCATGACATATATTAGGAAGGACAACTAGAATCCATAGGTAGAGACCTAAGTAGATATCATAGTATGTAAGTAGATAACTTGATCTTAGATTTCCAGCATATAAATAATATTTGAGAATGGCAACATGTCTTGTCTATAAGCCAAATATTTATTCTGTGTAATTTTTTAAACATATGTTAGCCTCCACAGGCTAGCACACCTGATGTGGAAGTGAATCTGAGATTACATGCAAATCATTTCAGAAGATTATCAAAGTTGAGCTGTGATGCTTCGTTCTTTGAATTGTAAGTTCTTGAGGAGAACTTAGATGTTTCTATTTTACGTGCTCCATCTGCCCCTGAATTTAGGATGCTCTGGCTCTCCAATTATGGAGCTAAATGATCAACTCTTTAGATGAAGATGATAAGTGTCATATAATCCCTTGGTTTTAAAATACCATATGTTATATTGTTATTCTTGGATAATCGGGAACCACTTTAGATTCCCCCAATGTCCAATTTATATGATGAATAATATGTGTGAATTTGGAAAGGTTCAATATAAATTTTGTTTGGATGATATGAAAAAAACAGAAAAAGCTTTCAGTATGACAAAAGAAGATATTGAAAATGGCTTAAAATAGAAGGTTCAACTAGAACTCTACTGAACTTCATGACCTAAATGTGAGAGGAAGATGACTTTAGCACCTAAACCTTCCACCTCATAGTCTTTTGACTTTTTCCACTCTGGTGAAACAGACTTTAATGTGGGACAATTTTCCTACATGTTCTATTTTTTGTTACAAATTGTCAGATCAAATCTCTTTCTTATTAAATTTCCTTTCCATTGTGTTTGTTACCAAGACAAGATTTATTGACAGTGTCTAAGTAAATAAGGCACCCATTTCTTATTCCATGTACACATCTTAGAAAGGCAAGGCAAGAAGGAATATGTGCCTATTTGGATAATGTCGTTAAGATGGGATGGATCTGCTACTACTTCACTGTTAGGCTAGAGCTCATGGGACTTAAATTTATTTGTTTAAATATAATTATCAAGAAAACAAAAGTCTATTTTTTATTTTTGCAGCATCTGTAGGAACAACTCAAAATTAAATATAATAGCAATTATTCAGAAAAATGAACAAATTACTCAATGAATGGATATATTTTAAACTAGAAAATACTGATTGAAGTCACTTTTATTTCTTTCAGAATGAATAAAGAGTTTGCTAATTTTGCAGCATTTTGAGGGGGGAAAAGTAAAGAGAAAGCTTTTCATGTTGGATTTCAGTCTCAAAATTAGACAAAGAAACATCTCCCTAGCTCAGATTTATAGAGAAAATAACAAGACAAGGAATAACGTGCTTTAGGATTCATGACTAGCACCTGAAAGGTATGTTGTAATCTTTGTGAGACTTAAAAGAAAATAAGAGGCAGATGCCTTTGAGTTGTAAGGGAAGTTTGTTGGATGAGTTGGCATTGAAGCATCAACCCATTAGACTTTCCCATTAGTTACTCAGAGCTTTACCTCATTACCTAACACACACACACACACACACACACACACACACACACACACAAACACACAAATAAATACTAAGGGAATGGAGGAAAACATTCTTCTATGATGACCCTTGCCTGTCCTTGCATGACATATTGTCCTGGAAGTAACAGGAAATTTTCTGAATAATGAAATTCTATGGCCGGAGTTGTAGGCGGTTAGTGAGATAACAATGCAAAGAAGAAAGAAAACGAGAGACTAATTGAAATGACCTAACAATGAGCAATTTCTGTAACTAAAGCAAAATAATTACTTGGAGTCCCTATTAAACTCGGGCTTTGAGGTCATTGTATGCATTCAGCTAAAGTCATTCTTCCATTCTTCAAGAAATCAAATTTGTGTTAGTTCTGTGAATATTAAAAGGAGACATGGTCTTTAACATAACTTTGGTGTAAAGCTGTGGCAATACGACAGTATAAATATTACATGCACACTTTGAAATTTGTTGAAACTAATTTAAAGACAGAATTCTTTAATAGATTGATAGTGGATGCTTGATATTTAATTAAACTTTTTGGCTTTAAATTCATAATTAAACACTTTTAAACTGATGATATTAATGGTGAGATATGTAGTTTCCTTCCTGGATTGTAAGGAATAATCATGAACTATCAACATAATCACTGGGATTAATTGAGACTCTTAACTAAATAAATCACTAATTGATTTAAACACAATGCCATTAATGAGCTAATGAAAAATATGTGTTTGTCATAAAAGGATAAGATAAATTAAATAAATAATACATTTAAATGTAAACTATTATCTCTGGATGTAGTAAAGTAAATCAAGATTGAGTTCAGGAGAATCAAGAAAAATATGGTATCAAAATCTATAATGAAATATCCAAAGTGTTGAGATATGCCGGGCTCTTTGCTGGCCAATCCAGACAAAAGAGAGAACCCAGTCCAGCTGAATCTCTCAGGATTGAGCAGGATGATGAGTGTCCCAAAGCAGGAGTCTATCAAAGCAGACTCATTTTATTGTATCAATCTTTTTCTTTATAAAGAACTGAGAGAGGAGGTGGAGTTTTTGATGAGGTGAGAAGACTTACGGGGAGGGGAAAGTTGATGAAGGGTATGGGGTGACTGATGGAGCCAACAAAGTTACTCTACATCAGCAGTAGCTAGGCAAAGGCAGGCTTAAGCCGGTCGTGTTGAGTCACTCCAGTACGGAAGTGACTGAGACAGTTTTCAAAACTCCAGCCAGGCTCAGGTTTGTCCCCAAGGCCCAAACCAGGGCCAACTACAGCCCAACAGGGTGAGTTAACAAACACATTTTAGCTTCATATTACAAGCTACTATTCCTTTCATTATCAGTCTATAGGAGAATTAACTATAGTGGCACTTAAATCAAGTAAGATAATTAAATTTTTGTCAAGTTCTTCATTGTGAAAACCACACATTCTTAGTCAACTACATAATGTGACTCAATGCTGAAACAGAGTTATGGCTGAAGGAAATAGAATTTAAAACTCTGAAAGGATAACTTAGATAAATGTGAACACATCTGCCATGTATGCAGTGACATGAATTTTTCTGTGTGTATTGTGTAGAGGATGACTAAATGCATTCACATTATTAAATGAAAAAGACTGTTCCACTCTTAACTATGTTTTCAGAAATGTTCTAAGAAACTTTCCTCTTAATCTGTTTCAATTTGCCTACTTGTAATTTTTAAAGCTCTTTCTTTCTTTCTTCATTTCTTTCTTTCTTCCTTCCTTTCTTTCTTTTTCTCTTCCTTTCTTTCTTCCTTTCTTTCTAGTTAAAAAAATAAAAACACAAACAACTCATACATTACTGAAATATAAAGTTCTCCAAGCTAGGGCTTGCCTTGTGATCAAAACAATTAGCAGGATAAGGCAATAGGACAGCCACAATTTCAAGATTATCCTAGGTTACACAGAAATAAAAAAGAAAAAAGAAAAAACCTCAGAAGAGTATAAAGATACTCATGGATTGGTTGGTAGGATTTACAAAGTCAATACAGCCTCCATCAAAAGGCCAACACAATTCTTCACGGACATGGAAAGAGCAATTCTCAACTTCATATGGAAAAACAAGAAATCCAGGATAGCCAAAACAACTCTCAACAATAAAAGAACTTCCCAGAGAATCAACATCCCTGACCTAAAGCTGTACTACAATGCAATAGTAATAAAAACCACATGCTATTGGTACAGAAACAGACAGGTCTATATCAATGGAATGGAATCTCTAAGACCCTAAGTAAGCCTTAGCTTACTGGAGACTCCCTGAGTGAATCACATGGAGCCTGATCAATGCAAAGAGCATGAGGATATTTATTTCAGACTGAGGCCATCCCAGACCCCACAAACAGGAGGCAACCCCACACAGCTTGTTCAGTGAGCTTTTATACAATTTTGAGGGCAGTAACCATTAGACACAATGTGATTGGTAGAACAGTGTGACTTTTAAGCTGATTGGTTTTTAAGGACTGAGGTGGCAAGAACTTCCCTTGTCTAAAGGTGGGCAAAGGTCCACCCTGTAAAATGTGTCCCCAGCTGCAGGTTGTTTCTCACCCTATGATCTGTGATCTGAGGAATATTAATTAGCCCTTACCTTCCAGAAAGTTCCACTACCTTCCCAAAGCTCCTGAGCTTATCTTATTAAGGAAATTCCTGACCTCTTGGTGTTTTTCTGAGATGTCCCTGTTTATTCCGATCTTACAAATCCAAGACCCAGAAATAAGCCTACACACCTATGGACACTTGATCTTTGGCAACAAAACCAAAAACATACAGTGGAAAAAAGAAAGCATCTTCAATAAATGATGCTAGTCTAACTGGTGGTATGTATGTAGGAGAAAGAAAATAGATCTACACTTGTCACCATGCACAAAGCTCAAGGACCTAAACATAAAACCAGATATACTGAAGATAATAGAAGAGAAAGTGAGAAAGACCCTCAGTCTCATTGTTACAGGGAGAAATTTCCTGAACAGAACACCAATGGCTCAGGCTCTATGATCAATAATCAATAAATGGGACCTTGCCGGGCAGTGGTGGCACATGCCTTTAATCCCAGCACTTTGGAGGCAGAGGCAGGTAGATTTCTGAGTTTGAGCCAGCCTGGTCTACAGAGTGAGTTCCAAGACAGTAAGGGTGAGGTGGGTAATGATGGGAGGGGGTTCCTCTAGAAAGTATCAGAGACCCTGGAGATGAGACTCTAAGGACTCAGTGGGGGTGACCTTTACCAAATGCCCAACATTGGGGAGAGGGAGCTTGAAGAGTTTACCTCTAGTAGATAGATAGGGACAGAGTAACTAACCCAGAGTCAAAATATATGACCCAGAACTGTTCCTGTCTCAGAGAACTGGATCCACCTCATGGGAGGTCACCAAAGCCTGACACTCTTACTGAGTCTATATGTGTTTATAGATGGGAGTCTGGCATGGCTGTCCTCAGAGTTCCTACCAGCAGCAGATATTTACACCCAACCATTGAACTAAAGTCAAGGAGCACTATGGTTGAATTAGGAGGACTGACTGAAGAAGCTGAAGGGGAGAGCATCCCCACAGGAAGGCTAGCAGTCTCAACTTACCCAGAACCCAGGGATCTCCAGAGACTGAGTCATCAACCAGGGGGCCAGTTTGAGGCAGACTAGAAATGATCTACCTGGTCTGGCCTTAGTGGGAGAAGATATGCTTTATCCTTAAGAGACTTGAGGCCCCAGGGAAAAGAGTGGCCTGGTCTGGGGAGGGAGCATTCTTTTAGGAGGAAAGAGGGAGGAGGAATGGGATGAGGTACTGTGGGAGAGGGGGCCAAGAAAGGGGGATAATGGCTGAAATTTAAATAAATAAAATAGTAAAAACTGAAGATAAAGAAAAAGAACGAGGAGGATCCAGTGTAATCGTGAGGTTTCAATGAGCAAAGTAAGGGAAGAACAGAGTGTTATAGCAAGATGGCAATTTGCTAGACTCTTACCTGTCTTGCTTATCCCCGCTGAGCTACTGTAAGAAGGGTGTTGGTCAGATATCTCTTTGCAAAATCCTTACAGAATCATACATTTTTCAAAGTTAAGCTGTTTGATTATGTGGAAATTCAAGCTCTAGCTAAATATAATTCCCAGATGAACATATTTATGCATATCATCCATTATTAACTTCTATGCAATATTAAATATAAACTATTTCCAGGCAGCCTACCATGACTTAAAAATATGAATTTCACCATGCTATTGATTATTGTTCTACATGGTTACACTTTAATATGCATAGTAATGTAAAATAAATATGCTAAAAATCCTTTAATAATAGATTCTGTTCCTCTAAAAGTGCTAAGATATATGCTTAAAATTCAAACACTGTGCACTCTCTTTAATGAAGGAGCTTATAAACTGATCTACTAATAAAACACAGTTCCTTATAGTATGTTCAGTTACTAGTACTGTTTTATGGTCTCTGGGGAGTATTTTCTACATTTTTCATATGTAGGAAAGGATGCAATGGATTCTTTTGTTTTCAAATAGTTCATAGTCTGCAAATTATATTGACAACTCTGTGAATACTTAGTGCATGTCAAAGTCAGTACTCAGCCAGAGATGCTGTTTCCTAAACAAATTCAGTAACTTAAACTGAGATAATGAATGTGGGATTTGGAAAAATGGTTCTATGATGAAGAGCATGGGATGTGCTGATCCTGTAGACATCCTGAGTTTGGATCACAACGCTCCAGTGCAGGGGAATCCAATGTCTCTTGCCTCCCTGGTTACCACCATTTATATTCATAGACAGAAAACTTATATGTGCATAACAAAGAAAGTAAAATTGTCCAATAGATATCTGACAGTTTAGGACATATGGTTCAACTGGAATGATTTGTGCAAATGGGAATGCTATATACTAGTTCATACCTTTGCTGTTGTTCCTTTTTGATGATTGCTTCCTGCCAAATAAAATCAGTTTTAATTATCAAACCTTACATGATGTGTATTGTATTTTTGTGAATTTGTATAAAGGCAGGAAAACAATTTTTATTACTTTAAAAAACAACACCTAAAAACATATTATTCTAAGTTAACTGAGAATTCAATAAGATTCAATATTGCGGTCAAATGTCTTCTTATAGTTCTATTATAATTACAAAGGCACTAGCATTCACAATTTCTAGAATGAAGAAGGAGCAATTTCTAAATACAATGTTCCTTTTTTTATTTTGGCCAGAAAGTAATTTCTGTTTCCAAGCTACATTGCTTTGAATTTCATGGTAACAAATATGGTAATATAGGACTCTGTAAAAAATTAATGGTCCAGTGATGTCTCCTAAAATGATGCACTCAAAACAATATTGATGCATTAAAATAATGAACTATACAGAAGTTCCAACTGCAAACTCTCCTAGCATTAATATAAAACTGGGGTGTGATATACAGGCTTGATTCTTTTCCTTTTAAGAGTATAAGGAATGGTTTCAGAAATTCAACAATAATTTAGCAGGTAGTATGGCTCATCTCATTTTGTAAGTGGTTCAGCAAAGAAAATAAGGACTTTCAGCAGTTTAATTTCCAGTAATGATACATGACTTTCCTCTTGATATATATTCCTTAAACTTTATAAATAAAATTATTACAAATAAAACACCAAAAATTAACCATACATAAGGCTACCCAACTGAATGAACTTTATTTATTTATTTATTTATTTATTTATTTATTTATTTTTATTTATTTATTTATACTCCATATTTTACTCCCTCCTACCCCCATCCACCCTCTGACTGTTCCACATTGCATGCCTCCTCCCCAGCCCCTGTCTCCATGTAGATGTCCCCAACACAGACCTGACTTGACCTCTAAACTCCCTGGGGCCTCCAGGCTCTTGAAGGTTAGGTGCATCATCTCTGAATGAACACAGACCTAGCAGTCCTCTGCTGTATGTGTGTTGGGGGCCTCATATTAGCTGCTATATGCTGCCTGGTTGATGGCCCATTGTCTGAGAGATCTTGGGGGTCCAGATTAATTGAGACTGCTGGTCCTCCTACAGGGTTGCCCTCTTCCTCAGCTTCTTTCAGTCGAGTTGCTATTCCCCTCCAGATCTGCCAGCTGACAGTTCCTCATTCCATTTCTTCTCCTCCCCACCAACACCAAAAAGATGTCTCCACCCCTCCACCCCAATACCCCTGCCAGGCCTTCTCACTCCCTATGGCCACAAGACTCTGGAGGGTTCAGCACTTCTTCTCTCACTGAAGCCAGACCATGTAGTCCTCTGCTTATGGACACCACATGCTTAGCGATGCTTGATTTTTGACAATGAAACCAAAAATATACAGTGGAGGGGGGAGCACTTACAATAAATAAATAAACTGGCAGTCTGTATGTAGAAAAATGAAAATAGGTTAATATTTTTGTTAGTTAGTTTGTTTGTTTTTGTTTTTTCAAGACAGGGTTTCTCTGTATAGCCCTGGCTCTCCTGGAACTCACTCTGTAGACCAGTCTTGCCTCAAACTCAGAAATCTGCCTGCCTCTGCCCCCCCAAGTGCAGGGATTAAAGGTGTGCACCACCACTGCCAGGCTTAGATCCATATTTGGAAAGTTGCACAAAGCTCAAGTGTGAGTGGGTCAAGGACCTCAATATAAAACCTCATACATTGAAGCTCATAGAAGAGAAAATGGGAAAGAACCTAGAACTCATTGACACAAGGTGGGAGGAGGGGATTTTCTAAACAGAACTCCAATGGCTCATGCTGTAAGATCAAAAAATGATAAATGGGACTCATGAAACTGAAAAGCTTCTGTAAGGCAAAGGGGGTAGTCAACAGGAAAAATCGGAACCCTACAGATTGGGAAAAAACTTCATTATCCCCACATCCAATGAGGGCTAATATCCAAAATATATAAAGAACTCAAGGAGCTAACTTCCAGAAAAGCAAACAACCCAATCAAAAAATGAGGTACAGATTTAAACAGAGAATTTTCAACAGATGAATCTCAAGTGAACCGAGAACTACTTGCAAAAAGGTTCATCCTTAGTAATCATGGAAATGCAAATCAAAATGAACCCGAGGTTCCACCTTACACCAATCAGAATGGCTAAGATCAAAAATGCAGGTAATATCACATGTTGGTTAAGATGTGGAGAAAGAGGAACACTCATCCATCCATCACTGGTGGGATTGCAAACTGTTACAACCACTCTGGAAGTCAATCTGGATGTTCTTCAGAAAATTGGAAATAATTCCACCTGAAGACTCAGCTACACCACTCTTGGCCATATCCCCCTAAAATGTCCCACTAAGCCACAAGAGCACATGCTCCATTATGTTCATAGCAGCCTTCTCTGTGATAGTCAGAAGCTGGAAACAACCCAGATGTCCCATAACAGAAGAATGGATACAAAAAATGTGGTTCATTTTATACAATGGAATACTACTCTGCTATTAAGAACTAATTTTGCAGGCAAATGTATAGAACTAGAAATATCATCCTGAGTGAGGTAACACAGACTCAAAAGGACATTCGTGGTATATTCTCACTAGTAAGTTGAAATTACAAAAAAAAAAAAAAAGTAGGAAAGCCTAGGATACATAGGGTACAATCCACAGAATTCAAGTTTAACAAGCTGAAGGGTTCAAGTGAGGATGTTTCAATCCCACTTGGGAGGGAGAAGAAAGCAATCATGGAGCAGGGTGGGGGTCAGGAGAGAGAGGGAGGGCAATGGGTTGGAGAGGGGAGGGGAAGAAAAAAGGGGAATATGATCAGGTATTGGGAGTGGTAACAGAAATGGAGTCCTGAAAGCCAGCAGAAAGAATGGAAATATACAACCTTGGGGGTGTGTGTAAGAGGTGGGGCACCCTCTAGAATATATGAGAAACCTGTGAGGTGAAAGACTCTCAGTACACAAAGGACCTTAGAAGAAATGACCAACAGTGGGGAGAGGGAACCTACAGAGTCCATCTCCAGTAGAAATACAGGGCATCAAGTAGAGGTATGGGACTGCCATCCCTGAGTCAAAAAGTCTGACTCAGAAGAAGCTAAGGAGGAAGGCGATGCCATAGGAAGACCATGAGTCTCAACTAATCCAGACCACTGAAATCTCTCAGACACTGAGCCATCAACCAGGCAGTGTACACTAGCTAATCTGAGACCTCAGATACATACACAGCATAGGATTGCCTGTATGAACTTTTATAGAGTTAGATTTGACATTTAAAATGGAATATGTGGTTCTCTACCTCTTCCTCTCAAGCGGAGAGCTTGCCTTCAGGGAGTGCTCCAATCCAGAGACTCAGGAGGAGGTACTACAAATCTACAGCCCTCTCTGCCCCTTCCCCACAAGCAGAGAGTTTGCCTTCAGGGAATGCTCCAACCCAGAGACTCAGTTCTTACCTGAGGAGAGCTGATCTCCCAGAAGTGCTGACACAGGCTTACAGACCACAGGAGGAACAAGCTCCAGCCAGAGACAGCAAGACCATCTAACACCAGAGATCAACAGATGGCAAAAGGCAAACACAAGAATCCTACCAACAGAAACCAAGACTACTTGGCTTCATCACAACCTAGTACTCCTACCACAGCAAGTCCTGGATATCCCAAAACAACAGAAAAGCAAGATTTGGATCTAAAATCATATCTCATGATGGCGATAAAGGAATTTAAGAGGAGCATGAATAACTCCCTTAAAGAAGTACAGAAGAAGACAGGTAAACAGGTTCAAGACCTTAAAGAGGAAACACAAAAATCCCTTAAAGAATTACAGGAGAACACAAGTGAACACGTAGCAGCCTTTAAAGAGGAAACACAAAAATCCCTTAAAGAATTACCAGAAAGCACAAACAAGCAAGTGAAGGAACTGAACAAAATCATCCAGGACCTAAAAATGGAAGTAGAAACAGTTAAGAAATGACAAAGAGAGACAATTCTGGAGATAGAAATCCTAGAAAAGAAGTCAGGAACCATAGATGCAAGCATCACCAACATAATATAAGAGATAGAAGAAAGAATCTCAGGTGCAGAAGATACTATAGAAAATATTGACACAACAGTCAAAGAAAACAAAAATGCAAAAAGTTCCTAACCCAAAACATCCAGGAAATCCAGGACACAATGAGAAGACCAAACCTAAGGATAATAGGTATAGAAGAGAGTGAAGATTCCCAATGTAATGGGCCAGTAAATAGCTTCAAGAAAATTATAGAAGAAAACTTCCCTAACTTAAAGAAAGAGATGCCAGTGAACACACAAGAAGCCTACAGAACTCCAAGACTGGACCAGAAAAGAAACTCCTCCCATCACATAATAATAATAATAATAAACAAACAAACAAACAAACAAACAAAAAACACCAAATGCACTAAACAAAGAAAGAATTTTAAAAGCAGTAAGGGAAAAAAGGCAAGCAACATATGATGGCCTATCAGAATTATGCCAGACTTCTCACCAGAGACTATGAAAGGTAGAAGATCCTGGGCAGATGTCATTCAGGCCCTACAAGAACACAAATGCCAGCCCAGGCTACTCTACCCAGTAAAACTCTCAATTACCATAGATGGAGAAACCAAAGTATTCCATGACAAAACCAAATTACACAATATATTTCCACAATATATTTCAAAGGGTAATAAATGGAAAACTTCAACACAAGGAGGGAAACTACATCCTAGAAAAAGTAAAAGAGTAATTTTTCAACAAAATTGAAAGAAGATAGCCACATGAACAGATTTCCAACTCTAGCAACAAAAATAACAGGAAGCAACAATTACTTTTTCTTAATATCTATTAATATCAATAGACTCAATTCCCCAATAAAAAAAAACATAGACTATCAGACTGGGTATGTAAACAGGACTCAACATTTTGTTGCATACAGGAAACCCACCTCAGTGACAAAGACAAACACTATCTCAGAATAAAAGGATAGAAAGCAATTTTACAAGTCAATGGTCCCAAGAAAAAGCTGGAGTAGCCATTCTAATATCGAACAAAATCAATTTTCACCCTAAAGTGATCAACGAAGATAAGGAGGAACATTTCATATTCATCAAAGGTATCGTCTACCAAGAGGAACAAAGACAGTGAGACTAACAGAAGTTATGAAACAGATGGATTTAATAGATATCTATAGAATTTTTTATCCAAAAACAAAAGGATATACCTTCTTCTCAGCACCTCATGGTACCTTCTCTAAAACTGACCATATAATTCCTCACAAATCAGGCCTCAACAGATACAAGAAGACTGAAATAATTCCTTGTATCCTATTAGATCACCATGGACTAAGGCTGCTCCTCAATAACAACATAAATAATAGAATGCCCACACACATGAGGAAGCTCAACAATACTCTACTCAATGATAAAATGGTCAAGGAAGAAATAAAGGAAGAAATTAAAGACTTTCTAGAGTTTAATGAAAAGGAAGCCACAACACACCCAAACTTATAGGACACAATGAAAGCAGTCCTAAGAGGAAAACTTATAGCTTTAAGTGCCTACAAAAAGAAACTGGAGAGAGCAAATACCAACAATTTGACAAGACATCTGAAATCTCTAGAACAAAAATTAGCAAATTCACCCAAGAGGAGTCGAAGGCAAGAAATAAACTCAGGACAGAAATCAACCAAATAGAAACAAAAAGAACTATACAAAGAATCAACCAAACCAGGAGCTGGTTCTTTGAGAAAAGCAACAAAATAGATAAACCCTTAGCAAGACTAACTAGAGGGCACAGAGACAGTATTCTAATTTAACAAGATCAGAAATGAAAAGGAAGATATAACAATAGATGCTGAGGAAATCCAAAAAAATCATGAGAGCCTACTACAAAAGGCTATATTCAACAAAACTGGAAAGCCTAGATGAAATGGACAATTTTCTAGATAGATACCAGGTATCAAAGTTAAATCAAGATTAGATCAATGATCTAAACAGTCCTATATCTGCTGATGAAATAGAAACAGTCATTTCTAGTCTTCCCCCCTCCCCCCCCCCAAAAAAAAGCCCAGGACCAGATGGGTTTAGTGCAGAGTTTTATCAGACCTTCAAAGAAGACCTAATACCAATACTCCTCAAAATATTCTACAAAATAGAAATGGAAGGTATCCTACCCAATTCGTTCTATGAAGCCATAATTACTCTTACACCACACAAAGACCTAACAAAGAATGAAAACTTCAAACCAATTTCTCTTATGAATATCAATGCAAAAATACTCAATAAAATTCTTGCAAACCCAATCCAAGAACATAACAAAACAATCATCCATAATGATCAAGTAGGCTTCATCCTAGGGATGCAGAGATGGTTCAATATTCAGAAATACACCAACATAATTCACTATATAAACAAACTCAAAGAAAAAGCCATATGATTATTGTTCCAAAGCTGGGGGGCCTGCTGCTGGTGGCCTGCCTGGCTGAGGCTCTCTCTCTCCCTGGATGATGGCCTGTTGCTGAGGCCCAGGTCTCTCTCTCTCCCCTGGGGCTGACCTGTTTGCTACATGGTGCTTAATTAAAAAGGAAGCAATGTATGAATGAGTTATTTTATTGTAGGAAGGAGAAATATGCTGGTTGAGTAGAGAGAAAGAAGGAGAGGAAGGAGAGAGAGAGAAAAGGAGAAGGGGAAAGGCAGAGAAGAGAACAAAGAGGAGAGAGGAGAGAGCAAGAGAGCAAGAGAGCAAGAGGAAGTAAGAGTGAGAGGGGAGAGAAGTAAGAGAGGAAGAGGGTGAGAGAGTAAGAGAGTGAGAAGGGGGCAAACCACCCCTTTTATTGTATGGGGCATGGCATGCCTGGCATGTGGTCAGATGACTATGTGTAAGGTCCAGCTAGAATGCTGGGAGTTTGAGACAGTGTCTGCCTGATAGAGCACACATCTCCTGCAGGGGCAGCTGTGAGGGGTCTGGGCGGTAATATGAGCCATTGCTCTTAGGCACAAATCACCAAATACCTACTGTCCCTTGTGAACAAATTACTTTGCTCAGTGGGTCTCTGGGGTTCTGAGGTGGCGGCTCTCCTGGACTCCTGCTGACAGAACTGCCCACTGCCCCACATATGATCATCTCATTAGATGCTGAGAAAGCATTTGACAAAATCCAACATCCCTTCATGATAAAAGTCTTAGAAAGATCAGGAATTCAAGGCCTATACTTAAACATAGTAAAAGCAATATATAGCAAACCAGTAGCCAACATCAAACAAAATGGAGAGAAACTTGAAGCAATCCCACTAAAATTAGGGACTACACAAGGCTGCCCACTCTCTCCCTACCTACTCAATATTGTACTCGAAGTCCTAGCCAGAGCAATTAGACAACAAAAGGAGATCAAAGGGATACAAATTGGAAAGGAAGAAGTCAAAATATCACTATTTGCTGATGATATCTAGTATAAGTAAGTAACCCCAAAAATTCCACGAGAGAGCTCCTAAACCTGATAAACAACTTCAGCAAAGTAGCTGGATATAAAATGAACTCAAGCAAATCAGAGGCCTTCCTCTACACAGAGGGTAAACAGGCTGAAAAAGAAATTAGGGAAACAACACCCTTCACAATAATCCCAAATAATATAAAATACTTTAGTATGACTCTAAGTAAGCAAGTAAAAGATCTGTTTGACAAAAACTTCAAGGCTTTGAAGAAGGAAATTGAGGAAGATCTCAAGAAGATGGAAAGATCTCCCATACTCATGGATTGGCAGGATTAATATAATAAAAATGGCCATCTTACCAAAGGCAATATACAGATTCAATGTAATCCCCATCAAAAGTCCAACTCAATTCTTCACAGACTTAGAAAAAGCAATTTGCAAATTCATCTGGAACAACAAAAAAACTCACAATAGCCAAAACTATTCTCAACAATAAAGGAACCTCTGGTGGAATGACCATCCCAGACCTTAAGCAGTACTACAAAGCAGTCGTGATTAAAAACTGCATGGTATTGGTACAGTGACAGGCAGATAGATCAATGGAAGAGAATTGAAGACCCAGAAATGAATCCATATACCTATGGCCACTTGATCTTTGACAAAGGAGTTAAAACCATCCAATGGATAAAAGACAGCATTTTCAATAAATGGTGCTAGCTCAACTGGCAGTTAGCATATAGAAGAAGGCAAATTGATCCATTCTTATCTCCTTATACAAAGCACAAGTTCAAGTGCCTCAAGACCTCCACATCAAACCAGATACACTGAAACTAATAGAAAAAAAGTGGAGAAGTGACTCGAGCACATAGGCACAGGGGAAATTTTCCCGAACAGAACACCAATAGCTTATGATAAAGAATTTACAATGGGACCTCATAAAATTGCAAAGCTTCTGTAAGGCAAAAGACACTGTCAATAGGACAAAATGGCAACCAACAAATTGGGAAAAGACCTTTACCAATAATATATCTGATAGAGGTCTAATATCCCATATATACAGAGAACTCAAGAAGTTAGACTCCAGAGAAGCAAATAACCCTATTAAAAAATGGGGTACAGAGCTAAACTAAGAATTCTCAACTGACAAATACTGAATGGTTGAGAAGCACCTAAAGAAATGTTCAACATCATTAGTCATCAGGAAAATGCAAATCAAAACAACCCTGAGATTCCACCTCACACCACTCAGATAAAAAACTCAGGTGACAGCAGATTCTGGTGAGGTTGTGGAGAAAGAGGAACACTCCTTCATTGCTGGTGGGATTGCAAGCTGGTACAACCCCTCTGGAAATCAGTTTGGCAGTTTCTCCAGAAATTGGACATAGTACTACCAGAGGACCAAGCTATACCACTCCTAGGCATATACCCAGAAGATGCTCCAACATGTAATAAGGACACATGCTCCACTATGTTCATAGCAGCCTTATTTATAATAGTCAGAAACTGGAAACAACCCAGATGTCCCTCAACAGAGGAATGGATACAGAAAATGTGATACATCTAAACAATGAAGTACTACTCAGCTATTAAAAACAATGAATTTATGAAATTCTTGTGGAAATGGATGGACCTGGAGTATATCATCCTGAGTGAGGTAACCCAATCACAAAAGAACACACATGGTATGCATTCTCTGATAAGTGGATATTAGCCTAGAAGATCGGAATGCACAAAGTACAAACCACAATCCATTAGAAACTCAAGATGAAGGAAGACTAAAGTGTGGATACTTCTTTCCTTCTTAAAAGCGGGAACAAAATACCCATGGAAGGAGTTGAAGACACTAACTATGGAGCAGAGACTAAAGAAAGGACAATTCAGACACTGTTCCACCTGGGAATCCTTCCCATATTCAATCATCAAATCTAGGCACTATTGTGAATGCCAGTAAGTGCTGGATGACAGAAGCCTGATATAGCTGTCTCCTGAGAGGCTCTGACAGTACCAGACTAATGCAGAGGTAGAGGCTCACGGCCATCCATTGGACTGAGTACAGGGTCCCCAATGAAGAAGATAGAGAAAGGACACAAGGAGCTGAAGGGTTTGCAGCCCCTTAGGATGAACAACAATATGAACTAACTAGTATCCCCAAAGCTCCCAGGGACTAAAACTCCAACCAAAGAGTACACATGGGGTGACTAATGGCTCCAGCAGCATGTGTATAGCCGAAGATGGCCAAGTTGGTCATTAATGGGAAGAGAGGCCCTTGGCCCTGTGAAGTATCTATGCCCCAGTGTAGGGGAATGCCAGGGTCAGTAAGCAGGAGCGGGTGGGATGGTGAGCAGGGGACAGGTGAGGGAACAGGGATTTGTTTTAGTTTTAGTTTTCTTCTTTTCCTTTTTTTGGAGGGGAACCTGGAAAAGGAGATATTATAAACAAAGAAATCATCTAATTAAAAATTAGAAAAAAAATAAAATGGAATATGTATTCTTCACCTTAAATTTTGTTTTCAGCATCAAATATATTATATGTAGTCTTATACACCACTCCCCCTAAGAAAGAAATAAAAAAGGAGAAATGCATTATTGAACTAGAACTAGACACCTGTTCAGAATTTTTATATTTTAACAGTGATTATATCCAATTACTGCTTGTAAACTTTTTGGTTGTTGATGTTTTTCTCCTCTCCTCTCCTCTTCTCTCCTCTCCTCTCCTCTCCTTTCCTCTCCTCTCCTTTCCTCTCCTCTCTTTTCCTCTCCTTTCTTCTCTTCCCTTTCTCTTCCCTGCCTTCCTCTGTCCTCTCCTCCCTTTCCTTCTTCCTCCTTTCACTTGCTTCTCACCCTATCTTGTTTAGATTTCTTTTGACCTTAGCAATAGCCATTATTCAATTATAAATTGTCTGTGAAGTTTGTAAATAATCCACCAATATAATATCTCTAAAAATAACCAATTATTCTCTTTATAATTTTGCTTTATACAAATCTGTTCATACTTCTGGAAGTTTGACCCACTTACATATTTTTTCTTGATGAGAATAGGACTCATAAGCTAGTGAATGTTTCTTGTTAAAGATAGCAATATATCCTATATGTTATATTTAATCAGGGTTTATGTATAGACAGAAAATATGCTGAGATGAAACCTAACCTACCTTAGCAATACTTCTCCTACCTCTACCTATATAATGTGTTATTCCCCCCACAATGAAGCCTTCAGCCTTAAATTTTAATTCCAATAATTCAAAGTCTAGTTTTGCAGATATAATTATATGATTTCACTCTTCTATTATTTCCTCAAACCCATCTCTTGTATCTTGCTTCACTTTTTCTTTATCTTTTTGTTTATCTCTATGTGTAAATATATATATATTATATAAATACATATAAATACATATTATATATATTTAAAAACATTGCTCTGTCAATATAAGATTATTCACATGTATATAATTTCAGGGTTGAGCATTTGAGAATGGATAACTAATTGATGTGTTCATCCTGATGAAGAAAAATTTTCCTAATATCAACACTCCTTATTTGCCTATAGTTCTTTTCCTAGGATTGAGGGTTGTGAACTATCCCATTATATGTTATCATATCTAGTGGTGGCATTCTTATTCAAGTTATGTTTAGACACCCATGTTAGTGTGACTTCATGGGAATAGCCTCTCTGGTACTTTTAAAAAACACAATGTCCCAGAATACTCCTGTTTTACATACTCTCATAATCTTTCCACTGCTTCTACTGCAATTGTGCCCAAATGTTTGGGGTAATAGTTGACCAGTTGTAGTATTCTGCAAAGGTTCCCATCTGTTGCAAAGAACTTTTCTGGATAAACAGATTACAGATACCTATTAGTATATGGATAATATTTAGAATATAGTTAGAAGTTGTGCTGGTTTAGTAAAGTGGCAGTTTTAGGTTCTCTTCCAGGATCTGTGACTACACTAATCTTCATCATTTGCTAGAATCTAAGTATCAGGCATAATTTCTTTCATTTTGATCAGACTTTAAGTCAACTTGGTGAGTTCTTGGTTATCACCAAGGTATATTCATTATTATTAAATCATTAAGATTATCATTCTATGCTAATCATTATTGTCATTAATAGGCACATCTTGGTATGAGTGCAGGCTGCTTTTTATCTCTATAAGCCTATATGTTGCCTTCTGGAACCATAAAATCTAGTTCACATTAAAAACCAAACCAAAACAAAACAAAAAATAAAAAGGCTTTCAGATCGGATACAGTTCAGGATCTTTTGTTTTATGTGTTTGAAGTGCCTGTTGTCTTCAACAATAGGGACTCACCTCTGGGAACCAAACAAGGGCAATTGCTATAGCTTACAATGTTTGAAAATCTCTTGGAGAACCCTTAGAAACAACTCAAAAGAGTGTATCTTACGGTCTTCTTGAAGTTTTTGTTAGATATTCTATGGCTTTTGGAGAAAGAATTATCAGTCAGTCCAGATTTATTTTTATTTAAACTCTAGGTCTATGTATGTGTATATGCATGTGTATTTTTATGTGTATGTTTGTATATTAGATGTGTATACATATGTGTCATATCTAAAGAGTTACATGCAGTATAGGTATTCTTTGGTTGATTCACTATCTACTGAATCCCTTATGACTTTTTCAGACATCCTTGCTGTTCATCTATATTATATCCTTCTGTATTTAATCTCACTCTCCCATCCTTAATTAAAGCTCTCATCATGTTTCTATCATATCCTCCATCAGATTACTTTACTCTCCTTTTCACCAGTCTGTTTTCCCTCACCCCTTCCACAGTGGTCTCTTCTTACTTGTCTAGTTTCTGTAGCTAATCTAAGTTATATACTCAAATCAGAAGAATTGGAAGTAGGATCTTCAGACATATAAGAACATGTGGCATTTATATTTCTGGATCTAGGTTACCTTACTTAATATAATGCTTTCTATTCCATCTACTTATCTTCAAACTTAATGATTTCACTTTTCTTTCTAGCTGAATAATGTTTCATATTGTATATGTGCTACATCTTCATTATATACTCAAAGGTTGAAGGACATTTAGGTTTTTTCTATTTCCTAGTTACTATGACTAAAGCAACAATGAGAATGGTTACACAGTATCAGAATAGGTGTTAAATTCTTTAAACATATGTAGAGGACAAATGGGTCATATGGTAGATTTATTTTTAGTTTTTAGGGGGAATTCTCCACCATGATTTCCCAAGTGCCAGTACCAGTTTGCACTCCTACCACCAGTAAATGAGGAGTAACTTGCTACCACATCTTCTCCAGTATTTGCTGTTGGCAGTTTGGATGCATTTAAGTCTTTTACAATTCATCTACTCTTTTGAGGATTTTTCTGAGAGACCCTGTAGGAGGATCAGAAGTCTAAACTAACCTGGACCTCCAAGAGCTCTTAGACACTGACTGACCCACCAACCAGGCAGCATGCATCAGCTGATATGAGGCTCCCAACACATGTACAACAGGGGACTGCGGGTCTGGCTTTAGTCAGAGAAAATGCGTCTAACCCTCAAGAGACTAGAGGCCCCAAGGAATGGGTAGGTCAGGTGGGCCGGTGATGGGGGGATAGGGATATCCTCATGGAGATGGTGGAGGAGGTATGGGATGTGGAACAGTCAGAGTGTGTACTGGGAAAGGGATAAAATCTGGACTGTTAAAAAAGATTAAATAAAATTAAAAAAAAAAAAGAATAACCATGCAATATCCTACAAATTTAGAAATTAATTAATAAACTAGACTGGCAGTGACAATCCTATAATGCATTCCCAGTGTTGTGATTATGATCCATATGCTATACCTGGCATACTTACGCTTGTTCTGAGGTGCATACTTTATGGAATGAGTCACTAGCCCAACTCCTTGTTGCAGTTTATAACATGTAATTTTGTCATGGACCATGGTCAGCTTCTATCTTCAACACTTACTACTTTTTATTTTTTTAAACATGTAAAATTGTCATTTCATTTATAAAAGAAACAGAGGAATAAATACATTTTGTTACAAACCACTATAAACCCTTTTGACTCGGTTTCAATGTAGTTAGTGGGTTTCATTTCCTTTCAGTTACTTTGCTTATTGTTGTTTTTCTTGATATAATTATTTTATTTTATTTTTAAATTATTTTTATAGAGATTATACTATAATCATATTGTTTCCATCTTTCTTTTCTTTCCTCCATACCCTCCCATATATCTCTTCTTGTTCTTTTTTTTAATTAGACATTTTCTTTATTTACATTTCAAATGATCTCTCCTTTCCCAGGTTTCCCTCTGGAAAAAATTAAACAAAAAAATCAAAAAAATAATCCCTGTTCCCTTTCCCCTTCCCCTGCTCACCAACCCACCCTCTCCCGAATCCTGGCCTTGGCATTCCCCTACACTGGGGCATAGAACCTTCACAGTACCAAGGGCCTCTCCTCCCATTGATGACCGACTAGGCCATCCTCTGCTACATATGCTGCTGGAGCCATGAGTTCCACCATGTGTACTCTTTGGTTGGTGGTTTAGTCCCTGGGAGCTCTGAGGGTACTGGTTAGTTCATATTGTTGTTCCTCCTATAAGCTCCAAACCTTTCAGCTCCTAGAGGCTCACAGCCATCCATTGGACTCAGCACAGGGTCCCCAATGAGGAGCTAGAGAAAGGACTACGTAAACAGTTTTCTTCAACAAAACAAAGCAAATTTTCTGTCTTTAAAATAATTGTACACACTCTTTGAAAACAATTACTCTTCTCTTTCTGATTACAACTCATCAAAATAATATGTAAAACCCTTGATTTTAAATGTCTGGTCCAAGTTCAGTTATCTACTTAATTCTGAGAAACTGCCGGGACACAGATGGCACTTTAATTTTACTAAACAATACCAGGGTACCATTAAGATAGTCTTAGGATGATATTTTTTTAAATGAGGCAGTAAACTAAAATCTCAGTGTACCATTTGAAAATACATTAATGTAACATGGCCTTTGGAGTCTATTTTAAAAATCGTATCCATTTATAAAGGGACTGCTGAGCGATAGGAAAGTAAGAAATGCCTCCCAGCATTCAGAGATAAAACCAACAGTAAACGTCAACAATTAGGTTTTAAATAATTTACTGCACTACACAATAATTCCAAACTTTGGAATGTTGTTGCGGGAAATTTTTAAAAAGAATTGCACTGTTTTTATCTCGTGGAGACTCTTTGGCCCAAAGCTCCCGAAACATCTCTACCCAGCTCACTAAGTTCCCACTGGCAGGTTTTTACCATGTCAAACCCATGCTTCAAATCCCCCAGGGTCTTTGTGGTGCACCTCTGGCCAATCCACAGTTGTGGCTGTGCTTTTCTCTCTTGAACTTGGAGGAGCCTTTGCGTGAGAGAAAACACAGCACAAACTTAGTTCAGAAACAACAGTAACTCAATCGCTGGGCATAACAACTAAAATCCTAACTTGTAAGCATTATTAAATCTAAATCCTCCCATGGTGGCAGATCCTAATGGATCCGCCATTGAACCTGGGAGAAACTCCTAGTAATGTCTTTTTTTTTTAAATTATATATTTTCTTCATTTACATTTCAAATGATGTCCCTTCTCCAGGTTTCCCCTCCAAAAAAACAAAAAAACAAAATCAACAACAACAAAAAACAACCCTTTTTCCTCCCCCCATCCCTGCTCACCAACCTACCCTCTCCTGCTTCCTGGCCCTGGCATTCCTCTACCCTAGGACATAGAACCTTCACAGGACCAAGGGCCTCTCCTCCGTTAGTTCATATTGTTATTCCTCCTATGGGGCTGCAAACCCCTTCAGCTCCTTTCTCTAGCTCCTTCATTGGGGACCTGTGATCAGTCCAATGGATGGCTGTGAGTCAGGGACTGTCAGAGCCACTCAGGAGACAGCTATATCAGGCTCCTTTCAGCCAGATGACATGCAAAGTTGTGAAGCGTTTCTAATTATGTCTTGTCCTTATGTTATTCCAGTCCAAAAAGACCTCTCTTTCTCTCTCTCTTCCTCTGTCCAATACGAAAGTCCTACATACTCGCCCAGTGATTGGCTCCTTTATTCATTAGGTGATTGGTTCACAAGAACAGCACCAGGTCCATCCAGAGTATAACTGTTTTTAAATTTTTAATCATATTTTCATAATTGATATTTTGAATTGCTATTAATGAGTGCTTTAGGTAAAACAAAAACAACGCTATTTTCCACACGTATTAATTATTACGGCAACCTTTTTCATTGAGTAGTCAGTGTAGAGACTTCACTGATATCCTGCAGCAGCAAGGACAATTGTCCAAAGACAAATGACAACCTGTTTTTTCATGCTGTAGACATCTCTGATCAAAAACCCTGGATGATATTGCCTTTATTAAGGTATGTCCTACCTTATTTAAGTAAGAAATAATAAGTATGTACATCTGTGTATGGAGTGCAGTATGAAGTTTCAATATAGGTATACAATGTGCTACAATCAAATGTGTCCTGCTGTTCTACTGATCAAGACAGTGATAAGAAGTAATTCTTTGGTGAATTTCTGTCCAGTTCTTATACCTAAATGAATTATTTATTACATTCTGTGTACTATGTTTTATTTGTGTGTGTGTGTGTGTGTGTGTGTGTGTGTGTGTGTGTGTGTGTGTGTGGAGGGGGGTGTATGTGTGTTTCCTTGGGGTATAAGTGATCATGCCCATAAATGTGAGTATGTGCACATGTGGAGGTCAGAGGTTGAGTCTAGTAATAAGTCAGTCTTACTCTCCATGGAATTATTGTAAAGAAGCTCTGAACACAGGGCTAAATGACTGTCTAAGGTTTCCAATCCCAATTGTTTCTCCCTCTGAATACTGGAATTATAGGGACATTGGCCCACATCTGGCTTTTTATATAAGTGTTATAATTTGAAGGCAGATTCTCATGGCTGAAAAGCACACAATTTTTCCACTGAGTCAGCTCCTAAATTCTGAATTATGCTTGCAATTGTTACTTATTCATTATCTCCTATTTATATCAAAGTAACTTGGATGCAAGATGCAACTTATTTAAATCTGTCTCACATATACTAATTCTTAGAAAATAGTAGGTGTTTTCTTTTGAAGGAATAGATCCAAGAATCTTAAACTTTAAATAATCTGAAAAAATGGTTACATGAAATTAGTAATACATTTTTGATATGCTAGATTATGACATTGTCATCAATCCTGAACTTAAAAAGAAATATTTTAAACAAATTTACATAATCCCTTCTTAATAATAAAATGGAAAATTTTAGATAATTCTAATTTTGGTTTACTTCATATAATGCAGCTTCTCTAAGGAAATTTAAGAACTGCATTAATTCAGGTACAATGTGACACTTAGTATTTATCATGATTTTATATATTATTACATATACCCTACAATAAAGAGTTTCCCACTTCCTAATACAATAACTTCTGTCTGCTAAAATTATATTAGTTTTTTCATTAGCAATATATGTCATTTCTCCTAATATTGTTTTCCAGTATTGAAGTTTCAATAACTTTTGGAGTTTGTATACTATCACAATTCATTTGTCATGATTAAAGTGATAGCTGGAAGTTTATACTCATAATCATAGAATTTGGGGAAAATATTAAAATTTGATTCTGACATACATGATGTTAAACATTAGTTCTATATTGACATTAAGTACATATCTACTATCCTCCTTCTGTTCAAGGATTTGAAACAAAGTCTCAAGAGCTGAAAATAATTCAATGCAGCATTTTTTTAGTTACAGGTATATTTTCTAATAACTAATAAAGTACATTAGTTTCCCAGGGAACATTACCAGAATACTAAAATTTGGTGGCTAGAATTAGATGGCTTATAGTGAAAGGTGTTTATTATTATTGAAACTGATAGTATTGATTAAGTTCAGTGTTAAATTTGATGCAATAGGAAATAATTCTCCTTTCCAACTTTCCTTTCTGGTGTTTGCTGGCACCTCTTGTCCCTTAATTACTTTTCTAGGAAAAGACATTAGGACTAAGGTAACTGATAAAAGGGAGGCATGTTACTTTCATATTAACCTACATGAATTATTCATTCAATACACAGTGATGTCACAAGTCCTACTCCTTCTTTCAGAAGGTTTTAAAAGTAGAACAGGAATGTATTATTAAAACATTTCTGGAGCACTGGAGGGACATGATGTCTAATAATGCGTTTATGAAAATAACATCCGTGAGAAAGGCAAAACTACATTTAGACAACTTAGAGGAAGAATATTATTTTTACATGAATTATGACTGACATTTTATATATTATTTATTTACCACTCTGTTTTGCAAAAAGCAGAGGCCATTGACTTGCATAGCTATCTTATTTAATTTATTAAAATTAAAGCTCATAGTTTTTAATTAGAATTTGTTTAGTAATGTAAACAATAAAACACAAGGTGATCAAGCAAAACAGAACATCACATTCTAAGTATTTTAAATAGAATAATAGCTTTCTTTAGTAATATGTGAAAGGTGTTTTAAACAATACAAGGTTTCTACGAAATACTGTAATATAGTATTATTTACCAGTAAGGTACAGAAACAAAGCATGCTAGAGTCTTTAATTAAAATTCCAGATATTTATTTCCATTAGGATTTATTAAAATCAAAGTTTGAATCTGTGATTCCAACAACTAGAAGGTGCTTTCCAGCTACACTGACAGCAGTACTTCCTGCCTGTAAAACCCACCATGAAGCTCTCCATGCTGATTGGGCTTCTGTTGCTTTAAATAGTATAAATGTCCACCCATAGAGATATCTTCTTATTTTAGAGTTGGATTATATAAAACTAAGCAATAAATAACAAAAAAATCTAGAAAAGCTGTTTCCATTCATAATTTAATTTTATTTCCACAAGAAAATGAGTTTTTGCACTCATTGTGAATGCCACATACATAATACAATTTCCACGTTTCTGTAGGCCAGCACCATCAAAGAAAATGTCATTCATAATTATTATCTTAGAGTTGTTTCTATATTTATAATTGGGAAATTTCCATACTTAGTAATCATAGCCAACCATATAGAAATAGAAAGAAAAAAAAACAACTCTTGGGTTTATCTTATTTAAACCATATATTATAAATTTTTAACTATAAAACAAATAAAAATGTGATTCAAGAGGGTGCAGATTACTCTTTCTTCTTATCTTCAAAATATTAAATATGCATTACAAAGATGAGATACACAATTCTCTAGAGCAATAGTAATTTTCCCAGTAAGTAGTAGTCGAGGTGGACAATGGACAGTAGTTGTCTACTGCTCTGATTCTGATCCTTTGCAGAATTTCTTATGTTATCAAAGATTTAGTTTTCTTTCTCAGTTGGAATATTCACCTTTTTACATTAGTATCTTTTACCTCATTAGTACTTTTTAAACCCAGCTTGTACTTATTTTAGAGAAACTGAGTTGTACCTACAGCATCACTTTTATTTTTGTTTTATGTAAGAAAAACGAGTTTAAATATTTAGAGCTCTAGAGAACATTTCATTCTGCTAAAATATGTGATCTATATAATTTCCTTACAATATTTTGTCTTCCTATTAATATCTAGATATTATTTAGCTAGCCACTTGCTTATAATAGAGGAATGTGTCATGGCAATAGATTCATTATTAATTTTAATATTAGGGTTATACATTGCTGGGTAAATTACCTGGTTTTACATGTAATCATTAGTTTATTCTTTTATATGATCTTAATTATAAAGTCCCTACATCATTTTTAAAAGATTATTTAGTCACAGTTGGCTCTAGAAGGCATTAGGATCATTTCGATTATCTTTGAACACTTTATCCTTCCCAACTCTGGCAGGGCTTGGACTTGTTTACTGGAGTCAGCTCTTCTGGGAAGAGGATGGTGTGGGCTGGAATGTGCTGGTATGTGCGGCTCATCTCTTAAGATTTTATGTTTATCATTGCTATCCACTTAATTTGAGTTTTAGAATACACACTTTAAGATCTGTGTCCAGTTTCAACATTCAAAGCCTAGACACACAGAACTTCTAATCAAGACCCAATTGAAGCTAACAGACTCGTGCTGAGGCTATTAATTAAGAAAAATCTTACCATGCTGCTAAGTCACTTGCCTTCGATCCAATAGTAAAGCTCCCAGCAACAAAAGGATTCATCATTCTTCTTGGTAATTGACTCCACCTCTCATGAGAAAATGTGCACTGCTATGACTCAACCAGAGCAGGAAGGAATACTGATAGACTAATAGACCAGACATCATCCCCTGGCTTTCTTTTTGCTACTTCTATGTCAGTCATCATAGATTATCATAGTATACCATGGCATCCAAATTCTCATGTCCTGAAAATAAAGATGTGTGTTATCTGAGAGGACTACACTCTGGTTGATGAAGACCTGGAAGAGTATGTATAGCTTTGCATTGCAGCTCTCAGTACTATTGATTGCCCACAATGCCTTCATTACTACTTCTATTTTTCTATTTTAGAAAGTATGCTCTATGTCTTAGTTAGGGCTTCTATTGCTGTGAAGAGACATCATGACCACAGCAACTTTTGTGAAGAAAAGCATTGAATTGGGGCTGGCTTACAGTTCAGAAGTTGAGTCCATTTTCATCATGGCAGGAATCATGGCAGTACAGAAGCAGGTATGCTAGAGAGGAATCTGAGAGTTCCATATCTGTGATGAGCAGGTTGCCTGCTCCAGTGAAAGTGACACTGGATCTGGCTTGAGACTCTGAATCCTCAAAGCCCACCCCAAGGGGCACACTTCTTCCAACAGTCTCACACATCCCAATAGTTCCACTCCCTATGAGTCCAGGAAGTGCCATTCTCATTCAAACTATGACACCTTCATGACCTCATTACAAAACAGCTCTCTCAGGAACAAAGGATTGTGAGATAGCAAATGGGACATTGTGCTGTAAAAATAATTTGCCAGTATCTTTGAATTAATGTGTAACAATTTTTTTTTTAGAATTGATGTATTATTTATTACTGTCCACAGTTCATACTAGGACCTACTGGTTATAGTGTTCAAAAAGAAAACGTATGAGATATAAATACTATGAGTTCCCAATTCTCAAATTCCATTCTTCTATTCCTTTTCATCCTTCATACAGGTTTGGTAAACACAGACCTCACTCTGCATACAGTTTTGCCTTTTACAGACTATTGCATCATTCAGTTTTTCCCTGTTTAACTGACAGTCTTCATAGTGGATTCAGAGAAATATTTTAGGTTATTACAGCTTACAGAATTAGCTCTTAAATATTACAAATTGTAAGAGTAACTTTCAACAAATAAGTATTTACAACGTGAGAACTATTTCGCTATCTTAACATACTTCAAGGGCCAACAGATAGTCTCAATACACAAAGGCATTTGTAGCAAGTGTGGGGATTTCAGTCTGATTCCTGGAACACAAATGGTGGGCAAAGAGATTTTATACTAGCAAGTTGTCCTCTGACATCCACATTCACATCATGGCCCACACTCATATTCCTTCAAACAACCAACATAAAATAAAAGAAGTGAATGAATTTTTTCCCTTTTTAAAAAATATTTTATTTATTTACATTTCAAATGTTATTCCTGCTTAAAAGCAGTATTTCAAATGCATTAACACTAAGCCACTATTATACATAAAGCAAATCTTGAAACAAAGGTATATAGAGAGTTATGATTATATAAAATATATTTGGAAACATAAGAATCATTGAGAATCCAGTTTACTGAAAATTATACAAGCTATTTCAAAAATATACAAACAAGGATTATGGAAAACATACAGTGATCATAGAGTGTGGACAAATATGAACAATTCAAGTATATAGGTTTATACCACAAAAACTTTAAGGTTTAACATTTTAATATGTATTTAGTTTAAGTTCATAGGTAAATATCCCTATAATAAACCAAGTACTTGTCTACTGTGATTCATAACTTCTATAAAGCATTTTTTAAAAATTAATGACTACCCTAATGGAGGAGTTAAAGGAAGGACTGAAGGAGCTGAAGGGGTTTGCAACCCCATAAGAAGAACAATATCAACTAACTGGACAGCTCAGAGCTCCCAGGGACTAAACCACCAACCAAAGAGTATACATGGAGGGACCCATGACTCCAGATGCATATGTATCACAGGATGGCCTTATCTGGCATCAGTGGGAGGAGAGACCCTTGGTGCTGTTGGTGTCCCAGTATAGGGGAGTGCTAGGGAAGTAAAGCAGGAGTGGGTTGGTGACATGGAACTGGATAGGGAGTTTGCAGAGGGGAAAACAGGAAGGGGAATAACATTTGAAATATAAATAAATAAAATAACCAATTTAAAAACAAACAAACAAAAAATTAATGACTAATTTTCTATACTATGTCTAATGAATTTCATTAAAAATACACTAGTTGTTTCTTCTCCAGTAAATATTAGTAACATAATTTCTGAAACTAATTAATGTTACAATAAAAATGTCAAACATAATTTACTTAGAAATTTTGTATTATTTACAAATTAAATTAATAGCTTTATGTACTAGACTATTATAACAATATTTATTATAGAAATAAACTTTTTCTATTTCATTTATATTGGTTTTGGATAATACTTTTAGCTTGTTAAAGCAACTCTAATCTTTAGAACCAGATACAAGTTTTATTTATAAAATATATATTTTGAAATAAATATATTCATGAATGTTATGTTTCAAAAATGATCATTCTTATATACTAATGCTCCCCTTTAATATTTATATATAATATATTATAATATATAATACATGATAAATGACATATAGCATGGTATGATATATGGTATGGGGTATGTGATATGTGATACATAATATATGATCATATATATATACACACACACATATATATATACACACATATATATATGTATATGTATATATATATAATTTATTTGTGGAAGTGGGAACACATATGCCACAGATCATATAAGGACAAATTTCAGAAGTCAATTCCTTCATTCCACTGTATGAATTTCAGAGATTCAGAATCACGTCATCAGACTTGATGGTAGGACATTTAATTGAAAGTATTCATCATGAAACAAAATTTGAGTATGCATTCAGATAAGTGTTTCCTGAAATTCATTATACTTTACATTCCTCTACAAATTTAAAGGGGTCTCTAATTCATCTGAATATAATAATGTTTGTTTAAAATTATTATCCTTAGAGTTAATGTGCATCTAAGATGTAAACACATTTTACTCCAACAGCTTATGGATTTTAAGTATTTTTCTGCATAATGGGATATGATTCTTTTGATCTAATCTACAAAGAAGTTGTGATGGTGCTATTGACCCCATGAGTATTCTTATTTCCTCTATTCAGCCATCAGTAAAATTCATCTCTTTCTTAGTGAGTAAAGTTTTGCAGTTCAGAGATCTCATCTATATTGTTAAATTATATTCACTTCATGTTTTTCAATGGTCATTATTTATTGCAGAAATATCACATTTGTATGGTCCAAGCATTTCCCTACTTTACTGCTTCTGTGTGAGGCAGTATGAGTTTGAAGGAAGTTTTCATTTTCAGTAAACTTTCATTTAGTTCTTGTTCTAGCTCGGGCACACTGAGTTATTTAAGTATTTGTCTTCCATATATTTCACAGAGTTGTGAAGAAAGAAAAATAAATGTGCACTCATATAATATTAAGCACTTTACCAACAGCAATCTACAATTCAATGCAAATTAACATAATGGAGATTCAAAACATGTGTGTCAATAATCCTCATCCTCAAAAAGAATGGAAAAAAAGAAGGATGCTTGTAAATTACAGTCATCGAACATCTCCCAGAACTGCTGAGGTTTTACCCTTTTCAAAAAGTTTCTCCTGTGATGTTTAGTGTGTGTAATCCTCATAATATATCATTGGATTCACATAAAATTCACTGTCTCTCAACATAATATATAGTGAAAAAAACAATTCTACTAGTTGAAGGAATAAAATCTAATTCTCATATAATAAACAAGTATACTTGAAGAAAGATATTAAAATTTTTGAACAAAATGTTTTTCAGTGTTATAGAAAGTGAATGAATCAGCTACCTTGAAGTTGTTCTATATTACAATATAGATATATAATTCTACCAAAACTTTCTAATTATTATTATTATTATTTACATTTAGTAATTAAGTTCCATCTGGCCATTTTGCTTTTATTACTGGTAACTATGCTATTGAAATTAGTGATCCATTAATACAATTTTCTTTGCTTATATCTCTCTATAGCTGCTCGCTCTTTTGGGCAGATACATTTTCTACCAAGAACACTTGCATTGGTTCCTCAACTGTGAAGTTCTTCTCAACATGTCAGTCAAGTTTACCATTGGAAGATATTACTGGCTCCACCAAACCTAGGTCTGAACCCATTCTTATTGCGCCCTCTAGTGCTCATTTCCAAATTTACCTTAATTGATTAATAACATTTCTATTTTAACAATGCCATAATAATCTACTGGGAGTTTGAGAACAAGGCAGCTATTCCAGTTCTAGCCTATAAAGCTAAAAGTGAATCCTTCTTAGAATGCTTCAAGAGCGTATCATCTTTAAAATAGAGTCATGAGAAAAATAGTCTCACAAAGCTAAATAATGCATTTGTGAGCATTGGTAATACTGCTAGTATGAATGATGGTCTCATTATTTTAATGTACATGATTATGGGTCTACTATTACTGTGTTTTTAATATCCTCATATTAGACTCAGCAGAAACTAGTAGAATAGATAAATGAAAGTTAATTTCTGTTTGTGGAGCCAGTTTTGGCATTCAGCTTAACTGGTGATTTTGAATCCCTCTAGCATTTAACTTGCTGTGTTTAGAACATTTCCTAACTTTGAAGAAAAGTTAGAAACTCAGTATCAAGACTGGAACTATCTTATATTCCCTCTCTGAACTTTCTCAGATGTTGCAGAACATTTTCCTACAGATTTCTCAAATTTCTGCAGACTCTGAAGAGTCTCAACAAAATCATTTGTAGCCCACTTCAGTCTTTTGAGGATATTACAGCACAATAAAATATTTTTTTCCTTTTTAGAAACAACATTTGTTTACATCCCTGTGTGATAGATATAAGAAATTTATTTGACTATCAAGATATTTGACTTCAGCCCACAATAAATGCAACATTCTTATCTCTGTTTCAAGGGACAGGTCATAAGCAGGTCCAAATGTAATTTTCTATCTGTGAAGTTGCTTTCCTGTGATATACTCTATTGTTGTGACAGCTAACATCTGTTTCTTACTATGTTGTCTGTGTGTATCAGTGGTGCAGACAATTTAGACAAGAGGTGTAAATGTTTTTCCCCTTGCATAAGAGGTCATTTGTACTGTGTTAATGTTCTAAAGATATGTATTCCATACAGTGACTACTACCATGACAGCACACAGAAGGTATTCAAGGCAATACAAAGCTTCTCTTTCTCTGGCTAGCTAATTTATGAATTCTCAAGCAGGATAAAATTGCATTAACTTTGTTGCTTTGTATTAAATAATTTATGGTTGAAAGACTATCATGTGACATTTATTTTTAGAACTGACAACAACTACTTGGATTTTTCAACTTGAATAGTGACATGGATAGGTACCATGTTGAAATTATAATGTGGGAGATAGCAATTTCTAACATTTACCAGTACCAATGATTTGGGTGAAAGCTGACAAAACTACATTCCTCTGGGTCCTGAGTTTCTGCTAAAATATATGTTAACTCATGAGTGCTCAGGCTTTCATCTCCATAACAATATTTTACCACATAACACATGACTTTGTAGCATTTTATTATATGTAATTAATTAAAATTTTTATTGCTTAAAGTAGACTATAATGAATGCTATTCATAATGGTATATGTTGCTTCCTCTGATTACATATAGGAAACTCTCAAATATATTTCTGAAAGAAAATAAAGAATTATGGGAAACTTTTCTCTCGTTAAAAAATTGTCTACCATGTAGAATGTTTTGGAGTATGTACAAAGTAATAATTTACTTACCAAACTGTTTACAGAACAAGAGGAAAATATGACAATATTCAGTTTGTATTATATTTTTTAGTATTAACTTGTCATGATGATTAGAAGCTGAATTATATAATACAACAATAAATCATCCAGAGCTCTGTAGCTTAAAACAGGCAACATTAACTTAGGCAATTTCAATGGTTGAAGAATACTGGCTTGGTCCAGGTGCACAGCCCTGCCTTAAATATCTTACAAGGTTACAGTCAAGACTTTGGGTGTCATTTCAATCATTTGAAAAATTGCAAGTGGTTGAAAGATCTGTCTGTATGTTGTATTCATTCCAGATACAATAAACTAAACTGGAAGTTGGCATGATTCCTCAGCTTCCCACCATATGGACCCATGCACAAGGAAATATAGTTATTGGATTTTCCCCAGGAATGAGTCAATAGATGAATGTAATGTCAATGATTTTTATGACCAAATCTCAACTTCCACATTCTCACTCTGACTCCATCATATACCTGGATTCTATGTTGCAATGAACTTAAGTAGGAACCACCTGCCCAATGGTGATGTCTGAAAAAATGACCATGAAAAATGATCAATACTTCTCATCTTCTGAGAAGGAAAGCAGAGATCACAAAAGCTCTGGAAATCATCCTGCCTAATCTTCAACAACAAGAGTAAACTACCTGTATGACAAAAACACCCTGGAAAACTTTTCTGGTATTTGACAAGATGGTATTTCTAAGAAGTTTTCTTCTTTCACAATGATTCTTATGATGGTAAAATTGAACATGCCAGAGTATCATATCTTTCACACAATTCCTAATAGAAAATTTAAACAATGGAGACATTTAGCTAGTGTTACATGTCTGAAGAGGAAATTTCTGGTTTCTTATCAACTCAGTTGTGTCATGTGATGTTTTTCTGGAAGCTGTCTTCCAGCCATCACATGAGAGGGCATGTGATGTTTTGCTAAAAACAGACACTTGAGAGGGCATATGATCTTTAGAAAGAATTTAATGGAACCCCACAAACAGAGAGAGGATGTTCTTGCATTGCTACCCCATTCACTGGTCTTCACTGGTCTTTGTCTTCACTTTGTAGAGAGACATGTGGGAAGGAGCTTCTTGTTGCAGTCTGGCTGATTCTGGCTATATCTGCTGACTCCGTGCCTATTAATCAGTGCCTTGCTGTTTCTGCTGGATGGTGCTGCTGCTACTGATTTGTGTTTGGTGTTTGCTTTGAACTGGAATACTTGAATTCTGACAACAAAGTGTGGAATCACCCCAGGGACTCCTTCTATTCAGGATGACCACCCTCTTCTCCAATTAGCTTTCTTCTCACCCCTACCACAGTTCTGTGAACTAGAAGAGAGTTGGAAGAATGCTAAATAACATTAGGTTTTGAAAAATCTAAGCCTACAGATTTATATCATATTTCTGGTTGTTACTATTGAAAATGAAGAACTACCTAAAAACAAATAAGATATCTAAACAATAAAAGATATCTTCACATATAGTAAGAACTCATTAGTATTTACCAACTTTAATACCCAGGGATGATTCATAAAGGAATATACTGAAATTTAAACATTTTATTATTCATCAAGTATACTTTCTATTCTTTTTAGAATTTATTTATTTGTTTATTTATTTATATTTCAAATGTTGGTCCTCTTCCAGGTCTCCCCTTCAGGAAGCCCCTCTCCCACACCCTTTTGCCTCTAAGAGGGTGGTACCCCCACCCACCCACCCCCACCTCACCCCTCAAGCATTCCCATTCTCTGGAGCCACAAGCCTCCCCAGGACCAAGTGTCTCCCTTCCCATTGTTCACAGGTAAGGCAGTCCTCTGCTACATATGAAGCAGGGGCCATGGATCAGCTCATGTATACTCCTTGGTTGGTGATTTAGTCCCTAGGTGGTCTGAGAAGTCCAGTTGGTTGATACTGTTGTTCTTCCTATGGGGTTGCAATCCCCTTGAGCTCCTTCAGATCTTTCCCTAACTCTTTCAGTGGGGTCCCCGGGCTAAGTCCAATGATTGGCTGTGTATCTGCATCTGTCTTACTCAGGTGCTGGCAGAGCCTCTCAGAGAACAGCCCTACTGGGCTCCTGTCTGCAAGCACATCTTGGCATCAGCAATGGTGTCAGGGTTTGGTGTCTGCAGAAGGAATGGATCCCAAGGTGAAGCAATCTCTGGATGGCCTTTCCTTCAGTCTCTGCTCTACTTTTTGTCCCTGCATTTCCTTTAGACAGTATCAATTCTGAGTTAAAATTTTTGAGATGGGGGGCCCATCCCTCAACTTGTGGCCATGACTAATTACAGGACGTAGTCTCTTCAGGTTCTATCTCCCCACTGATGGGCATGTCTGCTAATGTCATCCCTATTGATTCCTAAGAGCTTCTAGCATCCATGGAGCCTGGGACTTTCTAGTGGGTCCTCCAGTTCCCCAACCCCCAACTGCTACTTATTTCTATTCATTTTATTGGCCTTCTGGACTTCTCTCCTGTCTCTTCCATTACCTGGTCCTACTGTCCCCTCCCAACCTCTCCGTTTTTCCTAGCTGGTCCAACCACTTGGAAAGTCAATCAGGTAGTTCCTCAGAAAGTTGGGAATAAGTCTACCTCAAGACCCAGCTATACAATTCCTGGGCATATACTCAAAAGTTGTTCCAACAGAAAACAAGGACAACTGCTCCACTGTGTTCACAGCAGCCTTATTGTATCCAGAAGCTGGAAACAACTCCGATGTCTCTCCATGGAAGAATGGATACAGAAAACGTGGTATATTTACACAATGGAATACTACTCAGCTATTAGAAATGATGACTTCATAAACTTTGTAGGCAAATATATGGAACTAGAAAATTTCCTGAGTGAAGTAACCCAGACCCAAAAGGGCATATACATAGTATGTACTCACTGATAAGTGGATATTAGCCCAAAACCTCAGAATACTTATGATACAACTCAAAGATCATATGACACTTAACAAGAAGGAAGGCCAAAGTGTGGATGCTTCAAACCCACTTAAAGGGGGGTCAAAATAATCATAAGAGGCAGAGGGGAGGGGAAATCTGGGTGGGAGGGGGAGAAAAATATGCTGAACTTTTGTAGGAACTTTGTTCTACATAATGATAAAATTTAAAATTATATGTAACTATATGACTAATGTGTTCAAAATGCCTGTTACTCAGATCCTTTTTTTTTTAATTTTAGATATTTTCTTTATTTACATGCGAATTTCTCCATTCCCAGTTTCCCCTCCAAAAAACAAAAAAAACAAACAAAAACAAACCCCTGTTGCCTCCCCCCTCCCCATGCCTGCCACCCCACCCTCTCCCACTTTCTGGCCCTGGCATTCCCCTATACTGGGGCACAGAACTTTCACAGGGCCGAGGTCCTCTCCTCCCATACCACCCTGATCTTGGAAGCTAAGTAGGGTCGGGCCTGGTTAGTACTTGGATGGGAGAGTACTCAGATCTTAAGGTGCTTAAGAGTAAATATTATAAAATGATGCAAATATTTTAAGCTAATGGAATACTTATAACTCTTTCCTACAAAAATCACTGTTTACAGGTTTAAATTATCATTATAAGGTATGCTAAAATAAAATAGATAATATGAGCTTTTTCTCTTTTCTCATGGCTATTTTTATGTTGCTTAATGGCATATGCAAATCAACAGTTTTATGTAGAAGAGAACTTTGATCTATGTGACTTGCATTAGACAAGCTCGTAGAACTGATCTTAAACTTTTTATTTGCTTCAAAACAAATGTGAAAATAAATTTAAATCATGTGCATTTGTTTCTTCATTTTTTAAAAGCTTTCAAATTATATTTAATATCAAATTCACTGTCTATAACTATTAGGTGTCTTCTGGCTCTCTGATACTCCAGGTTGTTTCCTCCCACTGAAAATCTGTTCACATATTATTTTCTGCAGATAACAAGTATATTACATGCTTCAAAGCTGAGTGGTATTACTTTTTCTCCAAGATTTATTAAAATAGCACAGCATCCCTACTTCCTTTCCTCTTTCTGACTCCTTCTCTGTCTATTCTGTCATCTCTACCTTGCCCTCTTCTTGACTTTCATATTCCTGGCCTCTGTTTTTGCAGTTATTATCATTATACACATATCTAAATTCATACATATATAAACACAACCTTCTGAGTTCCTTTAGACTTGCTTATATTCATATAGTCTCAGGACTGAACACTTGGCATTATATAATCAATTAGGTGTGGCTCATCCCTTAGGAAGATTAATTCTTCCTCATTCTTCAGTCACTAGTTACCTTATTTCTTTGTCTAGGAGTGGGTAGTTACTCTTTTGATTTCTCTTTCCTCAAGCCTATTGGCAGTGTTGACATTGTCAGGGAATTGTGTGTGCAGCCATGTTGTTGAGGTATCGACGATAGTGCTTCCCTATCAATTCAAGTAAACCAAAATCTCATAGAAGACTTCTTGATCCATTGTCTCAAACATTATTTCCTCTAGCCTCTTTACAATTTTCCTTTAGCCTTAGGTCTAGGAATTTTCTTGTAGATGTATTCAGTGGAGCTGAGTACTTTATGGTCAATTGTTCTCTTATATTTTGTCCAGCTATGATTTTATATACTGGTCTCTCTGCTGTAAAAAGTATCTTTTTTTCATCAGAGAGACTTTGATGAGTGCTATGCTTTTCTGAGGCTATGAGTACAATACAGTTAGCTAGCAATCACACTGATTTATAAAGTGGCAATATGCAATTCTCCTCTAAAATCCACAGCCTCACTAGCCCTGGGTATTTGGATAGGTTTCCAGTACCAGGCATGATTGACCTCCTGTTGTGCAGTCCTTAACTCAAATTAGATAGTTTTTGGTTGCTGCCAAGATATGAATGACAATATTGTGCCTTTAGAGGCATCTTACATTCTGGCCATTGTTGTGATTAATAGATATCACAGTTGAGCAGGATTATTGACTGCATTTGTCCATTGCCAGCTAACATAACACTGTCTGCTCTAATGAAAGCCAAATCTCAAGGGGGAGGCTTTCATATCAGATGAGATCCACTTCAAATCTTCCAAGTAGGTTTGAAAAGCCTTAAAGAATGGTATTATTTAATATTTACCTGAAATTAGGTATAATTTATAAGTCACAAATAAGTACATAAAGTTACATATAAGGTAACACATATACATGTATACATGCATATATATGTATATATTAGATAAAGAAGTTATACCACTTGGGCTGACAATTTTTCCCTCAAGAGCCATATACAGTATAACAAAACCTCTAGCTCCACACATGCGAAAGCTCATGCAGAGCTGTTGGTCAAGGGAGACTAAAAGACTCCCAAAATAATGTAGGCCACTACTGTTGCTTATTTTGACTCAGAGAGGATGTAGGAAATTCCGTATTGTTGAAGAAAACCTTTGCTTCATTCCCAGAAATTTTTTCTTTTTAATAACATTTATTGAAAATATAAAAAAAACACTTAATTTTTATCTATTCTTGTTGCTGCCATCTAATGATGCAGATCTTTACTGTTATTTCTTCATGTGGAAAAAGTGTTTTCTCTAAGAGGATTTAAATTATTGGACTTGCCACAAGAACTGAGGAGACAGCTTTCATTTCTTCTTAAATGAGAACACATTAAGTCTACATGCCCCTCTAGTTACAAAATACAGTCCTAAAACTATTAAATATTTCATTGATGATTTCATATCATATATTTAGACATTTAATAGGATATTGGAATTAGACTTCAAGGGATGAATAGGAAAATATGTTAATATATGGCAACAGATCAGACAAACTTCATGAATTCCACAAAATGAAACTCTCATATAGAAATTTAATTTTTAAGACTTTCTTGGTTTTAGGTAAAAAATACCAATTCTGTTTTGAATATTAGATTGATATTGGAGATTTATGTGTACTGAAAATTATTCTGGTTGATAGTTTTTATACAAAAAAGAAGTCTAGTTCTAAATGGTTAAATATGTCTGCATCAGTTACTCAGTTTTCTTACTTTACTGAACCACTTGCTTATTTATTTTAGAGTGATCTATTTGTTGCTTCTAAATATCCAGCTGCAGATTCCTATTCATCTGCTATATCCTATCTTAGTCTCCCATTTAACTTAACAATAAAATTTCATTTATTAATACAACAAAATATTAATTTTCTTCTCACTCCTTCCCTATCCCCTAACTCCCTCTGAAATTCATGGCTTTTTTATTTTAATATTATTTTTGCACACATACATGTACAGAAACACACACATAGACATACATATGAACAAATACAGAAACACAGCATGCTGATTCATTTAATGTTGCTTTTATGTGTGTGTATTCAGATCTGACCACTTAGTGTTGTATAAATAACTAGGGAACTCCTCCCTTGGGGATATTAATTCTTTCTTCTGGCAATTGATTATTACCTATAGTTCTCTCTGGCAATTGATTATTACCTCTATGCTAGGGTTGAGGCTCATTAAGATTTCCTCCACCCACACTGACATGTCAATTGTAATTTTCCATTCCTTACTTAAGCAGACATACTGCTAAGATTTCACAAATATAACATCCCTATCATATCTATTATCTTGAAATTTTCTTCCTGGTCCTTTGTCTCTTACACTTTACTACTTCTTCTTCTAAGATTTCCTCGAACCTTAAGTAAAGGAGTTCTATTTTAAAGTTATCAAGTAGGAAGTAGGCATCCAACAGTTAGTTAATTACAGCATATTGACCAGTTGTAGTTTTTTTTTCTTTTAAAAAACTTTTATTGCATTATAATGAGAAAAGTTACATGATTTCAATTTATCTGGATATGTTAACATTTAAAACCATATTTTAATTAAATAGAATTGAATCACATTCTTGTTTCCCTTTTGTACCACCACTCCTCCCAGAGACCCCCCTTAATACCTACAATATTTTTGTCATATTCCTTAAAATTTATAAAATATTATAATAAAAATAAGTATTATAAAATTTATTTGATATAAAACAGCAATCAATTTAACAGTCTTATGTAGATGCTCGTCTACAGCAATAGTGAAAATACATTTTTCTCAATATAAATTTTAAATAACTCCAAACATATTAGCTGTATGCTTCAAAATAATACATCAAACAAAAAGAGTTTATATATTCACGTTCATTTAAGAAAATACCAGTTGTAGTTTTATGTAATTGTCTATTTGTGACAAAAACAAAAGGACCTTCTTAATGAGGGGTGAATGCTATACTGGTTTTTTGAAAGTTTCCTCATTTCACTATCCAAGGATAGTTGTCTCGGTTTCTAGTAGCAAACATGATTTCCCTCTGGTTGAGCCTGCCTTAAGTCCAGCTAGTCATATGTTGGTAATCATCAATATATAAATGGCACTATTGCACCTTTATGGTTATCTTTCTATGCTGTCCATATCTGTGCTATGCAAGTTGAACCTACATTAAAATCTTAAATAGCTATTATTTTAAACTTTAAGGCAATCTATGCTATAAAAAGAAGTTGATTTCCAAGCAAATAACATCACCATAGAATATTGTGAATACTGGCTAAGAAACAGGTTACAAGAGCTTGTGTGGGGTGATTGTAAGGACTTCTACATTTGATGACAATTTTATTAGATTTCTTCAAGATATGGCTTATCTTTCAAGGATGTAGCCAAACATCTGTTCATTAATTCTACAAGTGTGTTGCTCTTACTAAGCAGCAAAAGCAGTGGCTCTATGGTACTCACAAGGGAAATTATATTATTGCTACTGTTTTTTTCTTGCTTAAAAAACAGTAATGACTGAGTTCCAGGATAGCCAGGGCTACACAGAAAAATCCTGTCTCGAAAAACCAAAAAACAAAAACAAAACAAAAAACAAACAAACAAACAAACAAAAACCAGTAATGACTACAGAGGGATTTTATCACTACCAAATATGAAAACATCCAAGACTCACTTTATAGTGCAAAACCACTTTCAGCTCAGTAAAACATTACTATTGCCTTTTAATGATAAGACTTTTTTCTTTGTTTTCTAACTAAAGTCAGCTGTAATAAATTGCCAGATTTCTTAAAATAGCTATGCTTTGTTTAGTGTCAATCATCCTTTATAAATTTTAGTTTCTTTTTTGTTTAATTCAATTTCACAATTAAACTAGAAAGATAAAGTGCAAGAAAAAAAGTTCTAATTAGTTGTCTTATATAAGATAGCTTTTTGTTCCTATGGCTTCTATACATGTGGCTGGGAGGTTGAAACTACTCCATATTCACTTATTAGTTAATATTTAAACTCACTTTTTAACTAATAATGTCAGATGTCTTTTGGTAGGTTTATCAATTGTTGAGGCAGTGATTCTGATTCTCTTTATAGGCACCTTGGCTTTCTACTCCTGAGTAACTCCTTGTAGAAACAAACACAGCCTTCTATTGCCTGTTCTTCCTCCTTTGGTGTTAGGAATTGAATTAAACCATTCACTAGGCTGGGCATGGCTTCCTCCACTAAGCTATATTTCCAGCTCTGGTGCATCTTGTGTGGAATTTGAATGATCCTTTGGCTCATTGTTTCCAGGATGAGGGAGTAATATTACTTCTGTTTCTAATCATTCTACTAGTGTCTATATCCATTAGCTATAAAACAATGTATTTCCTCTGTTATTTTCCAACACATTAAAAAAAAAGAAGAGTTACAGAAATTTCCAATTTGATGCTTATGATCATCTGACTTTCTGTTGAAACTCAATTATCAAGACAATATTGCTAGAAAGTGAGGATTTTGTGATTCTGCAGGGAGAATTGTATTCCCATAAATTAAGTCTGAGAACTCCTGTCTTGCTTATTTGTTTGTTTGATGAGTGGGTGGGTGGTTTAGTAAGAACACAGCAAGGTAACATCTGTGGAACAAAAAACCATGCCAACATATCTGATGGCATGTTGATCTCAGATGACACATGTCCAGAAGTGTGAGAATTGAATTTGTTCTGTTTATAAGCCACTTAGTATGTGGTGTTTGGTGATAACTCACCAAAGTAAACAAAACTAAATCTGATGTTAAAGAAAAACAATCATTATACAAACCATCACTTTGGTTGCAAATAGGTTAAATTTTAACAGGCTGCCAAATAATATGGTTCCACTTTCACATTCCCCAACACTGTAATTCAGCCAAGAAGGAAACCACCCATCAGTCATCAATCTTAAAACTTTTTGATGGAAGAGAAAATCTTTTAAAATATAACATTTTGGAGTTTGATCATTCAGTTGAAACCTCAAATTTAACTGTTTGTTCTATCTGCTTTATATTAGGTGCAGTTTTAGAGATGTCATTGGTAAACACTAAGAGTTATATTATAGCTCTTGTCTTCAAAGACATTGGTGTTTTGTGATTCTTTTTATTGTGCTGAGGACATATTTGCCAGACACTCTCCAAAGGAGTAAAGTTTTTTTTTTGTCTCAGTCTCAGAGGTATTTTTGGTTTCTGTTAGAGGGCTAGACAATCACAGTGGTTTGGAACATGAGGTATCAATTGTCCTAGTGAAGACCTCCAGAGAGAGGAATAGATAGAAGCAAGTGCCAGGTATCAGCGTAAATGTCCCATCCTAGCATCCTATTTTCTCCAGTCATGCTGACCTCCCAAAAGCTCCTCAGCTATCAAAATAGCACCACAATCAGGGACATATCATTCACACGTGAACCTATAATGAGGTTGAAACCATTACACAAAGTATCAAGAAAGAATTAACAACTATTTAAATACTAATAACAGTATGAAAATATGCAAATTTTTAATCATTACTTGGGTGGAAAAATAAATGCTTCTGTTAGATTTATTCTAATATTGATTCAGTAAAGAAGTAAGTGAATTTTTTTTTTCTCAGGAAGGGATTATTTGAGTCCCTCAGTTGGGATATGAGCATTAAGCAGAGATTTTACCATGGAGAAAAGGGTGTTCTATGAGAGTTAGTAATAACATCCTGGGAAGAAAGTATGTTCTTGCTGTATTTCAAGGTGATGCAGAAAATAACAAGACCCAGGGGGACAGACTGAGTAAGAAAGAGTGCTAGAATATCCTAGGCTTGATACAGAAAACCAGAGAATAAGCAAGGAATGCTATATTATGATAAGGATGGTACTATGTATTTGTCGAAATTTTATTTTGACTGCACTTTGACTAAAACATACTTTGTGGGATGAAGTAAAGACTGCTGTGTGAGGACAAATTAAAAGATCAATTAGAATATTCTCTGTAAGCTTTGTTTCAACTGCAGTGAAGTAGAAAGATTTTGCAAGTTGAACTTGCAGACTTTGTAGACTCACTTTTCCTGCATTAGGCTTTAGACTGTTTGAAGGCCAGGATGGTAGAAGAGATACAGTTTGCACAATGCTCTCAATGACAGAATACCTGTTAGGCTTGCCAGAGAGCTCTGACTAATGACGGTTTGCAGGCAGTATTTCTCACTCTGAGCCTTTCAATTTCATGTGTCTGAGATGAGGCTTCCTAAATTTAATATTGTACAAAAGGGTACAAGAGCTTCACATTAGATGAGCACATAAAATATTAGTGTCAATATTAATATTAATTAACTAATTAATTAATAAACTATTAATATTAATATTAATATTGATATTAATGTTGGCAAGTTTAAATTGGCACATATCTAAGCAATGGTAAGCGTAGAACATTTTTGTGCAAAACACAGTATTAGTAGCAATGATTTGGGTAACTTTCACTCATTGTTAATTCTTTGCAGTAAAAAATGGCATCCATAAAAGGGATGAACTCTCCTAGTATTCTTTATTTCATTTATGAATGTATATGTATGATTTTATGTGCAAGTTAATGTGCCATGGATACACATGTTGAATTCAAAAGAGTACTAGCAAAGGTTGGTTCTCTCCCTGCACTATGTATGTCTTAAGGATTAAACTCAGGATTGTGGGGTAGGAAGCAAGTGCTTTTACCCACTTAGCTGCCTTGTGTACCTAATTTATTATTAAAAAAGGATGGGATATTCCATTAATTCCCATATGAAAGCTTATTATAATCCTACTTCATAACCTTATACTGTCCCTAGTAGACCTGCTATGTGTTTCAGTACTGTAGAACTCTGCAAGTCCCTTGGCCTGGATAAGGACAATGATCTCCTACTTCTCTAGGACTCAGACCCTAGAGGATCAAGATCTTATTCTCAACTGTTAGTGCAAATGTCATCATAGCAAGAAAGCCTCCTCATGACCATATCCCTAGTTCCACTTTCAAAGAAGAGTTAAAGAGCTTTGTTTTTTCTTCCCTAGAAAACACTTTACAAGTTTATTCACTGCACTTGTCACATAAAACTAGACATTTCTATTTGAATATTTCAGTTTCCTTCTATAAACTATTCTGTGCTTTTAATTCACTTGAGGCTGCCTACAACACTGAACAATCTAGATGATATATACTCTGGAAATATTTGTTGGAGTAAACTAAGTTGGTGTTCCGTAAAATCTTTTTAACGTGCTCTTTATGAAAACACTTCTTTGAAAAATGTGTCTCATGATGAGTGTCTTGGCTTTAATGCTTATTGTTGAATGCAGCCATTCATTCAGGACATGTGGCTTGCCTTTGACACTAATTGGATTGAATCAGTTAATAAGGTTTCCATGGCATATTTATGATAAAATAGTGGAAATAAGTTATTACCCCTATAGAGAATGTTCAAATTAATCTTATGTTTTCTTCAGTTTTTCTTTTCAACTTCAGATATATCAAATAGGGAAATTGGTTACTCACATTTTTCAAAATGTATTTTAGGAGCAATTGTAAAGAACGAAATGCTGAAATAATGTACATTTAGGTGTTCTTTCTTATATCAGAACATGAAATAACAATTGATTGTATTGAGTACTTGAGAGCTGGCACTATGCAAACCCTTAAAAATATAATGACCACAAAACTTTTTCTTATAATTTGGTCTTTGCCAGACAAAATTTAAATATTTTAAATATTGAAAGTTATTTTTTATCATAAACCTCATAATATTAATATTTTGTACCAGTATAAATTTTTTGCCGTTGTCAAAGGCTCTTAAAATATATTATTATTTTCTGTCACAATGACTTTATAATTTTGGTGTTTATTATTATTTCTTTAGATAGTAAGTTATTTTCTCTAAATTAAAACATTTCTTCATAGATGGTGGATAAAATTCTTAAAAAATCTCAGGAAACTGGTGGAACTTAGAAGTCTCAGTAAGATCAGACAGTTACAAGACCCATGAGGATCCTGTCCTGGATTATGTTATTCCACAATCTCCAGGAGAAAGATACTAGTGAATCTGCCTGTAAGTTAGAGATGCATGTGCCCTGTGATGTCCAAAAATAAAGGTAGTTGTAATCAAGGTTGAGACAGGGATGTTCAGGCTTCATGAGTTATCCCCATGTTGTTTGGCTTTCTGGTAATATAGCTGCTTTTAAGATGCATGTGCTTCTGTGTATAACTTCTCATCTATTCTCTTCTAAATTACCACAAAAGTAATACTGTCACAAAGCTCCACTTGGGCAGAATCATTTCTTGGTTTTGTCCTCAGGATCCTCACTATAGTGAATAGATGTTTATTCATTCATTGTTCTAAACTTACCCAACACAGTGGGTACACACACCAAGACTAAAAGAACCAAAAATGAGTTCAGGAGAAATAGTTCAATGTTTCCAGAGTGATGCTAAGACATACAGCAGCCTGATCTGCATGGCACTGGAACATACTCACAGATAATCTTAATAGGGTTACTTTTCTCCATGTGACATGACATGATGTGTTTTCTTGATATTGTGGTAAGGAATAATATTGCATGACCCCTCTGATGTCTAATAATACATAATAATAATTAAAGCCAAGCCATATTAAAATGGAGTACAGTGTTTGGAGTAGAGCACCCCAGGGATGCTTTCTTTCTTATGTAATATGAGGTGGCATATGCATCTTTAATAAATGGGGCTTTCAAAAATATAGGTATTTTTCCATAATATTAAAAAATTAGCAAATACATTGTATTCCCTGGGTGTACCCATGAGATGGGATCATAAGTAGTATATACCAGTTATATTCACTTTAATGTATGAACATTAAAATATGCAATCCAGGCTGAGCTCTCCACCCAGAAAAAGTTAATAACATAATATAATTGTGAGATGAAAAAATGTGGATGTGCCTCTACATTAGCCTCTGAATTGGCAGGAAATGAGAATAAATGAAAAAATTAGATGGAAGTATCAGCTTGCTATTTCTTGAAGCTACAAGATATAAAATCAAGCAAGTACAAATCAGATCTGGGCTAAGGAGTCTGTAGATTCACAAAATTGGAAGCCATGATTATAATTATAAAGTAAAGTGATAAAGCATAAGCTATAAGTGATAGCATATTATATTCATCATGCTGGATGCTTAATACACAGGAAACAAAACTCTTAATTTAGCATGCAGCCAGGAGTCTTAGTGTACCCAGTACAGAAGGCAACTCACTATAATTAGGGAATACTGGACTACTTGAATTAAGAAAGACATGAAAGGTTCCTTTATACATCTTCACTTATGAGGCAACAAGATGTAGGGGGAGTAGATTCAATTATAGTGATGTATAAATGGAACAACTGAGTAATACTGCTGATAATGTTTCTTGAGGAAAAGGCTGAGACCCTGAAGAAATACATGATAACCCATTTCCTGATGGACTAGTTCATATGAGCTTAGTTAACCCTAGCATCACATGACTATTGTACATTGCAAGAGGAAGGATAGGTTTCTGAGGTACTATATGTAAGAGACAGTGTTTGGGACTTAGATCACTACACATGATAGAACTGTGTTCACAGGGAGTTAGTGGGTTTGATTCAGCAGAGGTCTAAAATGGGAATGGAGATTCAGTGGTTTGTTGAAACCCATGGTGGAGGTGTCTTGCTGATTCTAATGCATTTACATAAGAGTGTCAATTGGGTTCATTAGGTTCTAAAGCATTTAGGAGGAAATGAACTAAAGCAAAGACAGTCTGGCCTTGCTGTTACTTGAAATCAGGGATAGATTTGTGTCTAGTAGAAAGTCTAATGAAACTGACAGTGGAATGCTATGCTTTAAAATTGCCCAAGAGGAAATGTAACAGAAGGGCTAAAGAATGTAAGAAAGATTTACAGGTTTAAGTATGCCTTCACAGCACTACAGAGGCTATGAAAGACAGAGAAGTTCCTGGCTTGAAAAGGTTCCAAAAGCTCATGTGATGTGGTGTACAAGGTTGCCTCTGAGTGAGTGCTAATCATAGCAACAAGAAGCTCTATGTTAAAGTGTAGACTTGATGATTTCTTATGAACACACAAGACAATTCTGTTTTAGTGCATAACTTATTTTACTTGGCCTTAATTTATTATATTCTCCAAAACAACCATGGGTATTCTGCAACAGAACACATATATGGAGAATACTATGTTGGTTAACACATCAAAGATAATTAAGATGACCACAACTACAGCTGTTTTTTAAGAGCCCAGACCTATTCCAGAATAGCAAGGTAAGATATCACCCAAAGCCTGCTAACTTTTCATAAAACATGCTCAACAGCTTTACCTACTCATCTAGGCTCCACATTCTGTCCCGAAATTTTGGCAGAAAACGTCAGTTTTACTAGTGACCATGCCTGTACTAGACAAAGCATATATCCAGAACAGCAAAGATAGACAAGACCTCTGTATAAAGGGCTGGAAAAGATTTCCCAAAAAATGGTCTCAAAAGTAAGATGAAGTGGACAGTCAAATAACCATAATAGAGGAGTTAGAGAAAGGACTGAAGGAACTGAAGGAGTTTGCATCCCCACAGAACAAACAATATCAATCAACCAGAATTCCCAGATCTCTCAGGGACTAAACCACCAACCAAAGAGTATACATGGAGTGGCCCATGGCTCCAGCTGCATATGTAGCAGAGGATGGCCTTGTCAGATATCAGTGGGAGGAGAGACCCTTGGTTCTATGAAGATTTAATGCCCCAGTGTAGGAGAATGCCAGGCTCGGGAAGCAGGAATGGGCGGGTGGGTGGGGAAGTACCTACTACAGCATTGTATTCAAGTTATATTTTGAGACAAAGTTTTTGTCTTTTAAGTTAAGATAGAAGATAGTGTTCAATTTATTGACAAAGATGTTGGACTGGGTGTCAGATATACCTCATACTAGATAATTTACAATAGTTGTGTTCAATTTATATTTTGAAAGAAAGTTTTTTTTTTTAATTGAACAAAAAGGGTGAAATGCTACAGCATTTTCTCTGTCCAATCACATTAGGGCAGTGACGGGCCTGTGATTGGACAGGAATAGGGAGGTGGAGCTAGAGTTGGAGGAGGAAGAAGGGTCAGGAGCAGGAGGAGAGGTCATCATCATGGATGTAGACGATGAGGATGGTCCAGAACCCAAGAGGTTATACAACCAAGCAGGATTTTACAAAATAGATTAATTGGATTAGAATATTGTCTTTATTATCTGGTTCAAAAAATTATTGAATTGGCATCTTGTAAATTGCAATTTTATTATTATATAAATGTGATTGGATATTAAAGCCTTAAAAGTCATGCTTTACTTATTGGGTAATAGGTGTTATTTAGAAGAATGATTGTGGGAGTGTGTAAAGAGTTGCATGTGAGTGAGATATAGCTTGCTGGGAGGAAATAACAAAAACCTGCCGGAGTTTAGTATTGAGGTTGAACGGTGCTGGCTCAAAAATGTGGGGCTGGCTCCTGTGGGAAATTGAATTTGCAGGGTGGATTCATTTTTTTATATTTCCTGTAACAAGTACCCTCATAGAAGCAGGGGGAGAGGAGTTTTGAAGGGGAAACCAGGAAACGGTATAACATTTGAAATGTAAATAAAGAAAATATCTAATAAAAAACTTTAAAAAATAGACTTCCAATCAATATTAATCAAAAGAACACAGCACTTCGGACTTATCAAATGAAAAATCTGCCAAATTGACGTCTAAATTCTGAACATCTATTCCTTAAATGCAAGGGCACAAACATTTGTAAAAGAAACATTACTAAATCATTTTTTTAAATTACTAAACCTTAAATCACATATTGAACCTGGCACAATAGTATTTGGAGATATGAGCACTCCACTCTTTTGATTGGAAAGGTCTTCTGGACAGAAACTAACCTGAGAATTAATGGAACTAACAGATGTTATTCCTCAAATAGACATAACAAATATCTACAGAACATTTCACCTAAACACAAATATAATTTCTTCCCTGCTTCTCACAGGACCTTCTTTAAAATTGACCATATACTCAGTCACAAAGGGAGTATCAACAGTTAGAAGAAAATTGAAATAACCCTTGTATCTTATCAGATCACCATGTGTTAAAACTGGATTTCAATAACATAAAAAACAGAAAGCCTACATGGAATCTGAACTATTTGATGTGTAATAAACACTGGATCAAGGAAAAATAAATAAATTAATGATTTTCTAGAATTCAATGAAAATAAATGCACAACATACCCAAATTTATGTGACACAGCAGGGTGGAGAGCCTCGGAAACCAGTAGACCTTCATTCCTAGTTCAGCCCTCATTGTGGATCAGTCAGGAGGGGCAGGTTTCAGGAGCCAGGGCCCTGAGGCTCTGAGTTAGCCAAGTTCCTGGAACTGACTACTCCACATTTTTGGTTTGTTACATTTCTATTAATACATTTCCCTTTTCATTAACATGTTTTTCCCCAAATTTCTAAATCTCCCAGTTTTTCAAATGAAAGTGGGTATGAAGAGAAACCTTCATAGCACTAAGAGCCTCCATATAGAAATTAGAAAGTTCTCATACCAGTAATTTAAAAGTACACTATAAAGCTCTAGAAAAAGAAAGTATCAAGCATACCAAAATAGACTAGAAGGCAGGAAATAATCAAACTCAGTGCTGAAATCAATAAAATAAAAACTAAGAGTGCCAAGAATCAATGAAACAAAAAATTATTTCTTTAAGAAAATCTACATGATAGACAAACACTTAGCCAAACTAACTAAAAGGAAGAAGGAGAATATCCAAACTGATAAGATCCAAAATGAAAAGGGGGACACGACAAATATTGAAGAAAGACAAAGGTCTTACTTCAAAAACATATTCTCAACAAAAATGGAAAATCTAATAAAAATGAACATTTTTTTCAATAGACATCAATTACTAAATTAAAATCGAGATCAGATAAGCAATTTAAATAGACATTTAACTCGTAAATAAATATTAATGGTCATTAAATGTCTCCAAAACAAGACAAAAAGAAGCACAAGGCCAGAGTGTTTTACTGTATAATACTCCTGGACTTTCAAAGAAGAGCTAGTACTAATACCTCTCAAATTATTCTATGGAATAAAAACAGAAGGAACACTGCTAAATATATTTTTGTGCCCAAACAATGTGAGGCTCAAGAAAATATTTTTAGAACAATTTCCCTTATGAATATTGACGCAAAAATAAAAAATTCTCAACAAAATTGTCACAAAGTTACCCCAAGAGTCCATCAAAAAGATCATCCATCATGATCAAGTATATGTCATCCAGAGATGCAGGGATGGTTTAACATGAAAATCTGTCAATGTAATCTATCAATACATAAATGCAAACACACACACACACACACTCACGATTCTCTTATCAGATATTAAAAAGTCTCTGATAAGATCCAACACCCCTTCATGATAAAAGTTTCTGAGAGATCAGGGACACAAGGCACATATCTAAACATAATAAAAGCAATATACAGCAGTCCTATAGCCAACATCAAATTAAATGGAGAGAAATTTAAAGCAATTCCACTAAGATTGGGGAAAAGACAAGGCTGTTTATCCTTCCATATATATTTAAATTGGTACTTGAGTTTTAGCTAGAGCTTGAGGAGAACAAAAGGAAATCAAGGGGATACAATTTGGAAAGAAAAGAGTCAAAGTATCATTATTTGCTGGTGATATAATAGTATATAAAGATGACCCCCAAAATTCTACTGACAACTTCTACACTTGATGAATACCTTTATCAGTGCTGCTGTATAAAACCTAAATTCTACAAAATCTCTAGCCCTCCTATAAACAAATAATAAATAGGCAGAGTAAGATATCAGAGAAACAACATCCTTTAAAATAGCCACTAGTAATATAAAATGTCTTGATGTACCTCTAATTAAAAAGTCAGAGACCTCTATGACAAACACATCAAGTCTTTGAATAAAGAAATTGAAGAATATATCAGAAAATAGAAAGATCCCCAAAGCACATGGATAGAGAACATTAACATAGTAAAACCAGCCATCTTACCAAAATCAATCTATAGATCTAGTGCAATTTCCTTCAAAATTCCAACATAACACATTGCAGACCTTGAGAAAACAATCCTCAACTTCATATGGACATCCACAAGTCTCAGGATAGTGCCGCAGGCCGGCCAATCTGGGCCTCCCTCAACCCTCTGGAGAAACAGGTCCTAGTCAGGTTGACAAGGCGTAGGCGAAGAAATGATGGCAGAAACAAACATGAAAGTGCTGAAACTGAATATATTTCTTAAGAATGGAATCAGACTTTTACAGTCATTGCAAAAGAGAAATGAGAAATCTGGAAGCTCAGTAGTCGAGGTACATCTGAGGCCACCTGAAACACACTGGGTCTAAAGCAGCCACCTCTTCTGGATAGGCTGTGGATTGCATGAGGCTCTGAATGAATGAATCTAAGTTCTAGTCCATCTAAGTTCTAGCTCCAGTCTAAGTGTCCCTGCACAAAGTGAAGACCACCAGGCTTATATGGTTTACAGAAAACAGGGCAAATGACAAAAGTCATGTAGGTAGGCAGGTGACAGTCACATCAAGGTCAGTAAGATCACATAGGCAAGAAATAGTTACAACAAGGTCGGTGAGATCAGGTATCCAGGTGTGAAGTAGTGGTGCCCTCCCTGCTGGGGCTATTTTAGTAATCCTATGCTAATTCTCTGGGTCTGCTGGAGGCAAGCACCAGGAAGTTCCAATCCAGCAGATCATGCTAAAGCCCTTTGATTCCTCTCTGGTATGTAAAACAGTTCTGTCTTCTGTGGGACTGCCCTGACAATTCTATGTTAACAGTAAGCGATGGTGCCTGACCTCTGTTGCTAACTCTGAGGACATCCTATCTGATAAGGCATCTTCCTTGTGAGAAATGCCAAGCTAAGGACAGCTTGGAAATAAATTAGGATATATTGGAATGTTGTGCTGGCCAGGGAACAATGCCCATTTTTAGCCATTTATGCATCATTTCTTGGGGTACCTTCATGCCTGAATAAGAAGGCGTGTTGACGATTGGAAAGATTAATATGGAACACATCTGAGTTAGGAGATGCCAATGACTGACTGAATATCCATGAGGAACAAACTCCCTTTGAAGTCATAACATCTCTTGTCCTTAATCAGGGTTTTACCCCCAATATTACAGATGTAACTGGAGTAGATGAGTGGGCGTGGCAGGATAGCTAATACAATCCTGTACAATAAAAGAACTTCATGAGGTGTCACCATCCCTGAAATCAAACTGTAATACAGAGCAATAGTAATAAAACCTCCATGCTATTGGCAAGAAATTTATCAATGGAATCAAATTAAAGACCCAGAAGTAAATCCACATACCTATGGACACCTGATTTTTGACAAAGAAGCCAAAATTGTACAATGGAAAGGCAACTATCCTCAGCAAATAATGCTGATCTAAGTAAATATTGCCATGCAGAAGAATTCAAATAGATTCACATCTTTCAGCCATCACAAAACTCAAGTCCCAGTGGATCAAATACTTCAGCCTAAATCCAAATACACTAAACTTGATAGAAGAGAAAAATGGGGAATAACCTTGAATGCATTGTTATAGGAGACACTTTCCTAAACAAACACCAATACCTCAAGCACCAAGACTGACAATGAGTAAACAGGATCTTAGGAAACTGAAAAGCTTCTCTAACACAAAATACATGCCCCAAAGGACAAGATGACAGGCTAAGAGTGGGAAGTGCTCTTTCCCACTCCACATCTCAAGTAGGGCTAGTTTTCAAAATACATAAGGAACTCAAGAAAAAGATATCAAGGAACTATATAAGCCAATTTAAAAAAATAATGGAGACAGAAGGATTGTAGGATACATAGCTCAAGAACACCACAAGAAAACCCACTGAGTCGACTAACTTGGTCTCATAGGGGATTTCAGAGACTAAATCAACAACCAGCAAACAACATGCAACTGACGTAGCTCCTCTGCACATATGTAGAAGTCATGTAGCTTAGTATTTGTATGGGAGTCCAAACAGTGGGAACAGGGACTGTCTTTGAATCAGTTGTGTCTCTTTGCTTGGGACCATTTCCTCCTAAGGGTTTGCCTAGCCTCTCCAAAATAGGAGAGGAGGTACCTTACGGTAACTCTATCTGCCATGGTTACTTCATATCCATAGGATGCCTGTACCTTTCCAAATAGAAAAGAAGTAGTGGCTTGAAGGGAAAAGAGAGAAGGTGGGAGGTAGGGACTTGGAAAAGAAGAGATATATGTATATCTATATGTATATCTATATGTATAAATATATCTACATAGATATTGTATATATAATAACCAAGGTGTGTCAATATTACATAAAGGAATAAAAATAAAGCAATTTCTTCTTGGATTAATTTGACCTAGAGTGAGCCAAATTTTCTTCTCCTCTCATGTCTTCCATTTCTCTGTGGTTTGCAGTTACTGACCTGTCTATAGTTTGTCTGATATGTTGTATGTATCTAATCTCTCTGTCCCTGTTGCCTGTGTGCTGTGCTTGGTATGTGTGTTATGCCTGGTGTGTGTGTGTGTGTGTGTGTGTGTGTGTGTGTGTGTGGCCAATGTCTTTCCTGAGTGTTTTTTTCCAAAATCTGTATCTATGTGTCTGAATTTGTGTTTATGTTGTCAATGTGTGTTTGTGAATTGTGGTCTCTGAATGTGTGTTGATGTGTGTGTGTTTGTCTCATAAATAGGGCTTTTTCTCTGTATTTATTAAACAGCACAGAATGCATGGTATGAAAAAGTGATAAGGGAATCTTACTGAAACCTTTAACAGATTGTTACATGGAAAAAAAGCTATTTTATTGACCACATCTGACCCTTATTAGCACTCAACAATGCAAGCAGATATTTCCAAGCTATTTTGATAATGGTATCTTCCAACATATTAGCTACTTTTAGAAAATGGTTACTGTACACCCAGGTATACGTACACAGAGACATACACACACACACACACACACACACACACACACACACTCCTCTGGCTCATGAATATTGAAGAACACATAACATATAATTAAGATTAAAGGTATGCATTTAGTTTATGTTGGAAAGATGATTACACAGGAAGTCCAAGGCATAGTGAGATTAAATACATTGTTCTCTTAAGGACAGTTTAGGCTTAAACAGGTTGGGTGCACAATAGGGCAACAAGTTAGATACATAGTTTCAAATTAGCTTAAAGTTTATTATTTCCTAGGTGGCAAGACTTTCAGACAGTCTATTCTACCTGGGTTCAAAAGATATTTTCAGAAAAAAGATGTATCATTACAGAAAATTTAAGTACAAATAAAAGATAAAGGGAGAGGCAAACATCTAGCATTCTTAGAGTATACGATGTGTCTTTCTTCATGGTCACATTATAATATACTAAGAAACACCCTAAAAACAATTCTTAGATTTCAACATTAAGATGCAAACTATATTAATAGTAATTCACTGTTGGTAATAATGCAATCTATAAAGTTTCTATGCAAAGTTTATGACTATAAAAAGGAATAAACTTTTGAGGATCTATAACAATATTAGATAAGTCATCAAGAATTTATCAAGGTAAGACTTTAGTTAGTAAGTTCTAAGCTTTCCCAAAAGTTTTGGTGTTGTACAATAACTTCTGGAGAACAATTATGGGTTACAGAGACCTAAATGATGTGGTGCCCATCAATGTCATTGCAAAATATGTTGCTTTTTATAGAATTGACTCACATAGGAAGATCTTTATATGCTGTTCTGGACATTGCTAACACATTTCCTGGTATTTTGTAAGATGTTGAATTTCAAGACCAATTTACAGACCAATTGTTTGTTATAAACTATGGCCAAGGATATTTCAGTATTATGGTGGCCACATTTTGTGAAAAGTTTTCATTACATAGATGATATAATGTTGAGCTCTTGGTGCTTTTAAATATTTAGAGAACTGAGAGATATACAAGTGAACTTAAAATCTAAGAGATGCGAAATATTTGTACACAAAGTTTAAGGACCAGGTACAAGTATAAAATAAATGGAAGTAGGATGTCTGCTAAGCATATAATATTTGATAAGAAAGGATTATTGAAAAATATCCCACAAGAGCCTGTATCTATTAATGTAAGAGACCTAAGATATTAAGAAATTTTTCTCTCATATCTAGTTCAAGTGGCTTATCCTTTATGTAGCTTGTTACAATGCATGGCAAGTGAGAGGGAGACAAGTATATTCAGCATGCTGTTCAGCAGGTTATCATTACTGTAGGACAGCATCTACAACTGTGTGCCCTAGTGAGTTTTGTATTAAAACTCACTAGATACTTAGAGCACAATAGATGAAGATTGGCAAAAATAATTTGAAAGAGTTAATCTAATAACATTTTTATAATATTTTTATTGATTATTTGGGAATTTCACACCCTGAATACGTTTACTTCCCAGGTCCATGTTCCTACCTCTGTGACATCCCTACCCCTAAAATGAAAAAGAATGAGGAGGAGAAAAAGGAGGAGCAGGAGCAGGAGGAGGAGCAAGAGCAAGAGGAGAAGGGAAAAAGAACAGAAGGAGATCATAATGTTGAAAGTCCAATATGTGTTGGTCAACCCTTTAAAGAAAACTTAGTCCCTCCCCACCCTCATCAAGATTAGAGCCATCAACTGGGGAGCACAACAATTCAGCATCTTTATTACAATTTTAAAAAGTTCTTTTTTGATGGGTTTCAGTCTAAGTTATTATTTTTTGGTGGAGGTAGAAAAGGAATGCCAGAGGTGGATAGAGGTTGACACATAAGCCTTCTATGTTCCTCTTTTTTAACTGAGTCTGCAGTCATCAATACCACAGAGAACTGAGATTCTTCGTCCCTTTCAGTCAGTGGGAGCACAGATAATGGACTTCTACATCGGCTCCAGCAACAGCATGTGCCAGGGACCTCAGCATGGCCATATGGATCTCAATGGTTTGTCCTGCTGCCTGAAGTCATGTGGAGGTGACAGGCCTGCACTGCTACCTGAGGCCATGTTGAGATCAAATTAAGTTTTATTCCCTGACATTGAAGTACAAAAGCTCAGTACAATGAGCTAGAACAGCAAAATCAATCTGTACATACACCATTGCAACAGGTTAAATATCATCACCTATTCAATTTCAGCAAAAATAAAACAAGTGCTATAAAAATTTGTGTTGAAGATCTTTTGGACAAGATAGACCAGAGAAGATTTAAAACTTTAGTTTCTGGGTAATATTCTGATATTCTGCATATTTCCCAAATATGTGAAGCCCCTTTCTTATGAAAGTTTTGGTATTTGGCTCTACTAATAGGACAAGTATATAGAGGCCAAAGTGACTTGGAGACTATATAGGCTGTATCTAGCCACTGAGAGATAGAAATGTACCATTACTTCAGTAGGCCTAGCTCTGGCTCCATTTCAAAACTTTTCATACAAGCAAAATACAGATGAGTTAACTACTAAGATTCATCTTTTTTGTCAAAACTCAGGCGTCCATAGGTATGTGCATTTATTTCAGGGTCATTGATTTGACTGTATTGAACAACCTGTCTATTCCTATACCAATACCATGCAGTTTTCATTATTATTGCTCAGAAGCACATCTTGAGGTCAGGAATGGTGATACCTTCAGAAGTTCAGGATTGTTAGCTATCCTGATTTGTTTGCTTTTTTGTTTATTTTTTATTTTTTGTTTGTTTGTTTGTTTTTGTATTTCAAAATGAAGTTGAGAGTTTTTCTGTTAAAGTATGTAATGAATTATGTTGGAATTTTGATGGAAATTATATTGAATCTGTAGACTGTTTTTGGCAATTTGTACATCCACTTTGAAAAAACATTTTGGTGGTTTCTAAGAAAACTGGAAATAGTTCTACCTCAAGACCCAGGTTTACCACTCCTGGGCATATACCCCACTATAACCACAAAAAAAAACACCCCACTATACCACAGGGATATTTGCTTTATCTGTTCACAGCACCTTTATTCAGAATAGCCAGAAATGGAAAACAACTTAAATGTCTCTCAACTGAAAAATGGATTAAAAAAAACCAGTGGTACATCTACACAATGGAATACTATTAGCTATTAACAAAAATCATGAATTTTGTAGGCAAATGTATTGAATTTGAGAATATCATCCAGAGTGATATAACTCAGAGCCAAAAAGATAATATGGTATGTTCTTACTTTTTTGTGAGCATTAGCCATAAAGTTCAGGAGAAGTATGCCACAATCCAGAGAACTTAAAGATACTAGGGAAAAAGGAGGTTCTGAGGGAGGATAAGCAAATTTTGTGTAGAGTAAATGGCCTTTGGAGGTAGAAGGAAAGAGGGAATTGATTAGGAGCAGTAATGAGGATGGGAAAGAGAGTGGTAATCAGGTATGGGAAAGGGAAGGCTTCAAAGAATTGGAGGGAGAATGGAAATTGGTGGGGTGCATCTCTGGTGAGTATCTGCAGGCCTGTGGAAGAGGAGGATACATAGGGTCTATCAGGGTGACTCAAGCTAAGATTCCTACAACAGAGGGCTATAGAAAAGAACGTGGTCATCTCCCATAGTGAGACAGGACTCCCAGAAGAAGAAGGGAGACATCAATACACCCACAAAACATTCAAACCAAAATTTTCTTGCCAACAAAAGATGTGCAGGCATTTGATGAAGCAGAGTCTAAAGATATAGTCAACTAGTGACTGCCTCAACTCAAGATACACACCATGTGAAAGAGTCAACCTAACATTATTGATGATGCTCTACTGTACTTGCTGACTGGAACCTAGCATACTGTATCCTGAGTGACTTAATCAAGCTGGGGGAGAATACAGATGTAGAGACCCACAACAAAACATCAGGTGGAGCTCTGGGAGTTTTCTGTAAGAGTGAGTAATAGAAGTAAGGAAGCCAGACACATCAAGGACACCACAAGAAGACATAAAGAGTCAACTAACCTGGGTTCATGGAAGTTCACAGAGCCTGTCCCACCAACTAGAAAGCATACAGGAGCTGGACCAGAGAGTTTGCAGGATCTGAGCTTCACATATTTGGGCAATATGCAGAATATCAGAATACCAGAAAATTTAACTCTGTCTTGTCCAAGACACGTTCAACCCAACTTTTATTGGATTGGCTGTTTTATTTACACTGACATTGAATAAGTGGTGGTGTTTAACCTGTTTAACATTTGTGGCAAATGTGCAACTTGATCTTCATGTGGGTCTCCTAACTAATGGACCTCCGGCTGTGTGTTTCTAGCTCTCTCTACCCTGCTATTGATTGGGTTTCCTTCCTCCTACCTAGCCTGCCTGTTTCGGCCTCAGTAGGAGATGATGTGCCTAGTCCTGCTGGTTTTAATAAGTTTTCTAGAGTGAAGTCGTACTCAAAGGAGGGGTTCTCCTTCTTTGAGAAGAAGGAGAAGGATTTGTAAGTGAGGGACTGGGAAGAGAGGCAGAAGGGGTCCTGTGATTGAGATATAAAGTGAATAAAAACTAAATAAAATAGAAGATTGCATATTATTAATCATTTTATTTGTTTACATTTCAAATGATACCCCCTTTCCCGGTTACCCCTCCAAAAACCTCTTGTCAACCTCCCCTTTTCCTCTGTGAGGGTGCTCGTCCACCCACTCACCCACTCCCAAGAAGACTTTATTTATAGACAGCATTTAAAACAGAAAAAGTGGGACATCTATGTCAAAGTAATGTATAAACACCTCTAGAAAGTGGACAGTGAGAGTTGGCACTTCTATCACAAATATTGATATGCAGAACTTGGATAACAACAACAAATTGCAAGAGTAATACAGTGTAGCTTATAAGCCTACATGGCTTGAAAGAAAGAGGGAGCTATTAAAAGTGTAACTAAAGGGTTAAAACAGGTATGGTATCTGGTATGGATTGTGCAGCTTATAAAGTTCTGAAAATAAAGTTATACTGTTAGAGCTCAGGTACTGTCCTATGATACTTTGTATTTGAAAGTTCTCTGAGGCCCTACAAAGAATATAAATTATTGCCACTGCTTTTCCCATACCAGAGCTGGATGGCAAGTTCCTATTGCTAAAGCCACTATATTCTCAATATGTATAGCTTGAGGAAATCACTTGAGAACTCACCTAGCAGCCTTTATTGTTATTTGGCTTTCATACTGTCAGAAGTCATTTTATAGGATTCTAGAGATCATAGTAATTGACCCTTCATTTTGGTTATGGTCAAAGCATGATCCAGTACCACCATGACAGACAGAATGTGACTGCTGGTATAACAATGAAATGATTCTAGTGAGCTCCATCAACTGCTTTTTATATTGGATTTAAGGTCCATTCTATAAGAAGTAACCAATATCTGGAACTGCAATCCAAGATAAAATCTAGTCGCAGGTGGTTCACAGGTCAATGCGGGAACTTTCTTGATCGATCTCACTTGCTGACATGAACTATTTGATGAAAAGATACCCTGTGTTACCTGCGGTCCCAGGTGTAACTTATTGCTTAGACACATGAAAGCTTACTGCGTCACCAAAAAGACTTGGCAAGAATCATTACTTTGATCTGTCAGCAGAGTTCCATCTGAAATGAATAAATATTTGTTCATATTTCCTCAAAAAGAAGCCAAAGATCTCTTGTACTGTGCTAAGAACTAAATCTCCCCAAAAGAAGATGGTGGGGTTTCTGTTTTTCTAAAACTTTAGTTCTAGTTAGGTAGTCAAGTCAGTTATGGTTATAATTAAAGGCACTAAGTATTCAAATTGAAAGGGGGAAAAGACTGACGTACACCAAAGGAATCTGAAATAAAGTGAAGTATGTGGGATTTTAACAGACAAATTAATTCTCATAGCAGCAGTAATCCCAACTTTCTTCAAACCTTTTTACATGTTATACTATAATCACACTTACAGCTGTTCACATTATAAGCACATAAAGGTTGCCTACTGCTTTCCTTTTCCTGATGGCGCTGTTATTACTCATTTACACGTTAATCCCCTAACTCTTTTCCAGAAAGGAATACACAATTCTGAATATTGAAACACAGATTTAATCCAGAGAATTAGTTAAAAAATGTTGAGAAACTAAATGAATAAAGATTCTTTTTTTTATTAAATTAATTTATTTTTTACATTCCATATTCCATTCCCCTCCCCCAATAGACCCTCTGCTCCACATCCCACACCTCCTCCCCACCACCCTGTCTCCACAGGGATGCCCCCACCCCCATCCGACCTGACTTCTAAACTCCCTGGGGCCTCCAGTCTCTTGAAGCTTAGGTGCATCATCTCTGAATGAAAACAGACATGGATGTCTACTCTATGTGTGTTGGTGTCCTCAGATCAGCTGGTATATGCTGTCTGTTTGGTGGGCCAGTGTTTGAGAGATCTTGGGGGTTCAGATTACTTACTTCCTTAATTAATTAATTAATTAATTAATTGAGACTTCTGGTCCTCCTACATGACTGTCCTTCTCAGCTTCTTTCAGCCTTCCCTAATTCAACCACAGAGGTCAGCTGCTTCTGTCCATTGGTTGGGTGCAAATATCTGCATCTGACTCTTTCAGCTGCTTGTTGGGTCTTTCAGAGAGCAGAAATGCTAGGTCCCTTTTTGTGAGAGCTCCATAGCCTCAGTACTAATGTCAGGCCTTGGGACCTCCCCTTGAGCTGCATCCCACTTTGGGCCTGTTACTGGACCTTCTTTTCCTCAGGCTTCTCTATATTTCCATCCCTGTAATTCTTTCAGACAGGAACAATTATGGGTCAGAGCTGTGACAGTGGGGTGGCAAGCCCTTCCCTCACTTGATGCTCTGTCTTTCTCTATAAGTTCCCTCTCCCTACTGTTGGGCATTTCCATCTAATGTTCCTCCCTTTGAGTCCTGACAGTCTCTCACCTCCCAGGTCCCTAGTGGATTCTCAAGGGTCCCCCAACCTCCTATTTCCTGAGGTTACTTGCTTCCATTCTTTCTGCTGATTAAATGATGTTTGAGTAAGTACCAGGCCTGTGTGACTGCTATAGTTATGCAAAAGTAAAATTATCAAAGCAACAAAACAGACTCAGAAATGCCTTGATGTTGGAATTAGAACTCTTAAAACTATGAGAAAATAAAACTACTGTTTAATAATTGCACGGTATTTGATAATGACACCCATGAGTAACTCAAAGGAGGTACTTACATAGGTTGGTTTCCCTTTTGCTCTATCTTGAGTTCTTCAATTTTTTTTAAATTAATCATTCCATTCATTTACGTCTCAAATGATATCGTACTTCCTGATTACCCTTCCACAAACCTCCCATCCCACATTGCTCTCTCCCCCTCTTTTACCTCTATGAGAGTGCTCCCCTACCCACCCTCTCCCAAGCTACAACTCCAGCATCTCACTGAAAAAGCTTCAGTTGACCTGGAACCTAGAAAATGTAGCCTGCAACAAATGTTCAATTTTTTTTAAACTAGTGATAGAGTGCAGGAATATGGAAGTCCTATGTACAGTAGTATATATCATAACAAATCCTTGCATCACTATAAAAAGACATCACATGTAATCCTGAACTAAAACTACTCACCTGAGATCACAGCCATCTATATCTTTCAAGCCCTTTCTTATTCTACCAACTTCTGACTCCCAAGATTAATAAGGCTCAATATAGTCAACAGCTAATGAGATAACAGCCTTTGTTTTCTGTACTGTCCACCATTTTCAGTGAAAATATTTAAAATTTGACTAACAAAATCTCATAAACTTAATTTAAACTTGACATACTAAACAAAACTCATAAAACAAAAAACAATTTCAGAAAATTGCTCATGTACATAAGCCCTCTAGAATCTACTCAAAAGGTTATTTAATAAACTAAGTTACTACCAAAGATTTGAATAGCACAATAGCATTCTACATTCTGAAGATTTCTAGTTTGTTTTGATTAATGATGCTTAAAGAATGCCTAAGGGCATTTTTAGTACTCCCTTTGTCTAACCAATAGTTTGTCAGATTGCTATATGTTCACTTTGCTAAACATATCAGACTAAAATATATAATTTCTAGTTTTGTTAAAACAATTGCACAGCAAGGAAAAAAGTAACAAACTCATAAGTATCATGTGAAACAAGCAAATTATTTTTATATGTAACAATTGATTCAAAACATTGCATTATTGGACACCATTCTTGAGTGTTTAACACAGAATCGAGTCTGTAAAACGTCATTTGATGTGAATTTTCTGACATGCTCCATATTTAAACATTTATTTATTTTCTCAACTGAAGAATGATGGTAGTATTATTCCTAATTTTTCCAATAACTAAGCATTAGTAGTTTAAATTATTGAGGACACATCTAAAACCACACATAATCCTGTCATACAATAAATATAATTTGTTTTGTAGATATTTGTACATTTTATTGGAAAATTTGCACAAGAACCAATTCTAAGCAATGCTTTCTCTGGGGCAGTCAACTTATTACTTTAAAAATTGCTTTCCCACAAATAAGCTGACCACTAAATAAGTAATTTTGATAAGTTTATCAGAAATGTTTCCTATACTATGTATCTTTCATTAGCATGCAGTTTGCAATATATTCTTACTATCTTCATTCTTTTTAAAGCATTATGACTTTGAAGCATTATGCTAAGTCTATAATAACCTCAGATGGAAAGCTCAAATGGTCTTTCACAAATTTACACCCTGAAGATGTATCACCTTTTAAATAGAAGCACTTGGTTGTTTTGCATAATTCATGGTTCACACCAGCTTTTAACAAGGAAAAATGCATAGTTTATGTGATGTTTAGTTGGCATTCTGCATATTGATTGTCTATCATGTTTCACTTCTTCTTTGGAAATTTTTCTGAAATAATTCATTTTTAAGTGGTAAGTCCATAACACCAGGAATGACTCCAAGATACGTATGCAAATGCTCAACATTCTGTCCCCTCTAGGACTTTTTTATGTTAGTTTCCAAAGCACAGGCATTTCTTGGTGCTGTAGAATGGCAGGACAGGGAGTGATCACACTTAACAAAGCTCCAGGATAATTTTGTGCTTCCAGAATATCAGTGTACTTATTAATCCTTTTTCCTAAGTTGCTTGGACATCAACATCTAAAATAATGTGTATTAAACTCATATCAGGCTTTAACAAGCATGATACAACATCGGATAGAGAAGTAACTGTTCTGTTCCTATTAGCGGCATCTCTTGTATTTTGTTTTGTTTTATTTAATTTTTTCTAATTTAGAGTAGGAGCTACAAATCAGTGGACCTAAGTATATAATTATTTTCAAAATCATAATAACTATTTACTAATAAATTTTATTTTTTATACTAGCAGTGATTAAAAGAGTTGTACTCACAAATTTTCTTACCAAAATGTCTGTTAATGAACAAAATACAGCAATAGTGTTAAATCCATAATCATTTGTGCCCCAGGCACCTGAATATTCCAGTGAATGAATTTTGCTCTTAAAGTTATATATTTATCTTTAATGTCATAAAATGGGAGATACAGAGTAATTATAATAGATTAAAATGAGTAAGGAAATTCAGTAAGATATGTATGTAAATAACTTCTCACTGGAAGTATATCTCAGCAAACCTTCAGGTGAGAGTTATTTGGATCCACCCAAATGAGCACTTATCCCTTCTGTATCTACCAATTAAGTGCACATAGATTATTGCTTCACACTTTTACAGTAAGAACAATGATGAAGATTAGAGTCTAGGGAACTGTACCTAAAGATATTGAATATTGACCTAGATACTGTTGTTATGCTTCATCTTTAATGCAGTGGATTAGGTTTAGTTCTTATTAAGATTCTCAAGGACATATCCTGTAGATGACACATTTGTGAGAATATGTGTAAAGAGAACACATATTCAGTGCTTACAAATGTGTTACAATATTTGCTCCATATAGGAAGAGCTCATTCCATTTTGAGTACAATTTGTATTCAGCAAAGTCAATGATGTATTATTCAATCTTATATGCTAGGGAACATCTACATCAGCTTCAAAATAACTTTTGAAATTCAATATAAAAATAAAAAGAGTTACAGCATTGAGGAAATTTATTATATCAGTGAGCTAGAATGTTTACTTGATTCATCTAATGTGTTCTATTACTGAAGCTTTACTGAACATTGTACTTGATGCATCAAATTCCACGTGGATTGTGACAGTCAACCTGAAAATAAGATCTATTTTCATTCTGTTTTTTTTTTTCATTATTTATTTATTCACTTTACCCCCTCTCCTCCCAGTGCCAGTTGTCCCTTCACATATCCCAACTCACTCTCCCCTCCTCTTATCATCTCAGAAGGGGGATTCCCCCCCCCCAGGTGACAGTTCACCCTGGCACATAAATTTAAGACTTATTTTAAAGCAGTTCTTTTTCACTACAGTTGATTTTTACTTATTCTCTGAACATTTTGTACAATCTGGAAGTCCATTCAGCATTTCTGACCAGGAAAACTGTGAGTCTTATTCAGTGGCTGGTAAGTTTTCCTACATCCCAAGCAAAGGTAAGTCACTGAATTAATTATGATTTTCTCATATTTAACTTAGAAAGTTAATAAAACAGAGGTAAGTTCTGGGGAACATTGTGCATGCTTATAATGCTAGCATTGGACAGAAGAGCCCTATTCAAGGTTGTACTGCACCTGTCATGGCTCACTTATTTTAAACCATCTAATGACTGATGGCGAAACTGGAGATACTATCCCTGGTAATTCTTACCTACTGTGATGAATCATCTTCCTTGTCAGTTTAATTCCTGAGAGTTGTACATTATTAAATGTTGTATCACGTTTTGTTTGTGAAATTGCATCTGAGTAAGTTTTGAGTTTGAATTGTTGGATTTAGCAAATTAAACATCTCTTCCAAATATGGATTAATAACACTGAATCTTTTAAAGCAAAGAAACCATGACCCTTTTTGTGGCACCCACTGCTTTGTTGCTGTTCTCAAATATCCTGGAGAGAGCTCTGTGACACAGAGCTCTTGTGCCCTAACTTACAAGTCATGTGAAATAGAAGACTGTTATATTTCACATTTGCTGAAAGTGCAGCTTATGTGTTTCATTCTATAAATTAAATTTGATTTGAAGAATGAAAGGCAGAATCTGAAACAAATTCTTCTGAACTGACTTTTCAGCCTATGGTATCATTTATTTATATATTAATGTAAAAAAAATAACTGTTATGAGACTGATATCTAGCTCTCCTTTCCTAAAACAAATTTTTTAGAATACCATATACATAGCGAAAAATAATGAAATATGTTTGACTGAAGAGATAGAAAATTTGTAATTTGGATGTCCTGAGAAAATCTAGAAGTTAAATGTGGTGATTTTAGACAGCATTATAGTGAGGTATTAAATAAGGAAAAATGTTTATGCTTTGGTTATAGAAAAATAATATTATTTAATAATTTTGTGTTTAATAATCATAGTTTTATTATGTGTAACTTAAAGATTTATATTGTGTTGCAAATTTACATCACCTCTAATTTCTTAAAAAAATTCTCATACATAATTTTTAAAGTTGATATCCAAAGCAAGGAGTGAATCATATTAAATATTAATAAACTATCAAACCCCTCCAAAGAATTACCATATTGGACTATTATACATGACATAAAACTACAATATGGTTTATATTCCACAGTATATTCTCTTTGTTCTAAAGATATAGGATCTTGGATTATCTGAATTATTTATAGAAAATTTTATTGCAGGGATTCATGTTAAATTATTAAATCTAAAATTATTATCAAATACCTCACAGTTGCAGTTGCATGGACTAATGTTTCACAGACTTTGTTTGTTTTATTATTGATCAATTTCTTGAGAAGGTTATAGCTCAACAAGCTTAGTCAATGATTGATACAAATTCTACATTGCTACTCAGTTTGAAGGTGAGTTAAGTTTCATAATTCAAAGTTTCACTTTTCTGAAAGAAAAACTGGCATTTATACTAGATATTTCTTAATACTTCTGACTAGCCTTGGTAGTGAGTAACAATACTTTCAAAAATAAAACAAAAAAATAAACAAACAAATCAAAAAAGAATCATTATGTGTTCACTGGAACTAAAACAATAACATATAGAAATGTAATAGTTTTAAAGTTCTTCAGTCTAAACAATGTTGTTTTTGTGAAGATAAGCTTGTGAGAAGATATATATATATATGTATATATGTATATATACATATATACATATATATACATATATATACATATATACACATATATATATACATATGTATATATATATATATATGTATATATATATATATATATAAAACACATCCTTACACACCTCCTATAATATGTGAGGAATCATTACTTGATAAATGAATTTGATTCATATTATATATCTATGGAATTTTCTCTTATAATTAATTTATTCATTTATTTTTTAATGGTTTGTTCCTATGTTAAATCTGGCTCAAGCCTAAAATGAAGAGTGGAAAATATGCTGAAACCTTAGGAATACTAATTTTTCTTCAAGCAAACTGACTGTATGAGAAATGGCTTTTGAACAGTGTAGTCAGAAAAAGTCAAATGAAATTCATATTATGGAAGGAGAAGTATTCAATATGAGAAATCTATTTGTCACTTTTATGCTTTTTAATTTTCTCATAAGGCATAAGTTCAATGATTCCATACCCATTAATATTGTGATTCCTAATTATCTACATCTTTGCCAGGAAAAGAAGAAAATAACTTTTTTTCTTATGAACTCTATTTGTCATTAAGGAACTTATGTATTGAAAAATTACATCTGTTCATTTTGTAAAAGAAAGTTTGAAGATAAATTCACTGTTCATTTCTAGATGAATTTAACTCTTTGCTTTCTAAAATATATCAAAGTGATTCTAATGAAGTCTCCAAATAATGAGGAAGACAGAGTCCCAACTGGCCATCTCTTGTCACCAAACAAAATCTCCAAAACCAGAACTGGGATACATCAAAAAGATTCACAAAGAGTTTTATTGATATTTCTTTTTTAAAAAAAATTTTTATTGGTTAGATTTTTTTATTTACATTTCAAGTATTATCCCCCTACCCAGTTTCCCCTCAATAAACCCCCTATTCCATCCTTCCTTCCTCCTGCTTCTATGAGGGTGCTCCCCAACCTACCCTCCCTCCTACCTCACTGCCCTAGCATTCATCTATGCTGGAGCATCAAACCTTCACAGGACCAAGAACCTCCACTCCCATTGATGCCCAACAAGGCCATCCTCTGCTACTTAAGCAGATGGAGCCATGGGTCTTTTAATGTGTATTCTTTGGTTGGTGGTGTAGTTCCTGGGAGAACTGAGGGTTCCAGTCGGTTGATCTTGTTCTTCCTATGGGGTTGCAAACCCCTTCAGCTTCTTCAGTCCTTTCCCTAATTCCTCCATTGGGGTCCCCTACTCTGTCTGATGGTTGGCTGCAAGAATTCAAATCTGTATTGGTAAAGCTTTGGCAGAGCCTCTCAGGAGACAGCTGTACCAGGCTCCTGTCAGCATGCATTTCTTGGCATCAGCAATAGTATCTGGGTTTGGTGTCTGTATATGGGAGAGATCCCCATGTGAGGCAGTCTCTGGATGACCTTTTCTTCAGTCTTTGCCCCATTCTTTGTCCCTGTATTTGCTTTAGGCAAGTGTAATTCTGGGTTAATATTTTGAAAATGGGTGGGGTGGGTGGTCCCTTCCCTCAACCTGGGCCTGCCTAACCTCTGGTTATGGTCTCTATATGTTCTCTCTCCTATTTGTTTGGTATTTGATCTAATGTCATCCCTTTAGGTCCTGGAAGCCTCTTACTTTCTTGGCATGCTACTTTCTTGTGGCTACCCCCAGTTCTCCATTTCCCATGGGTGCACACCTCTGTTCAATATCCCAGCCTTCTGTACATCTCTTTTATTTCCTCCTACACCTGATCCTGTCCCCCTTTGCCCTCCCCCCTCTCTTCCTCCAATTTCCCTCCTACCCTCTATCTCTGATGATTATTTTGTTCCCCCTTCTAAGTAGGACTAAAGCATCCACTCTTAGGACTTCCTTCTTCTTGAGCTTAATATGGTCTGTGAGTTGTAACATGGGTATTCCGAGGTTTTTTAAAACATCCACTTATCAGTATGTATATATCATGCATGTTCTTTTGTGACTGGGTTACATCACTTAGGATGATATTTTCTAATTTCAACCATTTGCATAAGAATTTCATGAAATCATTGTTTTTAATAGCTGAGTAGTACTCCATTGTGTAAATTTTCACATTTTCTGTATCCATACCTCTGTTTGAAGGACATCTGGGTTGTTTCCAGCTTCTGGCTATTATACATAAGGCTGCTATGAACATAGTGGAGCATGTGTCCTTAGTACATGTTGGAGCATCTTCTGGGTGTATGCCCAGGAGTGGTATAGCTGGTTTCTCAGGTAGCATGTCTAATTTTCTGAGGAACCACCAGAATTATTTCCATAGTGGTTGTACCAGCTTGTAATCCGACCAGCAATGGAGGAGTGCTCCTCTTTCTTCACATTCTGACCAGCATCATAATAGTATAACACTTGACTTTCAGGAGCCATAAAGGGACAAGTTAATAAATAGCAGGTGATCATCCTGAACTGGCCTGCTTCGGATTATTATATAATCTGTGACAGGTGAGCCCTTATTAATCAAGGCTGTAAGGAATTCATTTTAGGAAATATTTCTGGTATTAATATACTTTTCCTGTTATTATTATTATTTTTTTTTTGGTGTTTTCGAGACAGGATTTCTCTGTGTAGTCTTGGCTGTCCTGGAACTCACTCTGTAGACCAGGCTGGCCTCAAACTCAGAAATCCGCCTGCCTCTGACTCCCAAGTGCTGGGATTAAAGGCATGCACCATTATTATTAAACATATATAACAATCACTGATAGCACACCCCTTTGGAGCAGGTCTTTGCAGATCCATGAAGATGTACTGTCTTTGTAGTGAGGCTATATAGTCAAATAGATGAGTTAAGTCTTAATGATGATTCTATAAGAATTCCTAAAATTATATCTGTGATTATTAAGCTCTTTTATAATGGGACTGCTATTAGGTCCTTTACTGATAGTCAAAACTGCAGTGAAAACTATGCCAGTCTACCAAGTGTCAGCAGCTAATTGCTCTTAGATGGTAACCAGACTTTCTTCTACTCAGAGAACATTCCAAGAAGTTGTAGAACAATTAACAAAAGGTCACAAAAAGGGAACTGATGATTTATTATAGTTGTTAGGTCAGAAGATAACGTATTAGCAGGGTTTATCTATACAAAACTTCACTTATTTCTTAATTATGGTTTTAAACCTTTAGTAAACCTGTGGAGCTGAGACAGGTGATAGATGTTTTGCTAGATAATTACTCCGAATGGATATGAATGTAAACATTCTATGCTGTAAACTTCTATTTCAATTTATAATTTGATTTTCTGTGTGAACTTTTGATGAACGTTTTAACTTGTGATCATGTATTCTGAAAGATGCTTAAGGCCTGATAACAATGATAAGAGTCAGAACTGGGGGACTGGGGTGAGAGGAACAGAGGTGAGAAGAACTGAGCTGAGAAGTTTTTAGACAGAACACGTTTTAGATTAGAAGGAGAATGCAGAGTGGAATAGCTTAGAAACTATAGGTAACATAAAATACTAAGAAAGCAATATGCAGAATGCAGAGGGAAAGAGGAAAAAAGAAGGTGCTGCAGAGAGTACAAAGAGCAGGCAGGCTTCTTATCGTGGGACATTACAGGTCCCATGGTAAGGAAAAGGCATGCTTAGTCTTATTAAAAGAAACAAAGCTTTTTTCTTACAAACATGGGTTTAATTATTTTAGCATTAAAAGAGTAGAAGCCTTTTCTTTATGTAATAAAAATTGGGGCTCTATTTTTCATCCAGAATGAGTGGATTTCTGCACTGGTGCTTGGTCTTTTGCTCCATATACATAAGTTAAGTATGGATATGTGTGTAAGTATGTAATTGTGAGAATGTATGCATATGTGTGAGTAAGTATGAAATTTGAGAATACATGCAAGTTGGGCCCAACTGGGTATGAACTGAAAGGTATAAAAGAAAATAAGCATGAATGAATCTGTAAATGAATTTATGTGAGATTATGCATATTCACTTATGTAAAAGTTTTTCCTTCTGTGAGTATTATTCTCTTCTCCTGGTACAATAGAAGTTTATTGCTCCAAACTTCCTCCTAGCCTGAGAAGCAAGAGGCATCTGGACAATCGGGAAAAGACTCTAGCAATCAATCTTAATCTTAATCTTCTGCTGTTTTAGGATGAGATGCTAAGTGCCAGAAACTGCAGGTTCTGGCCTCAGAGGATCACAGAAGGTAAGTCAGCTACAATAGCATAGAAACTTAGACTTAGATAAGTAAATTTTTTTATTATACAGCAACCGTAAATTTCTCGTAAGACAAAGTCTTACCCCAGAATCTTAAGACAAAATCTTACCCTCCACCTATGCTCTTTCCCCTCTGCTGCCTCAAGAAGAACAGACAAGAAAGAAGAAACAACCCCCAGTCGGGGCTGGACCCCAGCAATTGGTCTAGTGATTGTTCTAATGGTCCTGTGGAACAAAGGTGACCTCAGCATTCTTCATTATAAGACTTCATGTGTTTCATTTGAATATTCTCTACTATATGTATATATAGGAACATATAGCTAGTGTTCTGCTAAGAACTGATATGAATTTTTTTCCAATATTTGTAATGTTATGAAAGATACATTTAAATTAGTAATTTTCATTTTTTAAATTTGATATACTTTTCAAATAAGTTCAGATTCCATAAGGATGTATTTGTTTTATCAGTCTATTATGCAAAAGGAAAAACTATGACTCTGAAAATTGAGTCGTGTACTCTATCAATTATTATACCTATGATGTTCAATTGAAAATAGTATGCATCTGCTATATATATGTGTGTATATGTATATATATATATATATATATATATATATATTGCATGTATAGTGATATTGCTTTAACACTGTAGGATTATATTTACATATATTTTTAATATGACAAAAACTTAACAGTACAACCAAGACTTTTTCAAAAGGCAAAATAACATATTAATTAATTTTATTTCATTTATATTTTACATTTATTTTTTACTGGTTAATTTCTTTATTTACATTTCAAATGTTATCTCCCTTCCCTGTTTCTCCTCTGAAAAATCCCCTTCCCATCCCACCCCTGCATCTATGAGGGTGGTTCCTCACTCACCTCTCCTGTCTCACAGCCCTAGCATTCCTCTACACTTGGGCATCAAACATTCACAGGACCAAGGGCTTCCTCTCCCTTTGATACCAGATAAGTCTGTCTTCTGCTACATATACAGGTGGAGCCATGTGTCCCTCCATGTGTATTCTTTGGTTGGTGGTTTAGTCCTTGGGAGAACTGGGAAGTCTGGTTGGTTGATATTGTTTTCTTCCTATGGGGTTACAAACCCCTTCAGCTCCTTCAGTCCCCTCCCCAACCCCCAACTCATCCATTAAGGTCCTGTGCTCAGTGCAAAGGCTGGATGCAAGAATCTACATCTGTATTAGTCAGAATCTGGCAAAGCTTCTCATGAGACAGCTATAACTGGCTCCTGTCAGAAAGCACTTCTTGACATGAGCAATAGTGTCTGGATTTGGTGGCATTTAAGAGGGATTCCCAGGTGGAGCAGTCTCTGAATGGTCTTTCCTTCAGCTTCTACTCCACACTTTGTACCTGTATTTCCTTTAGACAGGATCATTCTGGCATAATTTTTTTGAGATGGGTGAGTGACCGCACTCCTCAACCAGGAGTCGTGCCTAACCTCTGGATATGGTCTTTACAGGTTCTCCTTCCCCTTTGTTTTGTATTTCAGCTAATGTCATCCCAGTTAGGTCGTGGGAGCCTCTTGTTTTCCTGGCACCTGAGACTAAACAAGAAATAATAAAGGGCTGGGGAAATGGCTCAGTGGGTAAAGCACTTAGCATTCAAATATGAGAACATGATATCACTTTTCTACAACTCGGTTAATTAAAGTTATGGTAGCATACATCTTTAATTCCCATGCTTCTATAGCTAGAAAAGAGGCAAAAGCTGCAAGGAGAATACCCTGCAGGCCTACAGAAAAGCTTGTCTCCTTAACACGTCAGTACATAGCAAGAGACTTTGTCTCAAAGAAGGTGGGTCAAACACCCAAATATGCCCTTTGACTTTACATGCTGTGGCAAGTGTACTCCTGCTCTATGAACATTTATGCGCATGTATACATACACACAAATGCATGCACATACACATACACAATCATACGAAAACATTTTAAAAGCCAGTAGAATAAAAATTTTATATCAAGAAATAAAATAAAAAGAAAATTCATACCAGAGAAGTTGTAACCCTTGCAGAGTGCTCTAAAATTGCCTGGATCACCAACACCCACTTGTTTCCTCTCATGTACACATGGCATGGATGCAAGCACATATCCATATACATTTTATAAAATGAACATTTAAAGGAGTACTGAATAGGCATAAGTGACTATGGCAACAAGTATGAAGGAATTACAGAAGTTAATTGCAAACTTCTGTATGACTCTGTAGGTGTAAAACCTGTGCCATATTAAGTAACTGAGCAGATTTGTTTGGAAAAGTGCTCTGGAAATACCACTTTTCTTAAAGCAACTGCAAAAGACTTCTATGCATCCTATCTCATTTTCTATATTATCTGGTCCCAATCCTGGGGCTTACTGAGAAGCAAAGGTAATAACACATACTACAATAATATTGCATTATATATAGGACATGAATGTAGAAGTAAGAGTATAGGAAGAAATGAATGGGAAGAATAGAAAAGGAAAATAATAAAAATGAGGGTTAAGGTGATTAAAGGATTTACTCATATGAAAATGTCTTTATGAAACCCATCACTATGTAAAAGGACTGTATACCAACAAAAGAGGGAAACTATCACAGGCAAAAATGTGGGTTCTAACTTGGAAGGGAGTGAAAAGCTGCTAATATTGCTGGATATGTGTAAAATATATGTAATGAATTTTATTAAAGCTAATGATATACTTTGTGTTAAGCAAGGGATCAACAACTAATGAAGATAAACAGGAAGGAAAATGAATAAAATGAAAAAGTGCAATCACTAAAAAATAAAGATATAAATGTTGAGAGGAATTGATTAAAGGAGTAGAACCCTACAGAAAGATTGACGTTTTTTTTTTACAATACTTCTGCTCTCATATTTACTATATCTTACCATTGACAGAGTTTGTGTTTTGCTCAATCTTTTTATTTTATTTTATTTTATTTTATTTTATTTTATTTTATTTTATTTTTTATGGGATATTTTCTTTATTTACATTTCAAATGCTACCCCCTTTCCAGGTTTTCCCCCTGAAAAGCTCCTATTCCTTCCTCCCTCCCTCTGATTCTATTAGGGTGTTCCCATACCCACCCACCCACTCCTTCCTCCCCACCTTTGATTTCCCCTACACTGGGGCATTGAGCCTTCACAGGACCAAGGGACTCTCCTATCATAGATGTCCAACAATGCCATTCACTGCTACATATGTGGCTGGAACCATGGTACCCTCCATGTGTATTCTTTGGGTGCTGCTTTAGTCCCTGGGAGCTCTGGGGTGTCTGGTTGGTTGATATTGTTGTTCTTTCTATGGGTTCCAGTCACCTTAGGTTTCTACTGCTGTGATAAAGTGCCATGACCAAAAACACACACGGAAATACAGGGACAAAGAGTGGAGCAGAGACTGAAGGAAAGGCCATCCAGAGATTTCCCTACCGGGGCATCCATCCTGCATGCAGACACCAAACCCTGACACTACTGTGGATGCTAAGAAGTGCTTCCTGACAGGAGCCTGATATAGCTGCCTCCTGAGAGGCTCGGCCAGTGCCTGACAAATAGAGGTAGGTGCTTTTAGCCAATCACTGGACTGAGCACTTGGACCCCAGTGGAAGAGCTAGAGACAGGACCAAAGAAGCTGAAGGAGCATGCATCCCCATAGGAGGAACCACAATATGAACCAACCAGTACCCCCACAACTCCTGGGGACTAAACCACCAACCAAACAGTACACATGGATGGATCCATGGCTCCAGCTGCAAATGTAGTGAAGGATGGCCTTGTCGAACATCAGTGGGAGGAGAGGTCCTTGGTCTTGAGAAAGCTCCATGCCTCAGTATAGAAAAATGTCGGGACAGGGAAATAAGAGTGGGTGGGTTGGTGGGCAGGGAGAGGGGAGATGGGATAGAGGGTTTTTGGAAGGGAAACCAGGAAAGGGGATAACATTTGAAATGGAAATAAAGAGAATATCTAATAAAAATGGGGTACAGAGCTAAACAAAAGACCCAGGATATCAGTCTACCTGCCTGTCACTTACCAATACCATACAGTTTTCATCAATATTGCTATGTAATACAGCTTGAGGTCTGGGATGGTGATTTTCCCAGAACTTCTTTTATTGGTGAGAACAGTTTTTGCTATCCTGAGATTTTTGTTATTCCAAATGTAATTGCAAATTGCTCTTCCTAATTATGAAGAATCGAGTTTAGAATTTTGATGGGGATTGCATTGAATCTGTAGAATGTTTTCAGCAAGATGGTCATTTTTATGATATTAATCCTGCCAATTCAGGAGCATGGGAGATCTGTCCATCTTCTGAGATCTTTGATTTCTTTCTTCAGATATTTGAAGTTCTTGTCGTATAGATCTTTCACTTGCTTGATTAGAGTCATAACACATGATACAAAGTTGGATGAATACCCAAAGGTCTGTTGGATCAGAGAGGAGTTATACATGTATTTAGCAGTAACTATAATAAAATAAATTTAAAATGCTCTTAGAACTAATGAAGTGAAAATAAAAGATATGAGAAAAAATCCACATATCTGAGTTCCTAAGAATGCATATGAAATACAATTTCTATTTCAAAGACTGTGATGAAACAAGGAAACACAAGATGTGAGAAAGATTGTAGGTTTGTCGGAATTCGTAATGCCATTCATGGAATGCAGTGTCTCTGTAAAAGACTGAGATGATCAAGTCGCATAAAACATAAAGCCCTACCCAGTTGATGCTATAGACATTGGCTGCAGAAGCTAATAGACTTACTGGAACACAAAGGATGAAAAATGTGTTACAATTCTTGAGATGAATAAATTTAAGTGAGAAGAATTTCATATATACATATAAAAACATAGTGAAATTTACTACGTTTCATTCTACTTAAAATTAATTATAAAATAGAGTAACATAAAAGGAACTGAGGACAAGGACATGATAATAAATAGAAAGATGATCCAACATGTGGGGATAAGGTTTACTAAATAATTTACATTGAAACAGAATATTCTGAAATAGACAGATAGCCTGGACCTCTTGCCACTCTGTCTTCCACTCCATTGTGCTGGGAATTCAGGTTACACACTCTTGTTTTAATAAAGGACATGTTAGTTATTATATATAAAACATCTCAGTGCAAAGTGTGGTACTTCTTATGAATATTTGATCCCATAGGTTTCAGACATACCTTATGCTATATAATTTATGAACAAGTTTTTTATTTGAGTATTTGTATTCATACTTTCTATATGACCTCTATTGACTAAGTAGCTAAACATATATAATATAATTAACTTCCTATTTTATTTAATTATAGTATAGTTTTTAAAGCTTTAAAAAATTGGTTTTTATTTTTTTACAATATAATAACTTGATTTTCTCTTCTATTTTATTCCCCAAGCCCTCACATATTTCTATTCTTTTCTCTTTCAAATTTGTTGTTGTTATATACATAGATGTACCTTAAAACAAACACGACCTGCTCAGTCTGTGTACTATTATTTGTATGTCCTCTAGATTGACTATGTTAGTAGATAACTAGTTGGTGTGTTCTACCATGAGGAAGCCACCCTGTCCATGGTAGCAGGACTATTGCCATTGTCAGCTTATAGTCAGTCATGTTGATGGGTCTTTATGAGTGTAGCTTGTAGTATTCCGAGAAAACAAAATTACACACTGAACTCCCTACCTCATGACCATAAGGCTGTATAAGAAAAAAATCTCAAATCTAGAACATCAAAATATATGAAGGAGGAGCTGGTGAGATGGCTCAACAGGTAAGAGCACTGACTGCTCTTCTGAAGGTCCTGAGTTTGGATCCCAGTAACCACATGGTGCCTCACAATCACCTGTAATGAGATCTGTCTGACACCCTCTTCTGGTGCTCCTGAGGACAGCTACAGTGAATTACACCACAGTGAGCAGGGCAGGAGTGAGCATGGCCATCCTGAGTTCAATTCCCAGCAGCCACACGATGGCTCATGGCCATCTGTACAGCTACAGTGTACTCATACACATAAAATAAATAAGTAAATAAGTAAATCTTAAAAAATACATGAAGGAATACTTGAAATAAAGAAAACAATCAAAAGTTTAATATGTCTTCTAAACAAGTTTGTTAGTGATGATAATAAAATTGAACTCAAAAGTAGTTTACATATGTAAAATTATTTTCATAAATCAGAGAAAGAAAAATCAAATGAGCAACTTTATAACTTTTCAAGCAAGATACTAATTTATTGATGGTCATAAAAGTGCAGTTTAAAATAACTGTGAAGTGCCAGCATCTATCCTGCCTATAAGCAAAAATCAGTGAGTCCTTGATATCTGCATGGGCAAGGTATGGGGTGGTGGTGGAGTATATTTCAGCTAACAAAACTTGATTTTTAAAAGCTTCACTCAAATAGAAAAAAAGAATTTTGGAAGATATCTTGCCAATGATTATGTGTTACATATGGTAGCATTTGTTTTATCACAAACATGAAGATCAATGAGAAATAATATTAACAAAGCATTGGAATAAAATTAGACTTCTAGCAAACTAAGTTAGAGATGTAAAGACTTAGTAGCAAATCAAAGTTAATGTCAATATCCTGTGGTATGCAGCTATCTACATTTGTAGTCCCCTAATGTATGCCTATAAACTCTTACATAGTACCAAAGTCTGTGAAAAGCTAAATTCATAAATGGTGTTCAATAATATATTGGAATCAATAATTAATAATAAACAGAAGAGTTAAATATGCTATCAAAAATGATAACTAGATGTGTTATCTTCAAGGACACAGTGGGAGTCTCCCAGTTTCCATACACCTGGGATCTCATAAAATTATATGAAGTAGAGGTTTGCTGTTACTAAATAAATTCAGAGAAAACAAAACTTCTGATAAGGAAGATTATCCCACTGTATTGTTAGCCTGAGAACATACTGAATATTTATTTTACATGTGAATGAAAGGTTTAAACAACTACATCAACATTCTTTTAAACATTTCAATGAGTATAAAAATGCTCACATGTTATCATAAACCTTTTCTATTCTTAATGGAACAAGACATGAATAAGATATCAGAAACAAACAAAAAATCCCACTACATATAATAATATTTTTTTTAAAAAATGACAACTATTTGTCTAGCAATGTAATATACAAAGCTAGTTTTAGTTTACTTGAGATACAACAAAACAATCCTCAAAATAAGACAATAAAATATATTTATCAAATAAAAATAAATGAAAATGAAGAGTAGAGAAAAATAATATAAAAAACAGAAATCGGGAGATAAATATAAGATATTCTTATAATTAGAAATTGTCTTTGTTACTTTTCCCTTGGCTGTGGCAAAATACATCAAGACAACATATTTAAGAACACACATTATTTGGTGATTCATTGCTCCCTATGGTTATCAGAAAACTTTGGGAATATGAAAAAAATAACAATTGCAGATGTTTGATCAAGACCAAGGGAACCTACTATCACTGTAGGACAAGCGTGGGTGTTTTGTCCTCCACAGCCCACAGATGACGCATTCGACTGAAGATGCAGTCTAGTATGGAGTGGCACTCATGACCAGAGGCAGAACAGAGCACAACACTCATAAGCATATTAAGTAGTACAGGATGAAATTGAGAGTGATCTCAGAGTAAGAAATCAAAACACCTGACAAATAAGCAGTATCAATATGAGAGGCGAATTCATGTGTCAATTTGTATAACTTGTTCTGTTTTTTGAGAAACATACAACAGTGAAGGAATCATTTAGATATGTCAATGTCAAATTTTATTTCAAAATAATTTAAAATATAATTTTACCTTTGCCTACATATGCTCATTAACAATATTTCTAATAATGGAACACTGTGTACTTTTCAGTTGATGCTTGCTAGTTACTGTCTATTTCTATGAAGAGACAAAGTGACAGAGGAAACTTTAAAAAAGGAAACATTTATTTGGGAATTTACTCATAGTTTCAGAGAATGAATACATGAGCAATAGTGAGTATGGTAACAGGCATGTGAATGTAGCAGCAGTGAGAGTTCACATCTAATCTACAAGTTATAATGGGAGAAAGAAAAAAGAGAGGGGGAAGAAGAGGGAGAAGGAGAGAGAGAGGGAGAGGGAGCGGGAGAGAGAGAAAGACAGAGACAGAGACAGAGACAGAGACAAATGAAGAGAGAGAACCTCAAAACCCAACCCCAATGGCATAGTTACTCCAACAAAGCAATACCTCCTAATTCTTCCTAAAGAGTCTTAACCATGGGGACTAAATATTCAAACATATGAGACCTTGGGAGCTGTTCGTATTCACACTATTACAGTGCTAAAATAATTATCCATGTATTCCATAGTTCACTCTTTTTTTTTTATTTTATTTTAGATATTTTCTTTATTTACATGTAAATTTCTCCATTCCCAGTTTCCCCTCCAAAAAACAAAGAAACAAACAAAAACAACAAAAACAAACCCCTGTTGCCACCCCACCCTCTCCCACTTTCTGGCCCTCGCATTCCCCTACACTGGGGCACAGAACCCTCACAGGGCCGAGGTCCTCTCCTAAGATACTACCCTTTAATAATCAAAGAGAAGAAAAATCACTGAAGCACATGGCAGTGCTCCCAATGCATGTGATTAGAAAATTTTTAGCTTTTGTATTAGCATAAAATTGTGGTAAACAACAACTTTGGAGATAAGTACAAATACTGTGTTTGTCTACTTTTTATTACCACATTAGTGAATACAAAATATGTGAATATGTGATGAGGTAACTCAGAAAATCCTGTTTGTTATTCACCTGTGAAATATTTTATAAACAAGCCCATGTGTGAACCTTATATTTTGTATACAAAGAAACAAGTGTTAATTACTGAAAAGGCAGACAGCTGTGAATAAATATTTTATCTCCTATGAGCATGTTTTCTTCAGCACACTGTTCTATTTTTATGATAAAAGCATTTAAACACCTCTAACACTCCTGTATCAATTAGGACTCATTAAAAAGATTGCATAGACACATTGTTCCTGGGCTGAAAGTAGAAGGATTTCTAAGAAAATTATTGTTAGATTTTCTTTGAGTCATGGTCTAAAGAGAGTTCTAAGCTTCCTTAGAATATACACAGATTCTTTGGGTGTGTCCAATGTAATTCCTTGCATTCAAACTTTAATGTATATAGTTATCTGGAAAAAGCTATTTGTAGAAGCAACATTTATTCACCTGTTGTAATTGTCTTCTCAGAGACTTACTCCTGAAAATGCTCACCCTTTTCAGTTCTTTCTGAATTCTGGCTGATTTAATTCAGCTGTTCTGGCACAAATGCCTCTCCAAGCTGACTGATTCAAACTGTTTTTTCTCAGCTTCTGACAGAATTGCTCTGCTTAGTCTCAAACAAATCCTGGAAATCAATTCTAATCTGGATTCTTCTCATTCTCTGGCTTGGTTTTTCTTCACCTGAACCTTTTGTAAAACTGTCCCAGTAAAAAGTGTTATGAAAAAGTAGTTGTTATAATCAGACATTTGTCAATTTTGACTCCAGACAATTTTTTCAAATACATGACAGCTAGAAATCAGCTCTAGCAACATTATTCTCATTATTCTCTCTTATTATAAATGCATGTCTCTCTCTGTTTTTTATAGGATTAGGTATAAATACCAAGAATACTAATGGGAGTAACAAGCACTTAATCTGTTTGGGAAAAAATCCATAAAATTTAACCAAATCCAGAGACTTTGATAATTATCATCCCATAGACTTCAATATATTACAATGATGATAGCACTTTTTCTTAAAAATTAATGTTTTGTAATAAGCAGTGATTTTTTTCTTCTTAAATTTATTTTTAATTTTTTTCTGGACTGTGTGCAATGCATTGGGAGTATTCTCATTTCTGCTCTCTTGTCTTACTCTCTCATTGGCAATACCTCTTCACCCCACAGATTGTGCCCCATATTAATTTATTTTGGATTTGTTTGGTGATGAGCTGAGTTTAACCAGAGATTTGACACTATCTATAGGACTTGACTGTGACCTACAGCCAATTTCTCTTCTATAAATGTCAGGTGATAATCCAAATCTTTTCTGCTGCATGTAGCTTTTGCTACCTCATCTACTCTCCTAGAATGGGCACACCCCCATCCCAGCATAGTGGAACATGGGCCCCTATTATTTAAATAAAATTTAAGCTAAATAAATAAAAAAGCAAAAACAAACAACAACAACAAAACCCAAAATACGTGTCTTTTATCCATTATTCTTTTGAGGGACATCTAGTTCAGTTTGTTTTCAATTTCTTTTATTTTTCTTTTTGTAATTTTTAAATAGTTTATTCTCTGTATATCCTGATCCCATCATTGTACCCTCCCCACCACCTCAAAGAAAGGGAGCCCCATAAACCTAGAAAGCCCCTGTTCTACTTGCTTGGGTACCCACATGAAGACCAAGCTACACTTTTGCTATGAATGTGTAGGGGGGGGCTATGTTCAGCTCCTATATGCCCCTGGTTGGTGATCCAATAGTTAGTTGTGGTCCTATGTACCAGAGGCTTTCCATGGAGATCTCTGGCCCAGCCTGTTGTGAGAGTCCCAGGAAAGGGAAGTGAGCATGGGCAGGGAGGGGAAGTCGCTTTCGCTGCTTCTGCTGTTTCACCTCTGTCTCTGCCCTACCTTCCAGGTTACTCAGTTATTCTGTACCATCCTGCACTGAGTTGGGTTGGGTCAAGAGGCCGACTAGCCAGTGAGGAGTGTGGCAGAGCTTCAGGTGGCAATTCAGGAGAGCAGACCTCTCCCCAAGTGTTACAGCTCTTAGAACAATAGGCTTGGAGGACAGAGTAGTTCTCACACACATTTAATTCCCTTGATAGGATTTATATACAGTTTTGGGGTGATTCAGGGTTCGACAGCAAGTCCTTCTCATTGTCCAGGACTGAGATCTTGGGAAAACCTAATTTGCATGTGGGAAGGCTTGGTACTGCTGCCATGTGACAGATAGCTATACACCTCTCCTGCTAGGAGGCTATGGATGGCTGTAGCTGAGACAGAAGCCAGGGGCCCAGGAGGTGTGCTTGAACACCTTCCGTCCCATGCAAGCAGAAATCACCATCCACCGGGTTTTTGGGGTTCCAAACCTTTGCTCTACTGGAATCAGGCTGCTTATCACAGCTCACTGCCCCACAGTTAGTCGATTCAATAGGTCTTATTGTGGTATCCTTGACCCCTCCAGCTTGTTCATTTCTACTTCCCAGTCTTCCACAAGACTCCCTGAGGTCCTTCTGATGTCTGGTTGTGGGTCTCTATATCTGCCTACATCCATTGTTGGATAAAGCCTCTCAGGAGACAGTGTAGATTCCTATGTGCCAGCCTACTTTCATGGGATGGTTCTCAAGTTGGGTTGTTGGTTGGCTGTTTTCTCAGTGTCTGCTCTAACTTTATCTGTGCACATCTTGTAGGCAAGACAAATTTTGGGTTGAAGATTTTGTGGGTGTGTGGGGTCCAGCATAGGTGAAATGGTATTTTCCTCCACTCCTTCCTCTGGAATTCCTGTCTGGCTATAAGAGGTGCCAACATCAGTCTTTCTATCCTCGTTTGGTTGGAATCTTAGTTGGGGTCATCCTCTAGAATCCCCATATCCTTACCAGTAACAGACCTACAGCTAGTCAGCAGAAATGCTCCCCAATGATTTACATTTTCATTCTCAGTCCTCTCCTGCCCTTTCTTCCCACACCTTATTACCATCCTTGTTCTCCTCTTTACCCAGTCTCCTATCAAATTCCCTTTCTCCATCCACCTCCAATGACTATTTAGTTTCCTCTTCTGAGTGAGATTTCATGCAGCCTGCCTTCAGAGCTCCTTATTATCCATTTTTGTTTTGCTTTGTTGTTTGTTCGTTTGGTTTTGTTTTTGTGTTTGTTTGTTTGTTTTTGTTGTTGGTGGTGGTTGGTTGGTTGGTTTGTATTGCTTTGATCTGTGGATTGTAGCATTGTTTGAGCTAGTAGCTCTGTGATGCACTGAAGCTTCTTTTGAGTATATACCCAAGAGTAAAATAGCTGTTTCTTGAGGTGGAATGATTTGCAGTTCATACAGATAGGAGCCTGGCATGCTTGTCTTCTTTGAGGCCCTACCAGCAACTGAGACAGAAGCAGATACACTCAACCATTGAACTGAAGTTGGGGAACCCTAAGGCCAAATTAGGGGAAAGATTCAAGAAGCTGAAGAGGAGAGTGACACTATAGGAAGACCAACAGTCTCAACTTACTCAGACCCAAAGTAGCTCCCAGAGACTAAACCATCTTCCAGGAGCATACATGGGCCAGTCCTCTGGCACAAATATGCTTAATCTTCCAGAGACTTGAGGACCCAGGGAACAGAGAGGCATCATGGTGGGGGTGGGATGGAACTATTCTCTCAGAGGCAAGGGGTAGGAGAAATGGGATCAGGAACCATGGGAGGGGGGCTGAGAGTGAGGACAATGACAGGAGTGTAAATAAATAAAATAATAAAAATTGAAAAAAGAAAGCAAAAAATAAACTGCCAGACTTGATTTCCATAGTGTCTGATCAAGTTTGCACTCCCACTAGCAATGGGAAGAGTCTGTCTCAGGAGGTATCATTTGTATTATGGATCTTTGACATTCTGATAGGTATAAAAGAAATTGATGGCTTCTGAATGGGAGCTGAGGGAGGACTCAGTTGTCTTTGATGAGCTGTCCACTTGAATTTTGACTATGTTTCAACGAGTAAATAATAACACAAATTAGACTGGGTATATTTTATTTTTTTTGTGGTGGTGGGGTGGGGGTGGTCTCTGTGGGAGGCACAGGGAAGGAGTGTAGACCAGAGAGGAGTGGGAAGCAAATATGATCAGCGTGCATTGTATAGCATTCCCAAATAATTTATAAAAAAATATTATGTTGAGGAAAAAATGAAATCTCAAAGTAGTTTTGATTTGCATTCTGCCTGATGACTGAAGATGGTGAATATTTAAGTGTTTCTGAAACATTTGAATTTCCTCCTTTGAAAATTCTCTATCTAGATCTTTATCTCATTTAAATTGGGATAGTTGTTTTCTCAAAGTTCACTACTTGTTTTTTAGTTCATTACATACATTAGAAATTGGCCATCTATCAGATATATAGCTGTTGAAAATTGCTTCTTATTGTGTAGGCCGCTGCTTCCTCTGAATGATGGTGGCCTTTGTCATGCAGAAGAATCTCAGTTTCATGAGGTTCTGCTTATTTTGATCATAGTGGCTGAGCTAATGGTGTTCTGTTTTGAACATCATGTGCTGAGCCAATGAATCCAAAGCTATTTCCCTCTATTTCTTTTATCTGACTCAGTTTATCTGGTTTTATGTTAAGGCCTTTGTCCTTCTGCATCAATTGGGAACACAGTCTGACCACATGCAGGCAGTGAGAGACCTTGGACACAATTCTAAATGTAAAGTCTCTATTGAGTCCCTCCCCTCCGGGTTCATGGAACCACAGAGAAGAGGATCCAGAAAGAGTATAAGATACCGAGGGAATGGAGGACACAGAGTAAACAAGGTCCTCTAAATCTACAGGACCTACGCTCATATTACCTCAGAGAGACTGAAGCAGCACACACAGGGCCTACACAGGTCTGGTCTGAACCAGGCCCATACCAGGTCTTCTGTGTATTTATGTTTAGTATCCTTATAAGATTCCTGAGTGTGGGAACAAGTGGCTCTGATTCCCCTGTCTTACCCTGTGTGTTTTCATTCTCTTTGTTTGTCTTGTCTAACTCAGAAGTGTGAATTTTTATTTTATCTTATTTTAATTTATTTTGTCAAATTTTACTTAGTATTAAAAAATAATAGTATATTTACAACATTTTCTCTTCTCTTTTCCCCCTCAAAACTTTTCCAATTTAATCCCCCACCTTTTCTATACTTTAAGGCCTCTTTTTTCATAAATTGTAATTGCATGTAAAAATGCATATATATATATAGAATATTGCTTGCTCAGTCTGTATAATGCTACTTGTATATATCCTTTCTCACATGATGTTTTTGGTACTGGACAACAAAATGATTTGCTCTTCCCTGGGAAGATAACTTCTGTTGCTCCCAGGTTTCTTCTTTGTGTATTAGGCTTTTCCCTAGCTACTCTAGCATGTCCTTTTGGGTCTTTCTTGTTCAGCTCATTTTTGTGCAGTTATGTTTGTGAGATTTTTATGGATGTAATATCTGACATTCCCAGGAGACTCATCTCACCACAAAGACCCTGATCCTCTGATCTTTGCAGCCTTTCTGGCCATTCTGGTATTCTGCATTGCTATAGCTCTCCTGGGTTTATCTACCTAGCACAGCATGGCTAGAAATCCATAGTCCTTCTTGTTCAGGCTCAATAATTCTGGATTTACAGGGATAAGGCATAGTTCTTGGTGTTATCATTGTTGTTAAGCAAAGAAAAATTTTCTAAAATATAAATATCCAAGGTAAATATTAAAAATTTAATGACTACTTGAATTATAGCTACTTATTAAGATCTGTAATCGAAGAAACAGGGAACTACAGTCGAAAGCATGTCACTTATTGAAGCCTGCACAGATTGGAATGAAATATTGAGTAGAGATTGCAAAAGTTAAGGCAGGAAGTTCTTCGTTCATTTAAAACACTGGCAAAATATATTATGCTAGAAAATAACCATGGAAAGTATCAGTATTCTTGAAGAGTTTTTATACAATGACACTTTTTCATTCTTTTAAAATATTCTTTCCTCACACAATATACCCTGATTTCAGATCCCCTCCCTTTATTCCCCACCCACATTCATACAAATGAAACACAGCAAAATTTTGTATAATAATTTAAAAAATCACATAGAAGTTGGACAAGGCAAACCAACAGAGTGAAAAGAAACCCTATATATATGTAGACATTTAAGTGTTAGGACATTACTAACCAAATAGGTATTTGGACATGCAATACTAGAATCCCTTATAGTTTAGAGGTCATGTGTGGTGGGAGGTGGGGACATCCACATGGAGACAGGGGTTGGGGAGAAAGTATGGGATGGGGAACAGTCAGAGGACAGACCAGGGGTGGGAATAAAATATGGAGTGTAAAAAAATAAATTAATTAAAAAAAAAGAAGTATAAGATAAACAATTTCCTTCCAAATTTGCTTTGAACTTGGTGTTTTATTACAGCAATAGTAATCCTAAGATGATGCTCTAAATCTCTCATTCAGACATATATGGCAAGAAAAGTTGGTTTGAAAATGTTAATGGGGCTGGAGAGATGGCTCAGGGAATAAGAGCACTGACTGCTCTTCCAAAGGTCATGAGTTCAAATCCCAGCAACCACATGGTAGCTCAAAACATCTATAATGAGATCTGATGTCCTCTTCTAGGGTGTCTGAAGACAGCGACAGTGTACTTACATATAAATAAATAAATCTTTAAAAAAAAAGAAAATGTTAATGATATTTATTTAGGAAAAGCTTATTAATGCCTTATTCTATGTTCAACTTTGTTTCATTTTTTTTAAGATTTATTATTATTATACATAAATACACTGTAGTTAACTTCAGACACACCAGAAGAGGGCATCAGATCTCATTACTGGTGGTTGTGAGCCACCATGTGGTTTCTGGGATTTGAACTCAGGACCTTTGGAAGAGCAGTGAGTGCTCGTCCCGCTGAGCCATCTTGGCAGCCACTATGTTCAACTTTGAAAATGAAGTGAATTGCAAATTTTTAAAATCCAATACTTATTCTACTGTTAATTTAAGCTTCTTATAGAGAAATCATATCATAAGATTTTGTATATGTTCAGCAATTCATTTCAGTACAGTAATATATTCATGAAAATTTCTTGAAACATTAAAGTAGAAATATTAATTAATTATAAAAAGTATTTAGTTTGTAGATAATTAAGTGAACCTCAAAGGTTCATTCTTATCTGATCTCAGGAATTGACACATCCTTATCCTTGTACTCAAAACTTCAAGGTAGGAGGAATATCATGGGACTTAGGGCACAGTGGACTACATAAAAAGTGCCAGAAAGTCCAGGCCTCTATGTGAAGATCTTCTCACAAACAACAAACATATAGCAAAAAAGAAATAATTTCATTCTTATGATTATAAAAATTTTTCCTATATAAAAGTTTTACAAATGACAAAAATCAAAAGTAAAACTGTGAAATACTCAATACTATGTCTGGCAACCAGGAGAGGCTGATACATGAATGGCAGGTATTTAATGAGGCCTTAAAAACAGCTTATTGTAGCAAGTTGTCTTTGAATTTTTAACAGTGGACAATAAAGCAGTTTTTGCCTTGGGATAAGCACAAATTTGATCTTTGGAATCATACCCTCAAGTATGAATAAATGATCCTTAGATTATTCATAAAATATTAAGTATTATAACATAGAAACTATAATGTTGTCAAACTGCATCAAAATAATCTGTGTGGTTGACTCAGTAATTTATTGTCTTCTGAAAATAGAACATAATGTACAATGCAAAGCCCTAAGGTCATCAATTTATACCCAATCTCATTAAGTCCTAAAAAGCATGTTGTTTGCAGTAGGTTGATCATCAAAATAAATTGAGTCAGTACCAAAAGTTACTTTAAAATATGATTGGAATCTATGACTCTACACGTATATAAACATTCAAAAATGTTAATGGAGAACAGTATTGTTCACAGAAGACTGATAAGTAAAATTAAAAATGATTAAAGTAGAAAAATCTTCATTTGACAATCACCACAGAAATAATTTACTCAAACATCAATAGATGTCACTGATCTGTAAAATTTGTATGAGGCCTGGAATGTTTTGATAATCTGAACTCTTCAGCAGAATTCTTATCAATTATAAGAGGGAAACCACTATATTAGAGAAAGCAAGCACATATACTTAACAGTGATCAAAGTTTACATTCCCAGCAATATGATAGATTGACAAGCAATGAAAACACAACATCACTTCCATGTAATTCCTGCCAAAACACATACTACAAATCTCATCGTGAGAAAGCATCTCACACAAAATGAAGAACATTTTACAAAATAGTTGGCTTGTACTTGGGAAAAAATTTCAGATGATGCTGTTCAAAGCAATATTAAAGAACTATTTCCAAATTACTAACTCCAAAGACACATGATGATCCATAGAAGTGGTCATTTTATATTAGATTTTATTTTTACAATATAACACCCAACCAATGGACAGAAGCTGCTGACCACTTTGGTTGAATTAGGGGAAAGCTGAAAGAAGCTAAGGAGGACGGTGACCCTGTAGGAGGACCAACAGTCTCAGTTAACCTGAACCCCCAAGCTCTCTCAGACATTGGACCACCAACCAGGCAGCATACACCAGCTGATATGAGGCCCCTAACACATACACAGCAGAGGACTGCTGGATCTGGGTTCAGTCAGAGATGTTGCACTTAAGCCTCAAGAGAATGGGGAGACCCCAGGAAGTGGATAGGTCTGGTGGTGTGGGGACATCCTCGTGGAGACAAGGGGCAGCAGAGGAGGTATGGAATAGGAACTTTGTATAATTAATTAACATTTATAACTTGTTTCAAGAAACCTTCATGAATATATTACTGTACTGAAATGAATTGCTAATTATATATATATATATATATATATATATAGTTTTTGGTTCTCATTTCCCATTATCGTGTCCTTCTTTTCTGTTGAGACTCTTGGTTTAAACTATCCTTAGCAGCAGTAGACCAGCAGTTGAATGGATTCTCAGACATTTTTAATACATAAGCAAAGGGTTTAGATGAGAGTTTTGAAGCTAATGTTGAAACAGAAGGAAAAACAAAATAAGATGTCCTGTTAAAAAGTTTTGGTGGGCTGGGCGGTGGTGGCACATATCTTTAATCCCAGCACTTGGGAGGCAGACGCAGTCAGATCTCTGAGTTCATAGCCAGCCTGGTCTACAGAGTGAGTTCCAGGACAGCCAGGGCTACACAGAGAAACCCTGTCTCGAAAAAACAAAAACAAAAACAAAAAGTTTTGGTGGATCCAGCAGGGCTTAGTGCCATGAATTTTCCTCTTAGCATCACTTTCATTGTGCCCTATAAGTTTGGATGCCTCAGTTTCACTTGGGGGGAGAAGAAAGCAACCACAAGGAGGGAGGGAGAGAGGGATCTGGGAGGGAAAGGAGATGGAGGGGGAGAGGGAAACATGTACTGGTACTGTGTGGGGAGAAAAGGACTGAAGCCCTGAAGGCCAGCAAAAAGAATGGAAACAGGTAACCTCAGGAGGTAGGAGTTTGGGGGCACCCTCCATAATGTACCAGAGACCTGGGAGGTGAGAGACTCTCAGGACTCAAAGGGAGGGACCTTAGATTAAATGCCCTACACTGGGAAGAGGGAACTTGTAGAGCCCACCTCCAGCAGAAAGACAGGGCATCAAGTGAGGGATGGGGTTGTCATCCCACAGTCAAAACTCTCACCCATAATTGTTCCTGCCTGAAAGAACTGCAGGGATGGAAATGGAGAGGAGTTGGAGGAAAGAAGGTCCAGCGACAGGCCCAAAGTGGGGTTCAGCTAAGGGGGAGGCCCTAAGACCTGACGCTATTACCAAGGCTACGGAGTACTCACAAATAGGGATCTATCATGACTGCCCTCTGAAAGACCCAACAAGCAACTGAAAGATTCAGATGCAGATATTTGCACCCAACCAATGGTCAGAAGCAGCTGATCTTTGTGGTTGAATTAAGGGAAAGCTGGAAGAAGCTAAGGAGGAGGACAACCCTGTAGGAGGACCAGTAGTCTCAATTAACCTGGACCCCCAAGATCTCTCAGACACTGGACCACTAACCAGCCAGCATACACCAGCTGATATGAGGCCCCCAACACATATATAGCAGAGGACTGCCTGTTCTGTGTTCATTCAGAGATGATGCACCCAGCCCTCAAGAGCCTGGAGGCCCCAGAAAGTTTAGAGGTCTGGTAGGGTGGGGGATGGGGACATACTCATGGAGACAGGAGGTAGGGAGGCGGTATGGGATGTGGAATAGTTGGAGGGTGGACCGGGATGGGAATAAAATTTGGAATTTAAAATAAATAAATAAATAAATGATTTCTTTAAAAAAAAAGGAAACTATTGTACATTGTGTACAAGTCCTGTCATGACACTTTTGAATGAAATTAAACAAGTAAAGTGGTAGTTATTGTGAAGATAATCACATCTTTATATTATTAAAACAAATGCAGAGTTATTGTACAATAAATAATGGTTAATCAATTTTGAGTACATATACAAAATTCATTTTATTACTATGGACTGAATGTACATTCTAGGAAAATACAATTACTGTTCTTAAAATCTTTAAGCATATTTGTTATATTTAGAATAATTTTACAATAGTTTTAAGGAAAAATAATTTACACCACTAAATATAATAAACTTGGGAAATGTACGAATTTCATTGTTAACTATAATTTTTAAGACAATTCCAATTAAAGTTTTTGTACATTTTTATTTGTTTATTTGGTTTCATTTGAAGTTAATGTGGGAACCTTCCCAGTTAATTGTTCTTTTAAGTGCAGACATCCTTGCAAGGGCCTTAGAAATACAATGTTGAACAGATTTGATTCCTTTAGTAACTTTGCCATCACTTCTTATAGTCCTGTGCTAATAAAATGTGTTCCTTTGCCAGGAAAAAAAATGCTTTGGGGGATGCTTTACATTCTTAGAATTTTTCATCAAATTTGAAATTACATAGAGATGATATATTGTACTTGTAATATTATTTATTTATAAAATGGCTCTGAGCCTATAGAGAAGACATTATTAAAATTAAATGTTAATAAATATTTTTTAACCACACTTTAGTCCTAATATAAAATAAATGTCAGAATTTATAACTAGAATCAAAGACATACTTGTTAAATATATATATAAATATACATATGTACATATTTTTATGAATTACCACACATCTGACAATTCAAGAAAAATATATGAAATACATCTCTGTCAGGAATTTTTAATAAACTATTCATCTCTACAATGTTAACAAAACATGTCTATTAAACATAAAACCTACATTGTTTTTTCCTTTACAATTATTATGCCTTCAAACATCAGACAAGCAATTTTTCATAATCACAACATCATCATATTCATGATCGTATTTTGTCGCATTAAAATCAGAATTTAATCCTTTCTCTAACTCCTTCACTGAGGACCCTGTGCCTGTGCTCAGTTCAATAGATGTCTGTGAGCCTCTACATCTGTATTAGTCAGGTATTGTCAGAGCCTCTCGGGAGATGGCTATATTTAGGCTGGCTTGTCTTTCCTTCAGTCTCTGCTCCTTTGTTAATCTCTGCCAATCCTTCCATGGGTACTTGGTTCCCCCTTTTAAGAAGGAATGAAATGTTCATCTTTGGTCTTCCTT
>NW_022196894.1:78292646-78300886 GCF_008632895.1 Mastomys coucha
TTTTTAGAGGGGAAACTGGGAAGGGAGAAATTTACATGTAAATAAAGAAAATATCTAATAAAAAATCAGAATTTAAGATTTGTGTAACCCACTATTATTATTCTAATTCGATTGCTGAGAAAAAGTATTTATCTAATACAAACTTAAAATGCCTTTTATGATTAAGTGTATATGTAAAGTTATTTAGAAACTATTATTGTCTTGTGTAGCCTACCAAAAATTATAATAAATGGTCATATTACATTTTATTTTTAATAATATACACTGCCCATTCTTGTGAAAATTGAAGACTAATATTGGTCAAGGTGATTTTATAATCACAAATCCTTGGAATTAGTTCATTCACTTTTGTAATTATATATTGTAAACACATATGAGGTGTTTAAAGAATACTTCCAATATCTACTCTGACAAGTAGTTTGTATTTCCCTAAGAATCAAAGTGCATTTCTGTGATAGGCAATATTAGAACTAGACTATTTTATTAGCTATATCTCTTAAGAACTTGAGAAAATATCTTTTCAGACCACAGTTAAGCGTGTGGGGGAAGGTTAGTACTTCTAAGCAAGGAGATGAGAACAAAAGTGATAAAGTGCTTTTCTAGATTTGTCCCCAAAATAACGTACACATTTATCAAGTTATCCTTGGTTTTAATAACAGGAGGCAGAAGACTAAAAGCAAGATATCAAAATTCTGCACTTTCACAAAGCCAACAAATGGAAGGAGTTTCCTTTCATAATTCATACCTTGAAGAAGGGAGACCTAGGAGAATTCTCCCCCAATGAATAAATGAAAACTAACCTTCAACAACATTAATCCACAGAAATTAGGTCATTTTCATTATAAAAGCTGATCTATCTGACTAACATCTTACTTTACTAAATAATAAGCTATATAAACATAAATAAGTAATTATTGATTATTTATGTAGAAGTGGGTATGTTTTTCTGAGTTTTATATAAAAATCCAACCGATATTAAATCATATTTTAGTCTATACTAATATTACATGTTTAATTGTAGTGCCTCTTTTTTATATTAAGGAAAACATGAATGTTTAAGTTCAACAGGCTAAATAATATTTTTAGATATTAAATAACAATTTAAGTATATAAGAATTGTTATAAGAGTTGGGAACTCTTTAATTAACTGAATCTCATGAGAATGATCTAAGACTTCTTTTCAGAATAATAGACACATTATGAGCAAGGTAATTATAGAAAGCAGAGTCTGTTTGGGCTATGGTACCAGAAAGATGAAGTCACCATGATGGCTCAGCGTACCATGAAGTAGCAGCCATCATGACAGGAGCAGGAACAAAAGACTTCACATCTCAAACACAAGATTAAAACATATAGAGAGGAAACTAGATCTCAAAAAATTGAGACAAAACTTGATCTCAGACATTTGAATCTCATGTTCAGTGACATCATCCACCATACCTGAACTTTCTCAACATCTCTCAATCAACTAGAAAATAAGTGTTCAAATATCTGATACTATAGTGTACTCAGTGAAACTATTTCATTCATCTCCTTAGCCTACTTGGTCTTCCAACCCTATCATAACAGAAAATGCGTTTAGCCCAACTTCAAGAGGGTGTGAGGCAGAAGTGAGTGGTTGGGGGAACACCCCTTAAGAGAAAGGAGAAAGGAGAAGAAAAGAGGGGGTTGCAGTGGGGAGACCAGGAAGGTAGACAACATTTGAAATGTAAATAAATAAAATATTAATAAAAAGACCCAATAAAATATCATAATTGCCATTTCCTGTAAAATCAGAAATCTAATGATGGAAGAAAATATGTATTTCTGCTTTATAAACTAAAATACTCTCCTAATAAGGAAATTAGGATGAAAGCATAATCAAAATTTAGTAGTATATCATATCTGTATTTCCAATGTAAAAGGGCTCAGATAGCTCAGAATCTTTTGAATGTTGACAAATGAGAGCATAAATCTCTTTTTTTTGTCTGTTTCTACTGCCTGTATGCAGCTCTTTGTTGCACAAATCCAATGTCTCTAGCACCTCCAATATCATATGTTCTCCACTACAATCCAGAATTTTCTTTTGCAGTATCACACAATGGCTTTTCAGAAATTCCTACCTCCTCAGAGATTACATACAGGGAATAATCTCCTATCACATGCTGCCTGGCCACAACTTTCTTAAAACATGTAAAATCCATGACACCTTCATTTTCCCACCTGTCATGCCTCTAAATCCAACATCATGTAGATACTGCCAAATTCTATAATCATCTTGTGATGGATGCTGATATTCTTAAACTACACTGGCTGCAATTTGGTTTTGTTTGTTTGATTGTTTGGAGTTGCTTTTTAGGAGCAGAAAACTCCCAAGGAATTTTTTTTCCTGTAAGTTGGTAACTTAGCTGGTGAAGTAAGTTCTTCCTGCTAATGGAACTCTTCCATTATTTCAATGTAGAAAGTGAGTCCTCTTCTAATACCTCCAATCTCCTTATTTCTGTCAGCACACACCTTCCAGGCAACATTAAATTTCATTGTGCTCTTTTTATCTTTTCTAAATGAATTTTTATTTATTTTTGATTGGGTATTTTCTTGATTTACATTTCAAATATTTTTCCCCTTTCCAAGTCTCCCCTTCAGAAACCTTCTAGCCCATCACCCCTCTATGAGGATGCTTCCCCACCCACAAACTCCTGTCCTCCCTCCCTGGCATTTCCCTACACTGGGACATTGAACACCCTTAGGCCCAAGGGCTTCTCCTCCACTGATGTCCAACAAGGCCTTCCTCTGCCACATATATGGCCAGTGCCATGGGTTGCTCCATCTGTAAACTGTACATTTTGTATTTCTTTCTGCCCACATATTCTATTTCATTGTTGACCATTAGAAGACATGAGTCAACAACTCTACAGATTCAATATTATATTCCCTTGAAATTTCCTTGAACAACAAAATTAGTCCATTTTTTTTTTTTATTTTTCCCCAGGTAAGTCCTCAGGATGAGGACAGAAAAAGGTCATATTCTTTCCAAAATAACATAGGAATGGCCTATAGCATAGTTCAGTGGTTAATGTTGGTCTGTTCTGCAAACCTTTGAGCAAGGCCTCATTATCTGCCCTACTGTCCATTCGATTGCCTTTGAGGGTCATACTATAATGTCCCATTAAGCTCTTCTTATAGCATTTAACCACTTTTTCAACCCTATATTTCAGAATCATCCATGTTTGCTCAAAACAAAACAAAACAAAATGAAACAAATATATACATGGTAACCTTTTTTCTACTATCAGGGATACAAAATATTTACTACTCCTCAGTTGCCATGATAAAACATCTGGGCCAAGACAGAAGGAAGAGTTAATTTGGGCTCATCTTTCAAGCAAGAGGAGAGTCTACCAGTGTGAGGAGGCATGGCATGTCGTAGCAGACGTGGCAGCAGGAACAGGGAGCTATGAGCTCCTATCTCAAACACAAGCACAAATCAGAGACTAGGAGGTGGCAAGACTGGAAGAACTTCAAGTATTTAAACTTGCTACTCTCAACTCCAGTAACATACATCTTCCAAAAGGATCATTTTGGGTTATATCTCTTAAACTTCCCCCAAAGCAACTGGGAAAGAAGTGTTTAAATATCTGAAACTTTGGGGAACATTTCTCATTCAAGTCACTGTAGCTTCTTACAGGGATGCTTTATCTATCACTCTACTTTCTTTCTAATATAGCCCAGGCTCACCTATCTAGGTATGACACAGTTTTCAGTGATCTGGGAATTCCTGTGTCAGTTAACCATCAAGAAAATGTCTCACAGGTCATAGTGATGGATGCATTCCTCAGTTTAGAATCCCTCTTCCCACTATGTCAACTCAACAAACAGTTTTAACCAGCACTGCCTTATAGAGAACATATTTCCTAGGAGTCCTTCCTCAGCCTACCACCTAGGGTTTATTGATCCTTAATAACTTGGGGATGATTTCCATAAAGGTATGTGAAATTATTTCTCCCATGTCCCCTTAACCCAAACCCACTCTATCTGCCTATGACACTGGTAAGTACTATTCTCACAGATCTTTAGCCTTGCTTCTCTAAATTACTTCTGGCTAGTTCCTTCTAATCAATAACTAAATTTATATTCTATAATTACTGGATGAATAGCTTATTTCCTCCTAATCGAAGGAAACTGGATCCCAAGTTCATTCTTCTGGAAGTGCTTTAAAATAATACTGAAGCAAGCACAAGTTAGCAGAAATGTCCAATGCCATAAGCAATAATGATACATTTTAGCTTTTATTCCCTATGCTCAAAAGCCATGAGGTCATGGTTTATATTCTAATACAGAGACCAAAGTGAGAGGAATTAAAAAGCTGGCCTCAGCTGGCAGTTCCAATAATCAATGATCCCACTCACCTAATCTCAAAGTGCTGCTTCAGCCTGGCTAGGAAAAATGGTGATCTCTGTGTACCTTTAAGGATTTAAAGAAAACAGTACTGTCTACAGAATCAATAAATCAATTGGGATGAGCACATCATTTAGCTAGCTCTAAGCATAATTCTTTCTCCTATTAATGTTTTAAGAATGGAATGTGAAGTTTATGAATACAGGTTATATGTCAAATGGAGCTTTAAGAGAAGGGCTGCTAGAGATTTTCTTCTTTGAGATTTATAGAAAATCAGTAAGAGACACTCCTTTCTCAGTTCTTTTATTTGGAAAGGGGAAAGAGATATAGATTGGAAAACAGGAGAGAGAAATAAAATATGCATCTTGATGAATAAAACTACAAAAAGAATTGTGTCTTTCAATTAAGAATTAACTCACTTTGACACATTGAAGTTATCAATTCATGTTCAGTTTTATTGTAAGACTAACATTAGTTTTATATTGCTAGCCTTCCTATATTTACAATATTTTTTAGATTTTACCCTACTATTGTCCACTTACTTTAACATTAAATTCTGGTTTTTTTTATTATTATTTTCAGTATTTGTGATTGATGGGAGTTGGCTCCTTGGATGAAAAACTCCAAACTACAACAGGGTAATATATTTGATTAAAATGTAAAAGAAAATGCTATTCTTGTTTTGTTTCTAGGTTAAAAATAAACAAAAATAAATAACTTAAGTTTTGTACATTTTTTAAAAATTTCATATTATGAATTTCCAGTATTTTCCCCAATGGAAATGATTTGTGATCCTCTCTCATTTTCTTTTACCTATCATTCTTGTTCTGATTTTTTAAATGTGACTTAATTGAGAAAGATCTTCAAGTATCCTGATTTTTTCATTCTAGTATTGATTTTTCATTGCCTTTTGTATATATATATTCACATATAGAAGTCCATTATGGCTCTGAAGGATTCCTCTACTGATGTGTATGTATATGTGTATATGTATACATATAAATATATAAAATAATATATTATCTATAATTTACAAATAATCAATATGTTAAATTTATTTTATATTATTAATAATATATAATGATAAAGGAGTCTTGCCAGAAATAGTGTGAAATACAAATACAGAAAATTTCTCTCTCTCTCTCTCTCTCTCTTTCTCTCTCTCTCTCTCTGTCTCTCTCTCTTTCTCTCTCTCTCTCTCTGTCTCTCTCTCTCTCTCTCTCTCTCTCTCTCTCTCTCTCTCTCTCTCTCTCTCTCTCTCTCTCTCTCTCTGTCTCTGTGTGTGTAATAATCCCATATTGATTGACACCTCAAGGGAAACTAAATTTTCTGGTGTGGAACTGAAAAGTCATTACGAACAGTTGACTCTTACCAGTTAGTGAGGTATCTTGGTAAACCAAAACAAGTTAGGTTAAAAGAAGAGAAGCAGGTGGCATCCTTACTTCAGCACTTTTTTAGTGCATAAGAACATTTCTCTTTTATATAATGACAAATTAGCTCTTGCATCTTAATTGTACATGTAAGTACCAGAACTCAAGGTACATACCTAAGGAAAATCAGGAACAATCACCAGTTAGTCCACAAGTTAGGTATACAGGAGAAGTACTTATTATTTTGGAAGAGCAAGTGAATCCTCAGTATAAATCTTCACTGAAATCATCTCAGTCCTTTATGGAATTAAAATTGATTGGCATCATCATTTCAAGATAAATACTTCACATCTAATGCTAAAAGAGTTCAAGGAATAGTTTTCAATGCTTATAAGTTACATGAATTTTACTAAAAGATATTACTTTACATTGCTGGGAAAAAGGCTCTGAGGTAGTAATAGAGACATTGACTGAACAATAATCACCTCCCCATGGAAAAGAACACATGATTTAAACTGTGCTAGCCTAGTAAAGGTAATGTTTTCAAACATCTTACTAAAAGAGTGGCAAAAAATAGAGAATTGTCAATTATATCAAAATAATTATACATTGAAATAAACATATGGGCTATGAAATAATATACATAAAATCTATGCGTACATTAAGGAGATGTTGTAATATTAAGATAAAACTTTGCATAATATCTGCATTAAATTAACTATTGAAATACCTGTTTATTTTTGAATGAAAGTCACTATGAAGAGATGTCATTACTCATTTACTTCACTGAAATAATTTTTTTCAATTGGATAAGGTATAAAGAAATCACTTGAAGAGATTATAATGAATTTGTTTTGGCAAATTTCATCCTCAATAAATATTTCAGCAAGAAATTAAGATGAAAAACAGCAAAAATAAGAATGTAACTCTTGTTTCTTTTGTGTATATCCTCTCCCTCCATCTCCCCACTTTTTCCCCCACAAACAAAAAGTGCACATGCAAGCGTGTGTGTGAGTGCATGCACACACACACACACACACACAGAGAGAGAGAGAGAGAGAGAGAGAGAGAGAGAGAGAGAGAGAGAGAGAGAGAGAGGTTGTGGGGGAGAGAGAGAATGAGAGAGAGAGTTTTCTTTTTTTCCCATCATTCTTATGCATTCTTTCTAGCTATCATGACTTAATCAGCTGTGACCCACAACATCTATGTAAGTGTTTATTTTTTCTTTATGCTCGAGACCAATAAAACTGGCTCACCAGAAATCATTGAAGCCATGAAACAAATTAAACCTTAAAATGTTTCAGCTAATGTTTTGAGGTATCATCATCCTATAAACAAAACACTAGTACAAAAAAATAAATAAATAAAAACCAGATGAGCCATTGATACAGTCATGGACATTGGGTGTTCTGCACAATGTATTGTTCTGTAACTGAAAAAGAAAAGTTAGTTAAAAAGCCACTGACAGATGCTAGACAATCTCAGAGTATTTATCTTTCCCAAGTGCACAGACACAAACATGAATGGCAAGCAGAACCCTGCTACCAAGACATCTTTATTTTGAAATACTATTGCACCAAATACAAACCATTTCATGTTTCAATATCTATTCTATTAAACTCAGAAACTTGACTTGATAATGTCAGGTGTAAAATATTATTTATGACTCTTTTTAGAATGGCTGTTATTACTGTCAGTGTGTATTCACATGTTACTGTGAACATGATAACTGATGTACACAACTCAAGAAGGGAAGCTTTACTTCTGTTCCAGACAATTTAGGCCCTTGTTCTCTGGCCCCACTTGCTCGTGTTGAACATCCAAAGTGAGAATACGTGACACAGTGACAGAGAAAAACATTTGCATCACAGCAGATAATATTCAGAAAGCAGAGAAGAAAGTAGAGGTGATACAACCCTCAAAAGACAGACTTGATCTATTCCTGCTTTGTGGTTCCTAATTCCTAAAGAATACACATCTTCCCCAAATAGTGCCACCAGCTAAAGAAAAGTAGTCAAAACATGAGCATTTGAAAGCACTTCAAATTCAAATTATAACAGTTATTCCCCAACACTGGCAACCCCAAACTCATGATCATCACCTAACGGAAATAACATTTAATCCATTTTAAGTTTCCTCATAGTCTGAGTATGAAAGTTGTTCAAAAGTGCAGAGTTTAAACCCTTTTGAGATTCAAAGAAAATCCTTAGCTGGGAGGCTGTATAAAATCAAAAGGAAAGTTGCATAAGGCTATTACAGAATTGCACTGATGCTCCCATTGCAAATGGAAATAATCTAAGCTTAGTAAGGTAAACTGGAGAGAGAAAGAGAGAGAGAGAGAGAGAGAGAGAGAGACAGAGAGACAGAGAGACAGAGAGACAGAGACAGAGACAGAGAGACAGAGAGACAGAGAGACAGAGAGAGAGAGAAACAGTGAGAGGGAGGGAGAGGGAGGCAGGCAGAGAGGGAGGGAGAGAGAGAGAGAGAGAGAGAGAG
>NW_022196894.1:78300896-78328916 GCF_008632895.1 Mastomys coucha
GAGGGAGGGAGGGGGAGAGAACAGTATAGAAATCTTTAGTCTTATGGCTAATATTGTTTACAAAGGAGCATCTTTGCATCATCTAAGCTCTGACAAATCATCCCTGGCCTTACATCCATGACATTGGCAGCAGCAGCATAAATGTCTTCTGTTTGGGCTGGTTCCACTAATTGCTTTCAGGTTCACTCCAATTCCTGGCATTTCCAAAAGTCTGAGATTGGATGGTTACTTAGGCTTCTCAAACATATTTTCATACATCAATCAGCCTACCATTGACTCACTGCAGCTAGTGTGAACTTCTTACAAATCACCTGGTCTCCCAGGGCTTCCTTGTTCTCAGGTTTCAAGGATACATGCTTCTAAGCACCTGGCCTCTGAACCTAGAAAAATACTTCCTTAGATAGTCCTTAAGGAGTAGCGAATACTGGGACATTTTCTTTTAAAATGAAAGTTTTACATATGACTTATCTGAAGTCTATAATGGGTTTGGCTTCAAATTCCTGAAATAAAATGTTGGGGATATTTTAGACACTGTTTATGCTATTATTATGGTTCAGAAAAATTTAACATTTATCTAAGATCTTAATAATATTTTTCCTTTAAAAATGTGATTTGAGCTTCATATCTATACTGTATTTTCTTTGAATATTGTTATTTTGTTGCTTTTTAACAGTGGGAATATATTTGAATTTAAATTAAAATAAAACTGTAATTATATACATTGTAAACGTATTTCCCAACCACAATATTTTAGAACAAAATGTATTCAGAATAACAAACAAGTTTTAAAATAATAAGTATACTTATGCAGCTGGTCCTCCAAACTTATGACAGTTTCTAAGTGTATTAAAAGGAGAAATGTTAAGGTAATTTTGATTCACTCATCTTATTTCTTTTCCTTCTGCTTATTAGTTTTCATCATTAGTTTTCTCTCCCCTGTGAGATCATATTTTCTGAAATTGGTGAGATAAATTTATGGTTTCTCTGTTACTCAGTGTTCTCTAGAGGAACAGAAAGAATAAATAACATGAATATGTAAAGTGTGAGTTGGGGATAAATTAATTGGCTACCAATGACATGGCTCCTACGATGTCAGTGGTTAAAAAATATTGACCTCGTGGTGTGGTTCTATTCTGATCCAGAAAACTCAGTAATGTAGCTACAGTCTGACTCAGAGTCTAACACTAGATACAAATCTCAGCTCAGAAACTACATAGTGGTATATACACTTATGTACAAAAGGAGAGCAAAGCACACACAGACACATACACACATACATTTATATATCGTTTTTTAATTTTTTAATATTTTTTCTTATTCAGCCTTTCTTTTTGTCTAAAGGCTTCAACAGCGTGAAAGACTTTTTATATTCAAGAGGATAGTTTACTTTTATGAGATTGCAGAGTTTCATGGAAAAATCTTCCAAATAATAAATACCCACACAGACACTCAACAATAACATGCTTACTCAAATACCAGCACACTGTGGACATACCATGTAAAAAAAAAGAGTAACCATCAGACTTTACACATATAATGAGGCTTGAGTTTTCCTGGAAGAACACAGAATGAGAAAACTCAAGTCAACCTGGCTGAGAGTTAATTTAATGGTATTTGTACATTGAATGAATACTTGGTATTCATTCAGTGAGGAACATGAGAAACTATATTATTTATAGCTAAATCAAGTTTGATGTTGTCTGTCTCTACATAACTTAACTTTGTAGCTCCTTTAGAATCACAGTATAAATATCCTGAATTCTCTTTAAAAATGGGTTATGATAATTATATTTTATTACATCTTTCTAAAGCCATACCTAACTCACTGTCGAATACCACATGTCATATCACTGAATAAATACTTAGCACCTATTCTGATCCACAAACAGTATTACGATATTTACATAGTTTGCATACATGAAGAAATGGCCTGGAAGAGACTTGGATATTTGTAGGGCGGTGGTCTGTTTAGGCAGTCTAGGCCCAGTCAAGTAATAGGTCTGAACTCCAGTGACCCAGCTGGCAATATCTCTGCCTGCAAGTGATGAAGGAGTTTGACCATGACTTCTGGGTCCTTGGCTCCTGTTTCAGTAACAACCTCTCACGGCTGGCCCTGCAGAAGATGTGTGCTTTGTCAGGTAGACAATGCCCCAAGCTCCCAGCATTCTAGCTGGACACTACCCCCAGTCTTTTGACCACAGCCAGGCACGGCCAGTCCCACAGATAGCCACGCCTCACACAATATAAGGGGCAGTTCACCTCCTTCCCTCTCTCTTGTGTTCTTCCTCTCTCTCTTGCTCTTTGTTCTCTCTCTTGTCTTCTTGGTCTCTTGCTTCCATTCTTCCTCTCTTGCTCTTTGTCCTCTCTCTTGCTCTCCTCTCTTGCTCTCTTGATTTCTTCCTTTCTTTTCTCTCTCTCTCCTTCTCTTATCTCCTTCCTCTCCTTTCTTTCTCTCTACATGGTCAACTTATTTTCTCTTTCCTATAATAAAATATCTCATGATCATGCATTGCCTCCTTTTAATTAACTGATGTGCAGTGCTGCTCCAGGTTCCAGCAGCAGAGACACACAGGCTTCAGCAACAGAGAGCTCCACGCAGCAGCAGAGACACAGGACCACAAATATTTTTACAAATTTTCTCTAATGAAATACATATAATTTAAATAGAAACATAATAATCATCATATTGTGATGAATTGGCAGTTTTGAATATCATTGGCATTACTTTGAATATCATCTTCTCCCATGTCAAATTTTAGAGAACTTCATGGGGGAAAAAGAATAGTCAATAATTTGGTCTTGATCACTTTGATCTTGATTACTGTACTTTTCTTTCCCATTAAAGAGTCACTTAATTCTAAACATGAAGAGAGAGTGGTGTGTGTGTGTGTGTGTGTGTGTGTGTGTGTGTGTGTGTGTGTCTAATACATCACCCATACCCTGGTAATAGCAGTTCAGTATCCATTATATTTCTGTCTTATGACTGACTCAAACCTATTTAATGATATATGAAAAAGTTACATGGCTCAGTAGTAAATCAACATTTCTAGACAAGGGAATAAGTTCTAGGGTTGGAAAGCTTTGTCAGCTCCTACACAACTTGTATTGCAGCAGGGAATATGAATGCCTTGTCAGCAATAAGTTTGACCTAGTGCACTCAAATGTGACTGATCTTCCTTCACTAAGCTAGATGAAGGAAACAATCATACCAGGTAAGATAATATTTGAAACTAGAAATTAAATCACCAGCTATTACATAGGAACCTGGAATGGAGAAATGCCAATAATGAAATAGAGGGGTCTGTAGGAAATGAAGAGGAGGTCAGGGAAGGCTGCAGGTCAGGAGGCTCTCTGTTATTAGTTTGAAGAGTGGTGGCAGGCATCTTGCTACTGCCAGAATGTGAAAAGACATGCACTTCAGAAGATTCGGTAGCACATAGTGCTCAAAGACTGATTTCTCCTATTTACCAGAAGAGCTGCAAGCAGAACAAACATCTTCAGAAAGTAATTTTTAGGTGCTACATGCCAGGAATGAATTACAGTTCTAGATACATGAAAAAAGAAAGTGAAATGAATCACCATAATACAACTCATTCCAACATTAAAGGCTAAAAGTACAGCTACTAAACTTAAATCATTTACATTCCAATTTAAGTTAAAAAGACTGTTTAAGCTGTTAGTTTTAAGATTCTACTTCACACACAGGAGGATCCCTATGAATAAGGATCAGTGGACATACTTAAAATATAATGTTAACAGAACAATATTTCCAAAGGACGATGACTAAATTGATTGATACTTTACTTAATTTTACATTAATAGATATAGATGGATTTTAAATATTTTTACTGATTGATAGCAGATGACATTTTTGTTTTATTAAGCACCATAATTTTGACTTTCAGAAGTCTATGAGTTTTAGCTGTAGTTAAAATTAACAGCTGTTTCAGCTGTTTTAAAATGGATTTGATACTCTTCTCCATACCTATGGCTTTTATATGGTTCTCCTTAATTATGTTCCATTCTGTTTTATTTCTCTACCTGTCTTACTTTATGAAGCACCATGGAGAAAGTATCTGTGGCTTTCCTCATTCCCCATGGTGAAAGCATTGGTTGATGATAGAGTAGAAATACTGCACATGAAACAAAATGGATCAGAGAAATTTGAAGCTTTGTTATAATTAAGTGGATAGAATTCAAGGCATTTTGATACTCTTTACCCAATAAAAGAGATCAGCACACAATTGAAACAATTTCTAAAAGATCTTTAGGTGTTGGTAATCTTGTCATCAAGTATGTTTATTGCAATATCTCAAAATTGGACTTTTTTTCAGTTGTGTTCTATGTACATGTTTTATGTGTGTGGACTTAGGTTACAAAATGCTATCCTCAAAGTATCAGAGGATGCACTATCCTTCACACTTATGTAATAAGTGATGAATTCCTTAGCAGACAAAGTTTATATTATGAAATTTCCCATTGGAATCAAGGTTAGAAACCTATGAGCTGATGGTATTTTTGCAAATTTTGAATTCACAAGAAGACTCATTTCAAAATCCCTATTTTTACTATTTATTCTACTTTATGAAGCTTTATTTGTCATATGTATTCAGACATATATGTGTGGAGGTAAGACACATATATGAAAGTGGTGTACACAGAGACCAGAAAGGAGGCCGTGGAACTACTAGATCCCTGCAGGTTCAGAATCTCTTCAGCAGCAGGAAGTGCTCTTACCTGCTGAGTCATACACAAGCTCCAAGATTCTGATTTTATTGAGCTTTAGCTGACTCATGAAAATCTGTATTTGTAGAAGCATCTGAAGTGTGATATAGATGATAGCCGTGGTTTTTGTACCACACACTAGGAATCTAGGAGCCAAACGACACACCATTATGACTACAAGCTCTAAAATACAAGCTTTATATCATGGTTCATATAATATTGTCAATACTCTTTAGCTAAAATCACACAGAAAACACTAATATTTCCAACATTAAATAAACTTGTTTTCTCTCAAGGTTAAAATAATTTGCCAAATTGATCCAATATTGGTTATAACAACAATATTTTTACCTTTCTAGCTGCATCAGCCTGTTAGTCTTTGCTTCAGTTCCTACATCTAGACTCCTTCCCTGAGTTCCTTATTTATGTTCCCAAGATGATGCACTGGTGCTTGAAAATAGAAATAAACCCTTTCCTCTCCGAGGTGCTTTTAGTAAGACTTTATCACTGCAATATAAAGTAAAATAAAGTGCATGCCCTATTCTATACTCTCCAACTGTCTCCCATAGTTTCTCTGTTCTAATTTCTTGGACTATCTTTAAATCACAGTGAATGCAGTCAGTGTGTGCTCAAGTATAGAGATATCCATAAGGACATGGACAGCCTATCAAGGATTATATCTATGGGAAACTACTTTTCTTTGCCCAGTACCTTCAAGTATACCATAATACTCCCCTCCTTGGTTTCTGTTGGAATTCTGGCTGACTTGATCTTGTGCAGGTTGTGTGTGTGTGTGTGTGTGTGTGTGTGTGTGTGTGTGTGTATGTGTGTATGGGTGGGTGTACATACTGCATTTACAACTTTATATTCAACCAGTAAAACATATCAAGCCTTCATTTTTATTCGTGTTGTGAGAGTATCTATGTGGAATAATATGAGAACTAATAAAATATTTGTATGTTTTCACCTGTTTTTAAAAGTATGTTTATATTGTGCCCTGGATTTCCAGACAGTGAAGCATGGAAGCATGTCTTATTTTATTATGGTTTAGAAGTTGTAACTTTGGCAAGCTCTTTCTGTTTGTTTTGTTTGTTTGTTTGTTTTTTGTTTTTTGCTTTAACTTGGTTACGACAAGAGATATTCAGACATATCATGAAGTTGCAAGCTATGTGGAGAATGCTGTCTTTGTTCATGGTGTGGACAAAACCATCTGTTCACTTCAGAGGACCAGTGATGACTTGGGGACATTGCAAGCTTGTCAGCACCTGGAAGATGTGGAAGATGGACCTCTGCATAAATCATTATCTTGTCTTGAGTCTTGTAAGCACTGAACCCTTTTAGTCTGCATTTCTGGCTGTGCTTGGCACACACTGGGGGAAGACTAACAGAGTCAAGGAGAGTTGCTTATTAAATTACTCATCTCACATTTACGCAACAGCTGCTAAACCAAACTGGCAAAAATATCTTCGTAGCTATCCACAACATATGTTGGAATACAGATGCTCACCCGAGCAATTCAAAGGCTTTGGAGGCTGATAAATGTTCAGCTTTTAGACACAAAACAGTGGCTAAATGGATATATCAATATGCTTATCTTGTCTTGCTACTCTTTGCTGAAAATAAGTGACAATAAACTTCCATGAGATTCTTTATTAATAATAGCATGTAAGGAAGCTAATCAATAATATAAATTTGTATGGTTCATTCTCTTAATTTTTACTAGTTTTGTTAATAAAAGCCTTTTTAACATTTTGTAAATGAAAACATGCCATAGCACAGTATGCTTTGCATGCCTGTGTGTTTGATTGTGTGTTCCTGCATACACAGGTATACAGGTATATACAGGTGTATGAGGGAAGCATAATTAAGTGTGATTCAAGACTGTATAGCCCACCCACTTTGAGGAAGAGTTTATGACTAACCAGGAGCTTATTGAATATGGCAAACTAGTTAGGCAAGGATCCCCAGGCACTTGCTTAGCTTTCCCTCCCAGAACTGGTAATATACGTGCACACACCAATTCCATGCTGTTATGTTCATTTTTGGAATCAGTCTTAGGTCATATTATTAGGAATGCCTGCACTTTAATGACCATGTAATTTTTCCAAGCCAAGGCTATATGATCTACATCCAGCAAGACATACTAGCATATAAATCCTTAACACAATTTGGTTATTAATGTAGTTAATACAATTTGGTTGATAATATGGTTATTTACTTTTTAGAGTGGTAGAGAGATAAAATGTCTTATAATTAATTACAAGACACTACTCAGATGAGTGACTGATTTGGGAAGGGTGTTTTGCTCTAACTCAATCCCTCAGTGGATTTCAGTTACAACATAAAGAGTATTAAATAAGATGAAATAAGTTGTGTTTCTCTTTGAATTTTTTGGTTTTCTATTGGTTTATTGATATCACAAAATATTTATCAGATTCAGAAGAAAGACGGCTTGAGTTTCCATGTTGTTTCTCAGTGCTTCTACAATAAAGATTAACTGCTGTTGATGTAAGTTACTATTTTTAGTGCTTATACATTCAAAAATATCTAGAAATGCACCATTCACCAGTTTGACAGAAAGTGTCTATCCTCAGGTATACAGGTATCTGTAGAGAAGGACCACACCTTTTTCATTTGTCACAGCATCCTTAATGTCATAGGTTTTTAGTCCTATATGTTAGGGAATGATACTGCAATACATCAGAATATATCTTTCTCTCCTTAAATAAACCTTACCACCTTCTTCACTATATCTTAAAATTAGTAATTTCTTATTCTTTTCAAAAGTACTTTACCTACCCATAACCATAGCAGAGTCTCATATATATAGATCACACCAATTTATAAACATATTTATTGACACACAAAATCATTTAGAAAATATAATACTTGCAGGGTCAGTGGTTGTACTCTCATAGAATCTAGTTATTAATATGTGAATAGTGTCATGTTTCTATTTCATCCTTATTTTTCATAGTATAATTTATTTTCTTTAGTGGCATTTTGTACTTTTCATCTATATACTACAAATCATTGATTTTTGTATTGACTTGGTATTTATGATGATTAGTAAGTGGCAATTATTTGTAAAATTAAAAATTTAGTATGGGTTCTTTTTGGTAAGAGATCAAAATAAACACACTTTTCTACATTATTTTGGTCTTTTTTAATTTTAATCTGTCCAGATTTAGAGTCCAGATTTTTCCCTCCTCCCAGTCCACCCCCTGAGTGTTCCACATCCCATACCTCATCTGCCCATCTCCACAAGGATGTCCCCTCCCCAGCCCCCCACTCCCAACCCTACCAGATTTCCTCACTCTCTGGGGCCTCCAGTCTCTTGAGAGTTAGGTGCATCTTCTCTGACTGAACACAGACCTGCCATTCTCTGCTGTATATGTATTGGGGGCCTCATATCAGCTGGTGCATATTGCCTGGTTGGTGGTCCAGTGTCTGAGAGATATAGGGTGTCCAGGTTAATTGAGACTGCTGATCCTTCTACAGGAAGGACCTCCTAAGCTTCTTCCAGCTTTTCAACCACAGGGGTCAGAAGTTTCTGTCCACTGGTTGGGTGTAAATATCTGCATCTGATTCTTTCAGCTGCTTGTTGGGCCTTTCAGATTTTCCTGACATCTGGTGCTCTTGGTAAACTTTTTAATTCAAACTGCTTATCAATGATCTATAAAAGTTACTATAAAAATTATGTGATCTTCAATGAAGCATATTTTAATTTATCTTCCAATTATTTACCTTTTATTTGTCTTAAATGTTTTATAGTGTGAATGCCAGTAATATTTGAAGAGTGATAACAATATATTATGTAAAATCAAATTTCTAAGGAATTGTTATAATGTTTTTAATTACTTGTGTATTATCCTCCAACATTTGAGCACTCTAGCTAAAATTTCAAACCATTAAATCCAAATATTTGATGCATTTGTCTTGAACTTTTCTGTATCGATAATTTTTTCTACTAAGTGTGAGAACATAAACTTTCAAATCATGAAAAAGCCCTATTGCATGTATGATGATCCAAAATAGTTAAATTTCTAAAGCAGTATAAAATGGCTTATCTTTTTATCCTTTTATCTGTACCTTTCTATACTCCATGCATGTTCCTTTGTATTTGTTGCCTACCAAATAGTCCAGCTGTTGACTGTGCTTATTTTTAAATGACCTATTTTCAAGGCTAACCCATTTGGACATTTATTCTGTACATCTAGTTCATCTTTACATATTAAAAAAACTAATGTGTCAATCATATAAAGTGATACTTTTTCTCATTCCTATACATTTTACTCTGAATATTTTATGCTATGTAAAGATTATATATATTTTTTAGAATTTACAAATTAGTGATTGTAGAGACATTGAACATTTTACTGACTCATCTGTGCATTGAAAGCTGCAGTTGGGATCATTGTAGCTATTATATGATATCTTTCTTTCTGTGACTTTGTAATATGATTATCTTTTAGTACAATTTTGTCTCTAGAATATTTCACATTTCACAGTGACATTATGATTTGATTAACAATTTAATTCAGAAAAATTGTGATCAACAAATAACTCTAAGTCATCTTATATTTTTTAATTCTTGCAAGAGAAATATTTGTTGTCATAAATAGTGATCTTCCTACTATAGACCAGAACTATATTTCTAAGAAGGAGGAAAAGCAATAGTGAGAAAAACAGTTGATTGTGAAATTTATGAATAGTTAGCATCTTATTGGCTTCTACAAGTTTAAAATTATGCAATAAAGAAGATACATTAAATAAAAGCAGGAAGAGAATCTTTAACACAAAGGGGACAGTTGATCAAGTAAAGACAACACCCATGGAATGTGAAACAATGTATTCAAACTATATATCTGACAAAAGATTAATACATGAAAATACATAATGAATAATACAGAATACATAAAAAAAGGACAAAGACAGAAAAACAGCAATAACCTTATTTAAAAAAAATGGAGTACTGACTTAAACAGAGAGTTCTCCAAAGAAGAAATAAAAGTAGATAAAATATCTAAAACAGTGTTTGTTATTCATAGAAATCTTGAAATGAAAATTTAAACTACTTTGACATTTCATTGACCCAAACTCATAATGACTAAGATCAAGAATACAACTGACAACAAACTGGCAAGAATTTGGAAAAGATGAGCCTTCATTCACTGTTGCAGAGAAGACACACTAGTCCAAGCACTCAAGAAATCAGTATTGAGAATCCCTTAAAATCTAAAAGCAGACCTACCATATTACATAGCTGTAACACTGCTTGAAATATGCCAAAAGGATTTCACATCTCATTCCACAGAACTTCGCTCAACCATGTTCATAGTCATCCTCTTCATAATACTGTAGACACAAGGCAATATAAATATCTTTCAGATGATGAATGCAAAATGAAAATCTGAAATTTTACCGTACTGAAAGTCTGAAAGTCTATTCAACTGTAAAGAAAAATATAACTTTGGACTTTGCAGGTTAGTGGGTGATATTAGAAGAGAGTAAACTGAGCTAGGTAACTTGGACCAAGGAAAGAAAAACCCTACATGTTCTCTCTTATTTGTGATGCCTAACTCTAAATCTTTAAATGTGAGTATATTACAGAGAGTAACTACAAAAGCCTTCAAGTCTAAAGGACTAAATGCTAAGAATAGGGAAATGGAGAAAACGTGGGGAAAGGGAAGGGAAGAAGGAGAGTAGCATAAAGGGGGAGGGAGGGAGAGAGAGAGAGAGAGAGAGAGAGAGAGAGAGAGAGAGAGAGAGAGAGAGAGAGAGAGATGAATGAATCACACTAACAATGTTTTAAAAGGTCATAGGGAATTATGCTTACCCAGCATTACATTATATATAAAATGAAGAAATTGTGCTACTATAGGTACTAGTTATTTTGTAAGAACCTTAGTCTATATACACACACTTCAGTACTAGACATAAAAAACATACTCTCAAGTTGTTGGTCAAGGGATTTCAAAAGACTCTGAAAACAATGTAGGTTTTTGCCTTTCCATGTAGTTCCATTTTTGGACAAGGAAAATAATCCTGCTTTTTCAACCACTAAATCTCTAAGTTTATCAGAAATGAATAGTGTTGAAATGAGGAGGCAGGGTGATGCCTTAAATTTTGAGACTGAAAGTTGTGTGTTCTTGAGGATATAAGTTATTAAAAGAACATTCTAGGAATATGCCATCACCTTTCCTTATAGGTTTGGAAAACAAATAACAAAGGATTATCGTTGATCTGCTTATAACAATTATAACATGATTGTCATGTTTTTATCAATTATTTATGTATTTATTTTTAATAAAAACATTCTTCTAGTGTACAGTGCATCCTCAACAACGGTCCCCTCCAATGATTCCTCCCACCTCACTCTCACCTCCCCTTTTGTACATATCCATTTCCCCATCATATCTCATAAGAAAAAGTAGGCCTCCAAGAGGTAACCACCAAGCATGAGAAAACAGAATACAATAATACAAGGCAAAAGCCTTGCTTACTTGATTCAGCAGGCCATTGTTGAGTTTTATGGTTATATTATTCCTCTGGGAGAGAGGTCAAAATGAAGGTTTTTCTGGTTACTGGCTCAAGAACATGCTGATTTGTAGAAAAGGTTTGTTTTTGTGTTTTTGGAAAAGGGGATTAAGGTATTGACACCTTCCAGAGTAATTTCGATCAGATATGACAAAGGGAGACCTCCAGAGTACTAGATTCCAGAGAATCAAACAAAAATATATCTTGATGATACTAAAATGGTTTTGAGATTTATATATTACAGAATATACAGCCTTGGTGAATTTCCTCATCAAACATGCTGAATTGACCTGCTTAAACTCCTGATGTCCTGGAAGTCAGCCAGATCCAGTTAAGACACAGACATCAGAGACTAATAAATCCTGTTCCAATCCCCTCTTCCTAATATCTCAATGCCTATGTTCATCTTGAAGAAGTTATGAAGAGTTGTTGACCCAGTTCCCTAGATTTTGGGGCTGGAGAGGGTTATTAATAGGTTATCTTCCTGGGAAATATAGAAATGGTCATATTTGGGACAGGGAGGAAATAGACAGAACTGCTTGTATAACCATAATCTCATTTGATAGAAAACCTTATAATTGTTACTAAGTTAAAGTCATTAGTTCTTATTTGGTACAGAATTTATTTTGATATAAAATCAAGGCTACCATTGGTATAATTTTTTCTATTGATACTAAATAATTAAAAGTACAGAACTTAGACCCAGTCCTTCTTTTACTGTTATTATAAACAGATCTGAGATGTTTAGGCCTGTGAGTTTAGGGACAAATAACAAATTCATGGCTCTGAGTTTATTGTTCGGGTGATTTCAAGATTTTAACTAAAAATAGATGAGAGTAGTTAACAGACAACATTTCAGATTACTTTACATAGATAATAGGTTTTCAAAAAAATCAGAAATTGTCAGAATATGATATTTAATATTATTTATTCACTTGTTGAGACTGGTCTGCTCCTGACAGCTTTCCCTGCAAAGAAGAAATTGAGCATCATTGATGTTGCTCCAGTTGTGACGAAATAGCCACTAGACAGAAATTGCCTCCTCATCTACAGACAATACTGTCCAGAAAAGGACACACGTACATGCTTAGGACATCTTAAATCTGCTGAGACAGAGTAAGTGAGTCCTTAATATTCCTGATTCTCTTGTCTGTCAGACATTCATGGGCCAGAAGGCTGAAGACTGATGCTCCAACATTTTAGAGTAAGGACTGTCCAGATGTTCCGCAGTCTCTATCAATTGGCTAAATTTTTGGAAGCTGTGTTAGGCTTCTTATATGTTCTCAAGTATTCAGTTATTCTTAGATTTCTGATGGAGTTGAAAAACTACATAGTACCCTAGCCAGCCCAGGTTTTTTTTTACTTTTGAGAGGATGGTTTTCAGATGACATCCATTCTAAGCCAAGACATAGACAGGTGCAAAGTTTTTGTCTTTCAAGTTAGGTTAAAAGATAGTATTCAATTTTATTAACAAAAATGTTGGACTGGGTGCAATCTGGATAGATAAAATGTTTTTATCTATCTTATACCAGATAATTTACAATATGTGTAATAGTTATATTCAATTTATATTTTGAGGGAAAGGTTTTTTGTTTTGTTTTGTTTTGTTTTTCTAAACAGAAATGGTGAAATGTTGCAGCATTTTCTCTGTTCAATCACATTAGGGCAATGACAGGCCTGTGATTGGACAGGAATAGAGAGGTGGAGCTAGAAGTAGAGGAAAGAAAAGAGCAGAGATCAAGAAGAGGCAGGAGATCATCATCTCGGAGACAGAGGAAGATGATGATTCAGACCCCATGTGGTTATAACAACCAGGCTAAGGTTTTTACAAAATTAGGTTGATTGGGTCAAAACATTGTCTTTATCATTTGGCACTGAAATTATTGTATTGGCATCTTGTAATTGTGATCTTATTATTATATAAACCTGATTAGATAATTAAGCCTTAAGAGCCATGCTTTACTGGGTACTAGGCTCTACATGAATGATTGTGGGAATGTGTAAAGCATGGTATGTGAGCGAGATGTTGCTGCTAGCTGGGAGAAATAATAAGAGCCTGTCAGGACATTGTATTGTGGCTGGACGGTACTGGCACTAGAATGTGGTACAGCAGGAGAGTTTGCAGGGTGGATTCACTTTTTAGTATTCCCGCAACAGGCCATTTTTTCCTGGTGTCCTCCATCTGCTCTGACTCCTACAGTCTTTCCTCCCATTCTTCTGTGGGGTTTTCCCAATTCCTAGAGGATAGACCCAATGGAGATTTCTAATTTAGATCCACTGTCTGAAAAATGTGTACCTAGGAATCTCTGTACCTGCTCCTATCTACCACCAGAGGATACCTCTTTAATGATGACCAGATATGCACTCATCTATAACTATAGCAGTATAGAAGAATATCATTAGGAATAATTTCATTTAAATTTTGGGCAGTTGTGTTTTGGCTTTCCTTTAGGTCTCTGGGTTGTCAAGTCCGAAAAAAAAAAAAAAAAAAAAAGACAACCAAGAAACTATTTTTAATTTTTTTTTACTTATAACTCGAGAACCAAAAAAAAAAAAAACCTGCCTTTTGCTATCCAAATGAAATAGAAGTGCTTTAGAGACTGGGTCTTTTTTTCTTTATCCAAAGAAAGCCATTTTTTAAAAAAATTACACCTATTGGATATACAATTTTATAAAAAGCAATGACATTCAAATGCCAGTCTTAAAATCAACGATCTCCAGCAGCTCTATGAACTTAGTTTATGTGATTACCAAATGACTATCTCCTTTTTATACCGGTATCTCCCATTGTCATTCTGTGTATTTGTCTCTGTCCCTTTCTGCTTTTCTGTCTGCTTTTTCTTTTTGTTTGTTTGTGTATTTCTGTCTCTCACTCTGTCCACCTCTGTATGTCTCTGTCTCTGTCTCTTTGTCTCTTTGTCTCTCTGTGTCTCTCTGTCTGTGTCTGTCTCTGTCCCTCTGCCTCTGTCTCTCCCTCTTCTTCTCTCTGTATATGTGTAAGTTCTTCTCCTCTCTTAACATTTTTCTTCCTGTTTGTCTCTGGTCTTCTCTGGTGTTACTGGACCATTGTCTGTTAAATCTCTTTATTTCTTCCTGTTTCAGGATGTAATAAAACTCATGCTTAATGTATATAGATTCCAACATGACCAAGGAGTGATTATCATAACATAGCTTTACCTTTATCTTTTGTATTTATATTTTCTTAACTTAGATATTATTATTGCTCTTTTAATTTACATTTGTGGCATAGAAGAGAAATAATAATGAGCATACATAACATTTTTCTAACAGAGATTGTTTTTAAAGAATTTGTATCTGTTGAGGCCTAATTTGTGACCAATTATATGGTCAATTTTGGAGAAGGTACCATGAGGTGCTGAGAAGAAAGTATATTCTTTTGTTTCAGGATGAAAAGTTCTACAGATATCTGTTAAAACCATTTGTTTTATAACTTCTATTAGTTTCACTGTGTCTTTGTTTAGTTACTGTTTCCATGATCTATCCTTTTCAGAGAGTGAGGTGTTGAAGTCTCCCACTATAATTGTGTGAGGTGCAATGTGTTCTTTGAGCTTTAGTAAAGTTTCTTTTATGGATGTAGATGCCCTTGCATTTGGAGCATAGAAGTTCAGAATTGAGAATTCATCTTGGTAAATCTTACCTTTGATGTGTATGAAGTGTCCCTCCTTATCTTTTTTGATCACTTTAGGTTGAAAATCGATTTTATTCGATATTAGAATGGCTACTCCAGCTTGTTTCTTGGGACTATTTGCTTGGAAAATTGCTTTGCATCCTTTTATTCTGAGGTAGTGTCTGTCTTTGTCACTCAGGTGGGTTTCCTGTATGCAACAAAATGTTGGGTCCTGTTTATGTACCCAGTCTGATATTCTATGCCTTTTTATTGGGGAATTGAGTACATTAATATTAATAGACATTAAGGAAAAGTAATTGTTGCATCCTATTATTTTTGTTGTTAGAGTTGGAATTCTGTTCATGTGTCTATCTTTTTTAGGTTTTTTGGAATATTACTTTATTGCTTTTTCTAGGATGCAGTTTCCCTCCTTTTGTTGGAGTTTTCCATTTATTATCCTTTGTAGGATATATCTTTGTGGAAAGATATTGTGTAAATTTGGTTTTGTCATGGAATACTTTGGTTTCTCCATATATGGTAATTGTGAGTTTTGCTTGGTATAGTAGCCTGGGCTGGCATTTGTGTTCTCTTAGGATCTCTATGACATCAGTCCAGGATCTTCTAGCTTTCACAGCCTCTGGTGAGAAGTCTGGTGTAATTCTGATAGGTCTGCCTTTATATGTTACTTGACCTTTTTCCCTCACTGCTTTTAATATTCTTTCTTTGTTTTGTGCATTTGGTGTTTTGACTATTATGTGGCGGGAGGAATTTATTTTCCAGTCCAAACCATTTGGAGTTCTGTAGGCTTCTTGTATGTTCATGAGCACTTTTTTTTTTCTTTTTTTTTTTGGTTAGGGAAATTTTCTTCTATAATTATGTTGAAGATAATTACTGGTCCTTTAAGTTGGTCTTCACTCTCTTCTTCTTTTTTTTTTTTTTAAAGACTTTTTTATTTTATTTTATGTGTATGAGTACACTGTAGCTGTACAGATGGCCATGAGCTATCGTGTGTGGCTGCTGGGAATTGAACTCAGGACCTCTGCTGGCCCTGCTCTCTCCAGCCCCACTTGCTGCTCCGCTTGCTGCTCTGATGTAATTCACTATAGCTGTCTTCAGACGCACCGGAAGAAGACGTCCGATCTCATTATGGGTGGTTGTGAGCCACCATCTGGTTGCTGGGATCCGAACTCAGGACCTTCGGAACAGCAGTCAGTGCTCTTATCCGCTGAGCCATCTTGCCAGCCCCTTCACTCCTTTCTATACCTATTATTCTTAGCTTTGGTCTTCTCATTGTGTCCTGGATTTCATGGATGTTTTGGATTAGAATCATTTTCCATTTTGTGTTTTCTTTGACTCTTGTGTCAATGTTTACTATGGTTTCTTCTGAACCTGAGATTCTCTCTTCTATCTCTTGTATTCTATTGGTGATGCTTGTATCTATGGCTCTTGACTTCTTTCCTAGGCTTTCTATCACCAGAGTTGTCTCTCTTTTTGATTTCATAATTGTTTTAAAAAAATGGAAATTTAAGCCTCTTAGTAACAAACTATTTCTGAGTTTGTTATAAAAAGTACTTTTAAAATCAAAGATTGGTTTGTTTTAGAATGTGATTTGCTCATTTTTTAAAAGATAGGGACAATTATCTGGGAAGAATTCAAAGGTTTATTTTACTTTTATTTTATTCTGATAGTGAATAGAGATATCACAAAGACAAGAATTAATAGCAACTAATAAAAATAGTTTCAAAATAGTACCTAATGTTAAACTTTAGTCTAATACTAATGTTAGAATTGAGTAAAGATGGTCAGATATGCAGAACTACAAAAAAGCAAATTTCTTCTGAACTAATTTATTTGTAGTTCACAGTTTATCTCACTGATGATTACAGCATTTAGGTTGTTTTCCTTAGTGATGAGAGTAGATGCTATCAGAGCTAGATTTATAACTCAGATCTCTTAATCCATTGCCCTTTCCTTTGCATTCCCATTAGTATATGAATGGTGGAGGCTAATACACTGCTCATTGCTGTCTGTGCTAAAACCTAGAAACTCCAGGTCAGGGCATGTCGAATAATATGATTATAGAATAAGCATTTCAAAGGAATTATTCCAAACAATATTAGGTTTTATGGGGGATTTTTGTGTAAAACATCTTGGTCTTCTGAAGAGTTTCAAGAAATATGTTACCCCTAACCATCATGCATCATATCTTTTAAGGAATGAGTACTATCCTTTGCCACTATCAAATGATCATCCTAATCATTATTTCTTTAAGTATGTGTTTGTCAGTAATATATACATGATTTTCTCATGATCTGTGAGAATCAAACAAAAGTTCTGTTTTCTTTTCCTCATAATAACCCCTTTCTCATATTTGTACTTCTTGAGTCTTTGGCTGAAGAGTTTAAGGGTCTAATCCTAAACATCAGACTTTCATTTAATTTCCTGAAATATTTTTTTATTGCAAATAAGCATGTGATTTATTATGAATAAAAGATTCTGCTTTGGAATCTTTTAACAAGATGTGTGGTGATTTTTCACCTTATATTTAGAGGTATCCATTTAAATATATCTATGAAGACATTTAAATGTGTAAAATTCTGTGTTGACCTACAAAACTAATCTTCGCTGCTTTTGAAACATGGTTTTCTTTTGATTCACTGAAATTCTTGGTTGTTTATTTTTCACATAATAATGAGCATATAATTTTTTTTTAAAATATGCTTCAGATAACTGGAACAATTAAAGGCATCTAATCATAGATCCTCATTTGGAGTCACATCTGGGAAATGCCAGCAAAAATACTGAATGGTTTCCACTATTGTCTGTTAGAACTGTCAAGATCAAATAACTATAATAAAAAATGCTGATGAAATAGTAGCTTTCACATTATATATTTTGGAATAGCATGTATTAAATTTACTATGGGAAATTGCATGGAGACTGCTTTAAAAATATAAAAACTACCATATTCTAACTAGTTATCTCTAAGTAATAAAATGAAGGAAGTTAATTTATACAAATATTTCCAACATATATTTGTTTATCACATAAATATTCACAATATTCATGAAGCCATTTCTGGCTTTTGTCGTTATAAAGCTATATAATGTGTATTAACTATGGTGTATTTGTCAAGCAAAAAATAAAATGGAATCATATATTTGAAGTTAATTTAGTAGATTTAGAGATCATCATATTAAGGTAAGTAAGCCAACTACAGAAAACGAAGTATGGTTTATTTTCTCTTATATGTGGATTGTAAGATAAAATGAGGGTAATCTGGAATTAGAAGGGCAAACAAGAAATAAGAAGAGAATAAGACACAGAGGGAGTTAATTTAAAAAAAAAACATGTTCTATGAAAGTAATTCAGAAAGGTGTTCTATGAAACTATGAAAATAACAAAGAGAGAAGGCTATCTATATAACCAATGAGGATTATTAATGTTTTCATATTTTGAAATTCTGCCAAAAATTTGAAGATTACAAAGTAACTTCAATCTTGTTAGTTTTGGTATAGTAATAATAATACATACTATATAACAATAATGTACTATATACATTAAAAGGTTGTGAATATCAAAATAATCACCTAGTCAGTCAGTGTATGTGCCTGTGTTTGAGTGTGTGTGTGTTAGATTTCAAATAGTGATAAAGTATAAGCTTTTTTGTTGGGTGCAACAAACAATGCCACTAGAAATGTTATTGTGATTATTCTGTTTTATATTGATTCACTATCATATAAACTGTGCATATGTGACATTCATTTTTGTTATATGTGCTACATAATAAATTAAATTGTTTATTCTTTCATTGTCAAAACAGTTTGTGTTCCCCACTATTACAGGGAAAAGTCTAACTGAACTCTTTTACAGTAGTTTATTGAAATCATTGTTCAAAAATAGACTTAGCAAGTCTTTGAAAAATAGCAACTTTAGTCTTTGAGTCTCAATGTTTTTCTATGGTTTCTGTTGTTTATCTTGTTGAGTATTCTGCTTTCACATTGCTCATGTCCAGCTTTCTACAATTGGATCTGATGTGGGTCATTGATGCATCAAACTTGTCAGCTCTGCCCATGGTGGGTTCTTCACTTGTTATCATTTGTCTTCATTCCTCTGGACAGCTCCTTATCCAAGGAACTGTCTTTCACATGCTTCTACAATGCTTGACCTTGTAGATTTACTTTTCTACCCAGTCATTTAAGGAACAAGTTGAATGGTAGGAAAATTATGTCCCCAATTTTCTCTGACAACTATATTATTTTATCAAGCAAAATACTCTCAGGGTTGACAGCTGTGCTTGTCTTCTTGTGATACAAGCTGATTTTTAAAACAATGCCTCACTTCTGGAATGATCTGTTTTCCAAACTCTGATCAGCATTTCTTGTCATTTTATTTCTTTTTTTTTTTAAAGTATACTTGAATTTACCTGCAGAAAATGAGACTTTTAATTCAGTTTTCAGTGAAAAGCAATGTTTTCTCAAGTATTACTTCTTATATTTTTGGTTGTGAGCCTAGCCTTTAACGGCTGAGCCATCTCTCCAGCCCTCAAGTATTATTTCTTAAAGAGCTTTGGTTTGTTGTATCAACTATGTTTGAAATGGGTTTCAAATACCATAAAGTATTTTTACATATATTAAATTATTTGAATTTCAACTTGTCAAGAAGGGAGAAGAATTACCCAAAAATAAGTATCGAGAAAAATGTCATAAGTAAACCTGCTAATTTGTATGCTAACTTAAAAATAAAATTAAACTAAAAATGAATATACTTGTACTTGTTGCATGGCTCCAACATGACAGTGAAAGAGTTCTTCATTTAACTCAATGATTACTTTTCTTTTTTTATTAGATATTTTATTTACATTTCATATGATATCTCCTTTCCCAGTTTCCCCTCTGGGGAAAAAAAAAAAACAAAAGGAAAGTAATCTTTGAATTAAATGAAGGTCTCTTTTACTGTTATGTTGGAGCCATGTAACAAGTACAAGTGTATTTATTTTTAGTTTAATTTTATTTTCAAGTTAGCATACAAATTAGCAGATTTAAAAATATATAATGAATATAAATTAACACTTTAACAACTGGTTTAATCTAGCTTCCAATTACATACAAACAACAGCAGGAACATGTAAATCAGTTAAAATTAATTTAATACATATGTGAGCTATGCACAGGATGGAAGAGAAAAATCAAATTTAATGCCGATGTTTAATTTGCTTGTTATAAGCAGATTGGCTTTTTTTGTTTTTGTTTTTTGTTTTGTTTTGTTTTGTTTTTGCTTTTTCAAGACAGGATTTCTCTGTATAGCCCTGACTGTCCTCACTCTGTATACCAGGCTGGTCTCAAACTCAGAAATCCCCCTGCCTCTGCCTCCCAAGCGCTGGGATTAAAGATGTGTGCCACCACCGCCTGGCTCAGATTTTGCCTATGAATTATTTAGTTATTAGACAACTGCATGACTAGCATGAAACAGCTCACAAGGACATGTTCTAGACAACATAAATTCCAACATTTATATTTTCTACTGTCAGAAGGAAGTTTTGATAGTAGTTATGCTCAATTTATTCATACATGAGATAACTACTGCTCACTCATAACAAAGTTTCTGTTTCATTTAGCACTTACTTTTGATTGTCTTAAAATTTCTTTCATGTAATATATTTAGATAATATTCTTTCTCTTTCTGAACGGTTTGACAATCCTCCCTCCACCTACATATCCAATAAAACCTTTAGTTTTGCTATTTTAAAATGCTAGCTATATGGATCTTTGCACATATCCTCCTAAATTTTAAAATCCAAATCAAGTATTTAGTAGCTGATCTTTTTTTTTTTTTCACCAACAGATTCCAGGTTAGAAACTGAGTAAATATTTGAGTGAATGTTTGACAGAAGGGATCAGGCAGGTGGGGCAGAAATGGATAGAGATAGTACAGGGGGAGAGAATTGGAATCAGGGTACATTTAGAGGACAATGTGGAAACCTAGTGTAACAGAAACTCCCTGGACTTTACGAGGGTGACCCTAGGGAAGACTCCAAGTAGTGAAGAGCTTGAATCTGGCACCATCTGTATTCAGGAACATTTTCCAGTAGTGTGACTCAAACACCAACCCAGTAACAAAACCTTCCACCTACAACTTGTCCTGCCTGCAAGATGTGCTTGAGTGAAGGTAGCACAGAAATTGTGGGAGTGGCCAATCAAGGACTGTTCTAACATGAGACCTCTGCGACTAAACTCTAGAGATAGCTCATGCCTGGATGGGCAGGAACCTGACAGAGTTGTATATCTCTTAAACCTAGGATAAAAGCAAACACAACTGGCGATTGCTGAGGGGGGGAGGAAGTAAATGAAATGACTTACATTGGCATTCTACTGTACTTGAAGTCAACCTATTCATCTTCACAGAGAATTTATCTAAGAAATGATGGAAGAAGATGGAGAGACTTACAGCAGTACATTAGGTGAAGCTCTTGGATGTCTGTAGAAGGTGTGTGTGTGTTGGGGGGGTTGTAGGAGCCATAGATTTCAAGGATACCACAAGAACATGGCCCACAGAATCAACTAAGCAGTGCTCATAGGGGCTCATAGAGACTGAATTGACTGCAATCAGGGAACCTGTATGGGTCTGACATAGGTCCTGTCTATATGTTATGTTTGTGAGGCTTCTGGTTTTTATGGGACTTAACAGTAAGAGTTGGTGTTGTCTCTGAGTTTTTGCCTGCTTTTGTGACACCTTTCCTCCTACTGGTTTACCTTGTGCAGTCTTGATATGCGGGTTTGTGCCTCATCTTATTGGAACTTGTTATGCCATGTTTGGTTGATGTCCCTGTGAGACCTTTCTGAAAGGAAACAAGGATTAGTGGATCTGAGGAAGTAGCAGTGTGTGTGTGAGGAGTGGATGAGAAACTCCATTTAGGTGACCATAGGTGTGTGTGTTCATTTCTGGGTCTTCAGTTCTTTTCCCTTGACCTAACTGCCTGTTTCTATACCAAGAGCATATAGTTTTTATCATTATTTTCCTGTAATACAGCTTGAGGTCAGGGACAGTGAGTCTCCCAGGAGTTCTCTTATTGTTGAGAATAGTTTTGCTATCCTGATTTTTATTTCTTTTTTCTTTTTTGTTATTCCAAATGAATATGAGAATTTCTCTTCCTGATTCATGAAGAATTGACTTGGAATTTTGATGGGATTTGCATTGAATCTGTAGATTGCTTTAGGCAAGATGACCACTTGAACTTTAACAAAAGAGTTAAAAACATGCAGTGAAAAAAGAGGCAGCATTTTCAACAAATGGTGCTGGCTCAACTGTCAGTCAGCATGTAAAAGCATGAAAATTGATCTAATCTTATCTCCTTCTACAAAGTTTAAATTCAAGTAGACAATCTTGTGAAGGTTCTCTGCCCCAGTATGAGGGAATGCCAGGGCCAGGAAGTGGGAGAGGGTGGGTTGTTGAGTGGGGGTCGGGGGGTTCTTTTTCTTTTTTTTTTCTTTTTCCTTTTCTTTTTTTTTCTTTTTTTCAGAGAGGAAACCAGGAAAGGGGATATAATTTGACATGTAAATAAAAAAATATCTAAAAAAAAAAAAAACACAAAAGACCTCCACATGAAACAAGAAACACTGAAACTAATAGAGGAGAAAGTGGGGAAGAACTGTAAACACATGGATGGGCACAGGGGAAAATTTCCTGAACAGAACATGAATGGCTTATGCTCTAAGATCAAGAATTGACAAATGGGACCTCAAAAAATTGCAAAGCTTCTGTAAGGCAAAGGACACTGTCAATAGGACAAAACAGCAACCAACGGAGTGGGAAAACATCTTTGCAAATCTCATATCCAATAGGAGCTAATATCCAATATATACAAAGAACTCAAGAAATTAGACTCCTGAGAGTCAAATAACCCTATTAAAATTGGGGTGCAGAGCCTTTGACCCACTTGGACTTGAGTTTTGTATAGGCGAAAGATAGGGATCTATATGAATTCTACATGCAGAAATACTGTTAGACCAACACCATTTATTAAAGAGACTTTCTTTTTTCCATTGTATGGTTTTTGACTTCTTTGTTAAAAATCAAGTGTCTCCAGGTATGTGGACTTGTTTCAGGGTCTTCAATTCAATTTCATTGATCAACCTGTCTGCTGCTATATTATCACCATTTGGTTTTTATTAATATTGCTCTGTAGTAGCAGTAACCTTGAGGTTAGGGATGATATTATCTCAAGAAGTAATTTTATTGGTTATGATTGTTTCACCTATCCTGGGTATTTTGTTTTTCTACATGAAGTTGAAAATTGCTCTGTTGAGAGCTGTAAAGAATTATATTGGAATTTTGATGGGAATTTCATTCAATCTGTAAACTACTTTTGGTAAGATGGCTACTTTCACTGTGTTAATCCTATAGATCGATTAACATAAGAGATGTTTTCATCTTCTGATATCTTCCTTAATTTCTTCCTCATCAACTTGTAGTTTCTTTCACATAGGCCTTTCCCTTGCTTGGTTAGTTACACAAAGATATTTTATATTATCTACAACTATTGTAAAGGATGTAACAGAAGAAAGTATATGTTTCTTGTGCCTCCCAAATCTCTGTGAAAAAGTAAATGACAATTTTTAAAGTCCTGCCACTAATCATTTTTCTAAACTAAGATTAAATAATAATTTTACTGACACACAGAGAAGCACATATACACATTTCTGCAATTTTACATGTTAAAACTTATGGAACAACCTGTAATTCATCACTATAATCAAGGTAGTAGATATACTTAGCACTTCTGCAAGTTACCTCAGGGTGCTACAGTATGGCATAGTCTCTCTTTCTCTCTCTCTTTCTCTCTCCCCCGCCCTCTCTCGCTCTCGCTCTTACTCTGTGTGTGTGTGTGTGTGTGTGTGTGTGTGTGTGTGTGTGTGCGTGTTTGTGTGTGTTTGGCCTGAGAGTGTTTGCAAAAACCATGAGATCTACAAATCCTTACACATGCATCAATGCATGGCCAACTTTGACTGCTGTGTTTCATGGCAGCTTTTTGTTAGTGATTAATTTTTTAATAACTGAGGCTTTGTTACCTTAAAAGTCATTACAATTTTCCACTAATTAAACTTTAGAAGTTGTGCTTATTTTTGCTATTCTATGAGCATGGCTTTTCTTTTCTTTCTTTTTTTTTCTTTTGTTTTTTCTTATCTCATATAAGTGGTTTTAGATACTAATGCATTAAATTAAATTTAATAAATTAAATTTGGGAATAAGATGTAAACAAATAAGACAGATGTTACACTACTTTGTGGAAATATGGAATGTCCCATCAGTTATAAAAGCACTATGGCACATCCTCTATATTAAAAACAAGATTTCTATATCACTTCACAGTCTCATATTTGATTATAATCTAAAATTATTGAAATTATGTTGTTGATGAAAAATTTAGAATACTATTTACTGCATTATACAGTAGTCACATAGAATCAATGCAAGTGTCATCACCACTATAGGAGTAGAAAAAAAAATGAGGCATAGGCCTACAGAGAAAGCTCCATAGTAAGCTGATTGCTTATCATGTAGGAAACCCTAGATTCATTCCCCATGACTTTTAAAAATGTTGTATATATAATATCACACAGTGTTAAAAAAAGATACTATAGACAATATGATTGAATGTGGAATCCATCATAATGAATGATTTAGTTTTTAAATGCACAAATCTCTTCTGTGATAGAGTGGAAAATTAATACCTTTATATTACCTAACAGCATTCAATCAAGGATTTACCCTTGTTCCTTTCTAAAAGATTGTATTGTGACCCTTAGCATCTGCCACTAACAACCTGATAGGTTCAAAGCTTGCAGTCAAGTAGAGGTCCATTTCTGAACAGAAGCTGCACAGTGCTATTAAGTGAGGAAGCAATTTTCATGCAAAATATCAAGTGTTCAAGTATCACCATTGATTAATGAATTGTCAGAGGACTCTGGAAAAATAAAATGTTTCCTGAATATCAAGATCTTCAGACACAAAGTCAAAGAGCTTTTGGGATCTAAATAGAGTTAATAACCAGATTATAACTCCACAGGGTCCTATCAAGATACCCAGTGTAGAATTTAGCATTCAGATGAATACATATCTTGGAAAAATAACATTCAGAATATTTTGTGTTTTTCATTTGACTTTGGTGCAAATTTTGGACAGTAGATGTTAATAACATAGGTATCCTTACAGTCTCTAACTTTGTAATATTTTTCTTTATGGGAAGGATGGAAAACATGTTTTCAACAAGTAAAACAGAATCTTATAGTCTTACATTACTATTAATGAGCATGTTTATATGTATACTCTTTTAGGTCATGTGAAATTTATTCTGTTTTTAATTTAGCATTTTGATGAATCTTACTGTTCTTAGAATAGTATGAGTCATTCTGTCCCAACCTTGAGAGTAACTGGGACCAGAAGGACCCAGGCACACAGGAACTCCACGAGCACAGTGGCTCGGGTTGCTTTCAGTCTGTCTGGGCTGGCCTGTACCCTGAGCAGTCCTTGGGTGCAAGCTCCACAGCCAGTCCTACAACACTCAGAGGAACCTCCACTCCCAGGTGCTCTAACAAGCCCAGGATCACAGGATTGCAGAAACAGCTTGACTCTGGGTGTTTCAGAGACAACCAGGATCACAGGAAGGACAGGCTCCAGTCAGATTTAGGAAGGGCAGGTAGCACTAGAAATAACCAGATGGCAGGGGGCAAGCATAAAAAAATAAACAACACAAACCAAAGTTACATGGCATCATCAGAACCCAATTCTTCTACCATAGCAAGTCCTAGACACACCATCACACTGGAAAACAAGATTCAGATATAAAATCACTTCTCATGGTAATGATACAGGACTTTAAGAATTAGCACCCTCAAAGAAATACAGGAGAACACAGATAAACAGCTAGAAGCCCTTAAAGAGGAAACACAAAAATCCCTTAAAGAACTACAGGAAATCACAATCAAACAGGTGAAGGAAATGAACAAAACCATCTGAAAACTAAAAATGGAAATAGAAACAATAAAGAAATCAGAAAGAGAGACAACCCTGGAGATACAAAACCTAGGAAAGAAGTCAGGAGTAATAAATGCAAGCATCACCAACAAAATACAAGAGATAGAAGAGAAAATCTCAGGGGTAGAAGATACCATAGAAAACATCGACACAACAGTCAAAGAAAATGCAAAAAGCAAAAAAGTCCTAACCCAAAACATCCAGGAAATCCAGGATACAATGAGAAGACCAATCCTAAGGATAATTGGTATAGAAGAGAGTGAAGATTCCCTATGTAATGGGCCAGTAAATATCAACAAAATTATAGAAGAAAACTTCCTTAAGCTAATGAAAGAGATGTCCATGAACATACAAGAAGCCTACAGAACTCCAAATAGACTGGACAAGAAAAGAAGTTCCTCCCATCACACAATAATAAAAACACCAAATGCAATAAACAAAGAAAAAGTTTTAAAAGCAGTAAAGAAAAAGGTCAAGTAATATATAAAGGCAGGCCTATCAGAATTACACCAGACTTCTCACCAGAGTCTATGAAAGCTAGACTATCCTGGGCAGATGTCATACAGACCAGGCTGCTAGGAACTGAACCCACGACCTCTGCAAGAACACTAAATATTCTTAGCTTATGAACCATGCCAGCAGCCCCTAAATAACATCTTCAAAAACATACATTGTTATTGGAAAACTGCATATAAATTCCATATATTCAAATGATAGGCTAAATATATTATTAAAGATGTTTATAATATTAATGGTTGGCTTGTACATATTCTATTTTCTGTTCCTTTCTGATAACTCACGAAGTATCAAAATTTGTATAATTCCTCCTTCTAAACAATTAAAATATGACAGAATAAATCAACAAAGAGATGAATTCCTATTTGTTGACAAACTTCTTCATTTATGTATTCTGAAATGCATGGTGAAACTCACTAAAAAACATAAACAGAAGAAAAAATACATATATTTTATTTTTATATTATGGCTTTAGATTGAGAATTTATTGAGCATTTGATGTTAATAACTTTTGATTGTACATTTTTGCATGTATTTTTTTCCATTATGTGGGAATTTTTATGTGGCTAAATATTTCTAAGGTTCTGGGGAGATGGATCACAAAAGCAGGTGCTCCCAAGTCGTCTACTATAAACAGTTCTAGGATTTGCACTCTAAATGAAAGCACAAAACCTCACAGTCTTGTGGACTGTAGAGCCTTGTACAATCACCAGACACTGAAAAAGCCTGTCTTCCTTTAATGTCCTCTTTCCCATGGCAACCACCTCTTCTGTGTGGATGACTGGGGAGAGGAGATACATCAAAGAATGTTTCCCCACATATCATGTGCATGCAGGGATTGAATATGTAGGTCCTTCACTATATCTGAATGCCTCACCACTGAGTCAGTACCCAGCAAAGGTGTCACTGGCAAGAAGCCAGAGAAAGGCCCTACCAGGAGATCACAATACATTATGAAAACCGGCAAGAGCACACAAATACAATCAAAATCATATCCAAATTATAGACTCTTTTTTTCCTTGCCTGATGCATATAGCTCAGTATCCTTGAAATGGTCTCTGCTTTATTAATTAGGCACAATGAGTAATGTAGAAAGAGCTTATTATAATTTTACATTTTAAAATTTAAAAATGGGTTTTCTTTTCATTCAGTATATTATGATCAGATTTTGCCCTCTCCTATCTCCTCCTTGGTTCTCTCCACCACCCAAATCTACAGTTCCTTTCTTTTTCTCCTTAGAATATAAGCAGATATGTAAAAACAATAAGAGTGATAATATATACACAGAAATCCTATCAAAATATAGGATTGAAAAGCACAGTATTCACTCAAAGGACCTGAAAGGTAAAACAAACATACACACAAACAAACAAAAAATATAAAACAAACTTGCAAAGTCATTGTGTTTGTTTGTGTTGGTCATTCAGTGCTGGGCTTGTGATTGGCCCTTAAGAGTCCTTTGTGCACCCAGTGATACTCCATTGGAGAAAACATTTTTTTTTTAGATACTTTCTTTATTTACATGTAAATTTCTCCATTCTCAGTTTCCCCTCCAAAAAACAAAGAAACAAACAAAA
>NW_022196894.1:78330089-78341306 GCF_008632895.1 Mastomys coucha
ATTCTTAGGGAAATGGATGGATCTGGAGAATATCATCCTGAATAAGGTAACCCAATCACAAAAGAACAAACACGGTATGGAGAAAACATTTTTAAGATTGAATGTGGCTATCTATTGGAGATAGCTCCTGGTTTAGGGGCTTGTATCTACTTCCCTTCTAAGTGCTGGAAGCCTATCTGGCCTAGCTAAATTCATGCTACAACTCTCTTTGTGTGGTAATATGTATTTTGGCCATACTCTGCCTAGAAGGATTCATCTCTCTGATGTCCTCTATCCCCTCTGCCTCTTAAAATTTTTCTACTTCATATTCTCTAGGGTTCCCTGAACCCTGAGATATCTTGCTATCTCTACACTATCCAGAAGTACATATAATCATGTTTTCAAACTGAAAAGCAAACATTGTTGTATTTTTATGTTCATGCTATGTGGACACAATTTTGTTAGTTTATTAATACTACTATCCATTTTCAATATTCATCATAGGCTGACCATGTGCCTTGTGCTATTTTTCTGCCCAATTTAAGAAAATTACAGTATTTTATTTTGACTCTGCTTCTAACACTGTGAGAGCTTGATGGAAATATATTTATTCAAATATTTTAAGTAACCAAGTCACATACTACCAACATAAACTAGTAAGTCTGTTTGTATACATCTTCTGACATCTCAATGCATAATTTATAATAGAATTTTAAATCCAACATCAGTAAGTTGAAAACGATGACAAATTCAGTCTGAATACACAAGGAAAGGGGTCCAGAGAAGAGAAAAGGACTACTCAGATATAAATCTGGCTATATGGCCCCTATACTCAGTAGAGTATGACCCAACAGACTAACTCTCTACTGTGGCTTGCTAACTCTCACATCTAGGTTAGAGATATCTACTGAAAATAAGTAAAGTACAGAAGGAAACCTTTCTTAGGCTCTCCTACTTACTTACAGCTATGTGAGAATGGAGAGTAAAGCCTCAGGATTCAGGTAGGAATCTGTGTGGGGTTCCATGAGGATGACTGGGATATAGAAGGAGAGGCAGGCAAAAGAGTGGAGTGAATGAACCCATAGCTGCACATAGGCAGTTAGCACTCGTAAGGACTCTAACGTGCATAGAATGTATTTTGTCAGAGTATAGGTAGATTTACTGTTTCAATATTTCCTAATTATCAAGGCTAGAACAAAATGTTTTCAAGTGTTGTAAGAAATGGAAAAGGCAAAGCATAGTTTTGACTGATGTGTAGTGTCTTCTTTAGTATGGCTATAAAGTCAAATAAAATATCTATCTACCTACCTATGACCAGTCACACACCTGTATGTGTTATTTAAGTATCATGTATCCACCTGCCTCTCCATCAGTTATTTTAACAGAAGACTAGTGCAGTATTCAGAAGAGAATAATGATCATTAAGGTGAAAATTTATTGCCAATAAAATTACATTTATCAGAGAAAAGCTTACAGATACCTTATATTTATGCAAAGGCTGTTGTGGAATATGGTATGTCAATTCACTCATGGAAATTATCCATTGTATTCTGACAGCAGCTTCAGGAGATGCATAGCACCTTTATGGTTTTTTAAAGACACTGAAAATAAAAATATGTAAAACTTAAAAGAAAATAACACATTTTACACGTGGTACTGGTTTGCATGATAAGATCTCTAACTCTTTATGAACTCCTTTCCATTTTTTTGTTAAGATTATGTCTTGGAGTTAGTTATACATATGTGTATGTGTGTATGTCTCTATGTGTGTACGCATGTATGTATGTGTGTGTATGTATGTATGTGTGTATGTACGTATGGATGTATGTGTGTGTGTGTATGTATGTGTGTGCGTACGTATGGATGTATGTGGGTGGGTGTTTGAATATGTGTGCAGTGCCTGCAGAGACCAGAAAAGAAGCACAGCATCCACAGAGATGGAGCTAATGGTGCTTTTTTTAGCTCCCAGATATGGATGCTGCAAAGTTACCTCTGGTTGTCTTCTGAAGAGGTGTGCTCTCTCAACTGCTAAGCCATACTTCTCCCTCCTCCATGATTTGTATTCAGAGGTTTGATCCACTTGTCCTTAAGCCCAGTGAAACAGAAGAACACATGAATATCTGATATTTTCTTACAAAAATGTGATCATGTTTTATGATTCATGCAGTGTATTTTCTTACCATTATATCCTGCAATCTCAGTTTTTCACATATCATGTTTCATCCCTACATAACTAACTTTAAATATAAAAAGGAGGAACCAAAACCAAGAGCAACCAACAATCAATCAAGCAATCAATCAACCAAACAATTAACCAAACAACCAAACACCACCACCACCAAGAGCAACAATAACAATCCCACTAAAAAGCATGAAGTTCTGTTTGTGTTGACCAACTACCCCTCTGCATGAGGGCTATCCTAGAGTGTGGAATATACATCGAATGTCACTACACTGAAAACAACAATGTATTTTTTCTTTTCCACCACAGCCCTCCTTTCATTGTTCAGTGTTCTATGTGGAAGAGGAGACTGAAGATCATCATAAGGGCTAAGAATCAGAAAAGGTAGATATTGTAAAGATATCTAGGCACAACAGGGAAGATATGTATTCTCAGAGACAGTGAAGCATGAACATGATCTGTATAGGTTTAAACTAGACAAAACCCCAACACCTGGCACAGGAATCCCACACTACCTCAAATAAAATGTGGTAATTTTCTTAAACTCTTATTTGTATATCTAAAAAGATTAATCCTGAGAATACATATTATATATACTACCTTATAGTAAAACTGTGTTTAGTGTTTTTATACATATATACACAATTTTCTATGGCGTGAGAAAGTCAATACAGATAATCCTGTCATTATGAGCCATTATTTTTATTGTATGTATGGTCAAAAACAATATCTTAAACTTCAATGCTGCCTTTGTGTGTGACAGTGGCCTAATCAGCTTTAAGTGGTAGGTATTAGTGAAATGAAAACTTCTTTAAAGTACTGTGTTTTTAATATAATAAATACTATGTATAACTGAAATGTGCATGTGATACATACATACATACAAATATACACTATATGTATGATATATACATATATATCATATATACACATATATGTACATATATACATATGTGTGTGTTGTGTGTATGTACATATATGTGTATGTGTATATATATACATATATTCCCCTCAGAGATTGTTTAAAGTAAAGGAAGGAAGAGAATGCCAATGAATCAAACAGTGGGTGAAAATGTCTGAAACTCATCATATTGCTAGAGGAAGTAGTGTCAGTAAAAGGAGTTGCAGAAATGAAGGCAGTATTTTATCAATAAACAAATTAATGGAAGGAACATTGGTTAAGAAGGATTCAGTTAGAGGTATACATTATACAAAGCTATGAATAAAGGCATGATTATTTCTACAAATATACTGTTTAAAAATCAGCTGTCATTTATTTTTAAATGAAAATTTTACAATAGTAATTAACATTTGCCTGATAATGTTACAGTGATTTTTCAAAAGGAATTATGACCACCTCTTAGCTTGATTAGGTATTAATAAATGCTGAAAAAATTTTCCCCTCTTACAAAATAGAGATATTATTTTACTATTAGAGAATATACCACAAAATCCAAACAATAGCATTAAATATTTATGACAAATAGAATATAATTCCATACAATCTTTTAAATATAAAATATGCAATTCATAAGCAGTTTATGATGCTATAAAAGGAAAGGGTTTTTTTTAAATTTTTTTTTAATTTTTCAAAGGTACATGCCCAGCATGATTAATATCTCACTAGCAAATCCAGACCAGTTGCAAGGTTTTCCTCTGGGGACGGTCTGCAGACTTGGCTTCTTTAGTGATATTTCTGCATTGTATGTAGTGGGGCTGCTGAAAGTAAATGATTTTTGTCGTTTGTTACAGACAAAGTTTTAAACTTCATTGGCTTAACTCCAGTTCATCCTTTTACATCCATTTCTTTTCCAGTCAATGGAATCATGAAGAAACAAACTGCAAAGTGGCTCAGAAAACGTTTTCCCCGTTTGTAAGATGCCAGTGCTGTCCAACTGTGGAGATGCCTATGGGCATGTTCCTATATAGAAGAGGGAGATGGGATGTGAGCTCCAAGCAGGACGCACAAAACTGGAAAGGACTCCTCATTCTCCCTCACACTCATTTTTCTCTCAAGATACGGTTGTAGAAATTGACCCTGCTTTTAGGCTGTTAAAGAAACATCAAAAGTAGTTGATGGAATCCATAGTAAATAAATAGTGAAACCCAAACTGAAGCTTATTTTGAAACACCGCTTCCATCAGCTCAGTAAGTGTGCTTTCAGACTTAGCATGCTTGATGATGTCACTCGGCTCCTGTGAACGAGGCTGGCAGCTTGGGCTCCCTCTGCTGTCTGACTAGTTTCATTTACAGCAGCTGAGCTCCACCGCAAAAAGAAAGAAGAAGAAAAAAGAAATCAATGTCTAAAAAATTCAGCTGCTACAGTAAGAAGTACCAGAAACCAAGAATAAGTTATCTTTATTTTGCCTTCTGTAAGACAACATGAATTTAAAACTAGAAAATGATGGATTTTCCAGTTGATTTTTAATACTAGAGGCATGTTTAAAAGAACTGAGTGCATAAGCAACTCTAATGAATGAATGGTTCCCAGTAATTTTACCATAAAAATCTTTAAACTATTTAGGAATATGATTACACTTCTAAAATGTCACTACTCATATGTGTACTCAATAAAGTAGCAAAGTAGAATCATTACACCATCTAGTAAAATTTTAAAGTATAAAATCTATACTGCATTGAATGTACCAATATTTGTATCTTACAGCAAATGAAAACTTCATATATATGTAGAAACATTTAGTAAGTAAAAGATAAAATTAAGTCAAATGATTTAGGGAAATGATCATAGAAATGAAGACTAATTTATTTTGCTTTATTTTCTTCTTATATTTTGCTTTCTTTTCTTGACTAAATTTATTGGTAAATATATTTATTTAAACATACTTGGCTTTATTATAATTTTGGGTTATTTCTCCATTATAATATTCATTTTGTACTTTAAGCCCTAGATATAGAAATATATTTTATTTGATATACATATTTACCTTATATAGTATCTGGAAATAAAAAATAAAGCTTTGTTAATTCCATTGTTCTAATAATACCTATGCATTTACTAACCAAGAAACACTTAACTATCTACATTTTCTAGGCGTACAGTGTTGAAGTCTTTCTTCTGTTCTGTGCATATGTAAGTACATATAAATATATTTTATTTAGAAGCAATTAGAAAAATATTGTTAGTATAAATTATCTATCCTTGTTTAAAATATGTTAGCTTATATTGATTATGTTCATATAGTCACAAATACTTTATAAATCTCAAAACAACACTTTTAGAAACTTTTTGAGATTTTTATTCAATGTGTTCTGATGACCATTTACTCTTTTCCCAAAACACTTCTACAACTTTCTCTCTACTCATGCAACTGAATTTTTCATACATTTTCCCCATCAAGTTCAGTTATTTCTTATTGCCCCACTATCCCGGTAGTACAGCCTGCCTTTGGGTATGGCCCAACTGTAAGTGATTTCATTAAATAAAACTGACTTTTTTCCTTCCATCCAATTTTGTCTCCTTCTTCTCCTTACACTGGTTACATTTTGTTTGGTTTGAGTTTGCTTAAATCTTGTGCAGGCTGACAAACATAACTACGAGTTTGTCTGTGAAATTGTTTGTTCTGTCCAGAAAAACAAAACAAAAACACAAAAAAAACCCTCTTTCCAGTTATCCATTACCTCTTGTTGACAATGTATTCATTTACACTCTCTCAAAGTTATCTGAGCTTTCAAGGGAAGGATATGATATGTATATCGTATTTAAGGATAAGAACTACACCACCTCTTATTCATTGCGTATTGACCATTTCAGGGTCTTTATACTAATTACCATCTACAGCAAGAAGAAACTTTCCTCAAATGAGAGTTGAGCAATGCAGTGATCAACGATTATAGTAGTAAATCATTAGAAATCATTTAAATATTTTTATATATTTAGCAAAATAGTAGCATCTGGTTCTTTCCTAGACATAGACCTAACTAGTCACAGGTACTAGTTACCCAATACTACTGTTGGGTGTATGATTTCATCTCATGGAGTGGTCCTCAGATCTAATAAGAAATGGTATGTTTTCACAATGGAATATTGGTATCCACAGTAGATATTCAACTCTTAGAAAATTGAAATAGACAAATAAGTGCATGTAGAAAAATAATTCTGGGTGAAAAATCTCACACATAAGAATACGAATGTCCCATAGTTTCTCTCATGTACGGATGATAGTTGCAAACCTTCAGATGCTTGCCTTGTCACTTCAAATACCCATAAAAGTCAATAATTCAGTAACCAGCATCCAAGGGAGAAGAGGTAGAGCACAGTGATTTTAAAGGTTAACGGAGACAATTGAACGTGAAGGAGTAAATGGTAGTGGGAATGGGAGGTCGGGATAGGGAAAAATATGGAAAAGGTAATTAACACTAAAATGCTTTTGAAGTAACCATATATACATATATACATTTATATTATAATATATTATATATTATTGAATATATGTGTGTTTATGTATGTGTTTCTGTGTGTGTGGAGAGAGAGACAGAGAGACAAAGAGACACAGAGAGAGAAAGGCAGAGAGAGAGACAGACAGACAGACAGACAGACAGAGACAGAGAGAGAGGAGAGTTTTAATGGAGTTATCCTACAACATACCATAACTGTACATTTATGCTAGGCAATTAAGACCTAAAATCCAAGATGAGTTACTTCCTGAGTGGGCCTCAGATCCAACAGATGTAGCGCATTTACACAATGGAGTATTATGTATCCATAGTGGATATTCAACTGTTCTGGGTCTCATAATTCACGAAGCACTACAAATTATTGCAATACTCTTGACCATCATTCAGTTCTTGCATAAACTGACCTAAGTACTGAAGGCACCACTGGAGTAACAATACAGAGAAATCTGGCTGACATTCACATAAATGCTGCATTTCTACTTACTAGCTTTCATAACGCTACAATGCTCTGTGAAGGCATTGGAGGAGAAACATTATCATTAGTCTTATCCAGCAGTGAACCCTGCCATAAATAATCCCTTTCAATAGTGACTTGAATGTTACGGGAGAAATAGATAAGCTTATTTATAATTAATACATTTCATAGAGATATTAAACAGAACAGCTATTAGCACCCTCTTAGATGAGATTGTTACTATATATTACATGCTATTTAAAAAAACTATTAAAAACTCAGATCATATATCCAGGGAACTAGTGGAATTCATCAGTATATTTTTGTGGTAATCACACTACCTCACAACTATTTCAACTCTGTAGAAGAAATGAACTGAAAATAAAAAGAGAGAACAAAATGTTAAGAATTGTAATAAACTTAAGGATCAGAAAGACTGGTAAATGAGTGGAACAAGGCAAGCTAACCTAAGTGAAATAAAACTACATTGAACTCTATCTCTTCATTCACTGTTCAGTTTCAAAATATCTTCCTCACAGTAAGATTTTAGTATTTCTTTATTGTTTTCTATTTTCTTAAAAAATGTCCATGAAGATATTACTTCTCAAAAATTAAGTAGAAGTCAAATAGTATGAAAAATATTAAATACATTTGGTGATACAGATGGTTAGTTATTGATTTTTATCCTTTCTGGTTGAGTAAGAGCCACAAAGCTAAAAAAGATGAGAACTGTCACTTCATTAAGGCAAATGCAGAAAGAAAATTAGGATCATCATGTCTAAGGGAAAGCATGCGGGGGTCTTCATCAAAGGAGAACATAGAGTTGAGTAAGATATGAGGTGAGGTACTAGAGGGAGTTGGGGGAAAGAAGTAGTGAATGAGATCAGTGTACACAACAAATATATGGGCGTTTCAACGAATAAATAAAATAAGAAAATACAAATGGAAGCTTCCAGGTGACAGTGGATACAGAGAGCCAGACCAAGTTAGACATGAGGTACAGCTTTCTCACATACAGGAATGGAGATCGTGGGTCAGCTAGTTCCCAGTCAGCTGTGGCAGTGTGCACCCATTATCTCAGAGCCTGAAGCCATCCTGGGAAAAACTTTAAAAACAAGAACAATGGACAGACAGACAGACAGACAGACAAAAATCCACAAAGAAACCCAGACTTCCTAATTGTTTTTTCACTAAAACACCTAAAATTTACCTACATAATAATGGTCATTAATTATGTTTTGGCTTCATAAATATTAACATCTTGCTAATAGAATTAAATTTGGGAGCAAGAAATCAGCTTGAAGAAGAATAATATAGAACAATATAGGTCTTTTAAAGGGAAGCCAAGGTCCTTTATTCACTTGTTGATATTGGAGCCACTGGAAGTAGAAGCTGACTTGGGCTTGCTGAGGTATGTGCCTTTGTGTCTGCTAACACAAGTCGTTAGCCTCCTGTGGGTTTGAAACAGACTCAGAAATTTAGGGATTTTCAGAATTGTGAGGGCTTTTATCAGGGTGAGAGAGTTTCCTGGAAACTACGATTTCTAGGAAAAACACTTCAATGTTCTATAGTATATAAAATATTTCTACCTGTTAGTATTCACATCTTCTGTAGGCTCACACTTCAGAGACTTCAGGAAAAATGTCACCCATAGATTTCTGAACATAAAGTGAATACTACAGTATGGTGTCCTGGATATCCAGATGTACCACACAGGCCTGAGCACCGGGAAGAGTCACGTCACCTCTCTGGGGATTGTCCTTATGTTTCCTGATGTCAAGTGAATAGAATTCCAAATGAGAGCTTTTGACGCTATGTTGGGAATATTTATTTTTTTCCTCCCCATTCAAAGGTATCTATATTACTTTTTCTTGGAATATTTTTAAATAGTCTCTGAACATTACAAATTTTAGGGTCACCATTACTATACTATTATATAATTATATATATTATTTGGTTCATAATTATACTATATTATTTGGTTCAGTAAAATGTCCACAATAAGTTCTATGAAATTTTCTGTAATAGCAATAAAAACTGAAGATTAATTTTACTTTTTGTCCCATTTGCTTTGCAGGACCTTAGCCTGCAAACTTCAATGTCAGTTTTACATTTTTCCAGTGGTCATGGTTTCCACTTATATTTTGGTCCATGCCTGAAATATATATTTATCTTAGATTTCATTTTATGACATCTATCTATCTAGATAGGTAGGTAGGTAGATAGATAGATAGATAGATAGATAGATAGATAGATAGATAGATAGACTTAGTCTTAGCAACAATATGCTCTTTGAAAAAGAAAACAATATCTAAATAAACATATTAACTTCATAATTATGAGACTGACCACTGACTAAATACAACATGTTAGAAAATAAATGAAGCTGCTGAGTGAACACATAGATTCTGGTGTTAGTTAAGGTCCTTCAGCTACACCTCAGAGACAGTATATATAAAGCCTCTGGTTTACTTCCCAAAACTTCACAAAGGAAAAAAAACAAAAATACGCTGGACTTATTTTGCTGTCATTTACAAGAGAAATTCTCATAGGAGTTCTTAAAATGCAAACTCTGTAATTCTTTAATTCATATTCTTTAAAAACTCATTCACATCAGAATTTCATCCACACAATGATTTTCTTTTTCAATTAATTTTGCCATTAGCAGTTGTATACACAAATACAATTCAGATGCTGCCTCTCACACCCCAATTTGCTAGTGCACCTGTCAGTCCGTGGCATCCCCCTAAGTGTTCATGACAGGTAGTTAGGGTCCTCAGTGATCATAAGTTTGGAGCTATTTGGTAGAGCTTGTTGGGTTCACCAGTGGGTATAAAACTAGAAGACCTTTTCCTTTCCTTTCCTTTCCTTTCCTTTCCTTTCCTTTCCTTTCCTTTCCTTTCCTTTCCTTTCCTCTCCTCTCCTCTCCTCTCCTCTCCTCTTCCTTTTCTTTTTTCCTTCTTTTTTCTTTTTTCTTGGTTATTTTGTTTATTTACATTTTAAATGTGATGCCGTTTCTGGTTTCCCCTCCAAAACACCCCATCCCATCCTCCTTCCCCCTGCTTCTATGAGGGTGTTCCCCCAACCTACCCACTCCCACCTCCCTGCCCTCGAGTTCCCCTACACTGGAGCATCAATCCTTCACAGGACCAAGGGCCTCCCCTCTCATTGATGCCTGACAAGGCCATCCTCTGCTACTAAGCAGCTGGAGCTATGAGTCCCTCCATGTGTACTCCTTGGTTGGTGATTTAGTCCCTGGGAGCTCTAGGGGATCAGGTTGGTTGATATTATTGTTCTTTCTATGGGGTTGCAATCCCCTTCAGCTCTTCCACTAGGGTCTTTGTCTTTGAACTGTAACTTCATCCCCAAGAAATGAAAACTTTAGGTAGCTTTAAATATATACCAATATTATAAGTGGATATTAAAATTAAGACTGTATTTTCTTTGTGGAGGTTATACATGAACCTTACAATATTCTTGGAACTTAAAATCAGAAAACAATTAAAGAATATAAATAAAATAGTCGTTATATTATCATTAGGTAGCTAAAAAAAACCTTCAGCTAGATTTGAAAACACAGATATGTATGACATTTTAGTTAAAGCACTCTCTATTTTATATGAAATGTAGTTTAGAAGAACTAAGATAAAACAATTTGCAAAATCTTTTAGACTAGTTTTTCCTTGCATTTTTACTTTGGAAAAAATAATTCTCTGACTTTCCCTTTGCAAATGTGCAAAAATGTTTTCCTGAATTCCATGGTAGATAAAAACTGAATGGTTTGCTACAAAATTGTAGATTACTCTATTCCAGCTAGCTAGCTAGATAAATATGAACACATATACAGATAGATGAAATATGTAATGTATTTATGTCTTGTGTGTTTGCAAATGTCAACATATATTTTATTACTAATGTATAATTCTATCAGATGATGTTGAAATGTTATTTTTCTGTTTTGTAAAATCTGTAGAATATGCATGACAGAAGTCATAGAGGCAAAAGCATTTTCAAATAATAGAAATTTCTAGGCAAGGATTAAAAATAAAATAAAAACAAATAGATATAAAAGCATATCTTAACTTGAAGCAATTACTTCATAGTACACAAAAGACCGAAATTGAATGCCAATGCTATATTGTAGTATTGTCTTGCTTTTCATGAACCTTAATAAAAACAAAACAAA
>NW_022196894.1:78341316-78348242 GCF_008632895.1 Mastomys coucha
ACAGAAAAACAAAGGAAGCACCTCTTTAAAAAAAAAAAACTGAGTATATTATCTCTAAACATTGAAATGTTTTCAGTAGTAAGCCTTGTCTGTTATATAAACTAGTGAGAAAATAACCAGATTTCCTGTGGGAAGAATAGAATTGGGTATCTAATTTGACTTTCTCTTTTCTTATGACAGTCATCTTTCTTTAGACAGAACAGTATTCTTGGAGAGCTGTGTTAGCACTGGGAGGAAGGCTTGAGTGCTTGCTGGGACAATGCCATCCTGAGACATTTGTAAAATATAAGTACTGTGGCTAGCAGCTGACTCCAAGTGATACAACAGTCTTTTAAATTCTTTACTTTGCAACCTTTGATGCTTAAAGGGACTGTTCTGTTAGGCCTATGAACTCAAATCCCTATACTGATCTACTGGATGGGAAACAATGCTATTAATATTCCCTCATGGCAAGGAGATAGGGACTGTGCTATAAGTCCTTCTTCTCCATGAAGTTATGCAGGACTCTGCATTTGTCTTGGGGAAAATTCTTGAAGCAGCCACAATGTTATCCAATGCAGCTTTTCAGTGGTAAAGATATATAGACACCCATACATCGGTGCTCCAAGCTGGACTCTTTAGTGATGTAATCTTTGAGTTAACCTTCCCTCTTGTAAGTAACAATAATAAACTCATTAGATAACTAGCATGACGCATAATTCTTTCTTTGGTCTGTTGCACCCTTGGCTATCCAGGGTGAAGAGATATACACATTAACATTACATTCACAGGAAAAGTTATGTGGCAATCTATCATATATTACATTATAGATTCAAGTATTGTACATTGAACCTATCATCCTAAGAACCTGGTAAAAGTCTTTTGTTAATTTATATGTTGATTAAACTGACATTTTAATATTTTATGTGTTAAAACCAAATTTTTGGAGAAATGGGACAATTAGAAACTCTAAATAGAACAAAAGTCTGGAAAAATACAACATAGGAATTTCTGCAGACAGGTGCCAAAAATAGGAAAGTCAGAAAGACAAGTGGTTAAAGACCATAGTAAAATACCAAAGTTTACATAAAAATAAGTTAAAGTTGTACACACACTAGCAACACCATTTGTATTGATTTACATATTAGATACTGATATAGTATATAATTAAATATAATTATGGATGATGATACAGAATTATTTTTAAGATTAGCATATTAACAATAGTAGTTTTAGGGACTTGAAACACAGTTTATTAGGTAACAGTAATTTCCATATAGGTCTGAAAACCTTTAATCCTCAGAACCAACACAAAACTAGGCACTTACTAGGAGTACCTCTAACTTCATTTTTCTCAAAAAAGTATGGGAATCAGATATGGAAAGATTCCTGTATACTTTTATACATGCTAGTCTGATATATGGAGCAGGGGGAGTAGAGAAAGAGCGAGGGAGAGAATTAGAAGGGAGAGAGACAGAGAGACAGAGACAGAGAGAGATAAAGAGACAGAGGAACACAGAGATGCAGAGACAGAGACTTAGAGAGAGAGGGAGGTTGGGAGGGACTCAGAGAAGGAAAAAGGAAAGGAGGGAGAGAATCCTATCTCAATATCTCAAAAGAAAGTAGAAGGTGAGAACACACAGAAGTGCTCTCTGACCTTCTCACATGCCCTATGGCACAAGTAGCCTACATGTACACACATAGGAGTTCACACACCTATGTAGTCACATCCTATACACACAAGGTAGTTTCATGCATAATGTTTTCTGTTTATATACTTGTAGAAAGAAACTGCATTGTATTGCTTTGGAGTCTGGAAAGCAGCACACCCTGTAAAATCTGCTACCCAAACAATGAGTCTCAGGCAAGTTACTTCACATCTCTAGGCTACAATTGGAAGCTTAGCACTTATGGAGTTTACTGAGATGTCTAACAGATACATAGATGTCTGATCCTAGGACTTGCACTTCATGGACTTACATTGGCTGTGTAGTTTGAGCGGCGAGTGCATGACACATGGATTGCCTGGAGGGTTGCATCTGCTTTGCAGACGCCCATGCCAACCTTTCAAAGAACAAACTGAAACAATGCTGCCCAGAGACCGTGCCCTTTCCTGATTGGATTTGCACATTTCTTGCTTTGGAGTCCACTGTTTTGTTTCCCCCCTATTACAAATAAACTAATGCAGACAGGAGATAACAGGATAAGATCCCTTAGGACAAGATGACACCAAATATAACAGTTTGTTGTTAAGCTGTTATATTTCCCAATAATTCTCACAGCTAATAATTAATTTCACCACACAGTAGCCCTTTGGAATTAATAAATTGATTTCTGCAGATTATTGTTTAACACTTAGTGAAAACCCAACTGTGGGCCAGGTGCTGTCAGAACACAAAGCTCTTCTCATTACCACCCACTGGGCCTAATTGCTACCCAAATTAAACAGGTAAATCAAACCAACAGAAACACTGACAGCTTCCACAAGCCCAGTGGTCATCTCCCAGAGCAAAAGAGCTAAGAGGCCAAGCAGTTTCTGTCAGTTTACTTTTATGTCCACCATATTTACCTTAGCTGCAAAAGATTTTAAGAATGTTTAAACTGCAAAGGACCAGCATTACATTTGATAGCTATCATCAAGATTTCTTTCTCCATTGAAAAAATTCCAAAATATAGAGTTGCATTTTAGCATAACTTATGCTAGTGCCTCTCTAATTGTGTTTGCAGGATTCACAGGGAAGCATTCTGTTGGGATAATTGCTCATGTTGGTGAAGATCAGTAATTTGGCTCATGAGCACTTCAGAAAATTACTCAAACTGTTGTGAGGAGAATTTCCCACAAACACGCAGACCTGAGAACTATAAGTAGGTGCTTTTTCAGAATTTTTCTCAAGACTCTTTAAGAACTTTTTTCTAAGAATTTTCTTACTTTCAAGTTGTTCAAGACAGTCTGTACTTTTTAGGACAGAGACAATTATTGTTCTTTTAATGCATTCAAACGTTCTTTTGTGAATTTTAAAATTTAGAAATGTGATATGACTTAGTGGAATTTAAACGTGTTGTTATACATATGATCAGTAAATATTTCTGACACACATAATAATGTATTATGGATTTACTATATATGATACTATTGTCCATATTAATTATTATGTGTTATATGTTAATTAACATTCGTTAAGCATTAGTATCTTAGGTATTTTTGATAATTTATTGATATTCTCTGCAATTGTTGATTAAAAGACAATAATAGTTTCTGAAATTATTAATTATATTACGAGTTTGTTTTGGGTGTCCATAGTAACAAATATAACCATGAAGATTTTAAAGTGTTCTTTTGTAATTTCCAGTGGTTAGAATTATTTGTATGTACATACACAGACAACACAGATATAAACATGTATTACTACAATCAGTGTCTCAGGAACAGAAGTCTTGCAGTGTACTAGTAAGGTGACAGTTGTGATTGTATTCATTTATCTTGAATTTTTGCTTATGTAGTAGATTTCTGAGAGTATCTACGTCCATGCTAATTGCACACAAAAGGTAGAATTTTGACTTTTTCCAATTTTTTTTTAAAATGTCATTGTCTCTTTAAGAATATTTAGTAAATTGGTCACAAATGCCTTATCTTTATGAGAGTGGGAAGCCTTGAGATTGATTGTAACTCTAGAACTGTAATTCAAGATTTTATCAACTGCCAGAGTCATCTGTCTGTGACTCATTTATGAAACAGAAAAACAATGTTCCTCATAAAAAAAATTCATCATTAAATTGGCTGATGATGTTTATTTACCATTAAATGGACTGGTAACACAACCATCCTCTAAAGGTATAGATATTACATATAGATAATATAATGCACAATATATATTCTATACAATGTTTTTGTAATGATCCTTTAACCTGTGTCCTTTATTCTCATAGCCATCACAGTAAAGGATTTAATAAATTTAGGTATTTCAGATTTAAATTTTCATCTCCATTGACACACTACACACAATATCAACGGATAAAATAATGGTATAATTTGAAAACAAAAAAGAAAATGATCTCTCCTCTAAATAACTGCTATAATAATGCCCCTTGCTTTACATATTTGAATCAAACAGTACTTAATTCTACTTTTTTCTTTCTATTGGCTTAACAAGCTGATTACAAATAGTTGTTCTTTATTAAGCATCTACTTGTTTATTTGATACATTTAGGGGAAAAAAGTAGTCTTTTGGTAGCTTTTAAGCCACAGAGCTTTAGTCAGTGGTGACTTGGCTCAGTTTTATGCTTTTAAATTAGATCCTGGCATTGGTATAAGAATTCTAGTAATTAAAACTGAAACCTGAAGTTAGATGATAAAAATTTATTAATATAAAATAATGGTATCAGAATCACTGATAAATAAAATACTGATCTGACATCAGTAGATCAAACTTATCTATAAGATTTTCCCTCATTTAAGAAATATATTGCAGGGCTTGTGTATTATATGGTTCAGTGGTTAAGAGCACTGACTGCTCTTCCAGAGGTCCTGAGTTCAATTCCCAGCAACCACATGGTGGCTCACAACCATCTGTAATGGGATCCAATGATATATCTGAAGACAGCTACAGTATAATATATACATATTTGTGTGTGTGTGTCTGTGTATATGTATGTGTACATGTGTGTGTGTGTCTGTGTATATATATGTAAGAGAATTATCTCTTATACTGCTTAGGAAAAAAAATGTTGTAGTTTTCTGTTATTAGCAATCCATAGCAGACAAAGATTACTATCTTCAATTAAAGGCATTGTTTCTCATTTAAAAAGTCATGAAGTTGTGGCACATCATTTGGGTTTATTTTTGTAGCTTTTTTTTTTTTTTTTTTTTTTTTTTTTGTTTTTTTGTTTTTTTGAGACAGGGTTTCTGTGTATAGCCCTGGCTGTCATGGAATTCACTCTGTAGACCAGGCTGGCCTCGAAATCAGAAATCCGCCTGCCTCTGCCTCCCAAGTGCTGGGATTAAAGGCTTGTGCGACCACTGCCTGGCAACTTTTTTAATTTGTATTAAATTTGTAAATTTAGATGCTCATACATTGCCTGCAAAATTTTTCTACCATATATATATATTTTCCTAAATGACTGGTGAATTCAAGTAAAGATGAGACAGACTATATGTTTAGTTTATTATTATACATTTGAGCCCTTTTAAAAGAAAATCCTGGTAAAAGAGACTTATTCAAAATGTAATCTTAAAAACCTTCCAAATCACAAATGCAGTAAATGGAATCAAGATATCAATATTGAAATGGGCATGATACTAGCCCTTCCAAATTTACTGAGCTTACTTCTGCTTTGTAATTTTTGTAATTTTCTCATGAGACACTATTTGTTATTGATAGAAGGTATCTTCAACAATCAAATTTTCTGAAAATTTTATTTCCTTTATGAACAATAAAGTTTGAAGTTACATTTTGTAGCCAATCTATATTATTGCCATTTGCTAATTTCAAGGTATAATTATTATATATTAGGTATAATTATTTGTTTTATAAGAGAAGCTGTAAAGTGTGTATTTAAGTAGCAGAAGTTGTCATATTCCTGGTTCCTCTTTATAACGTATCCCATCCATACTCTAGAGGTAAAAATTGTACTGGCTTCTCACTACTTGATCCTTAAATGCAAGCGCTGCACTTGAGGGCTATTTAAAGAATAGATTCTCATATGTTTAAGATGCTGGCACTTCAGCTCTAATGAGCTAAATGAATCCCAGATTCATTATAGTGTGCTCTTTTCCCTTTGATAAAAATGCTGGAGTTAACATATGCATATTGATATTTTGGTGTTCCAGAAAACTTGCATTGGTATATTAACAGTACTATGGAGATACCTATGACAGACTGGCAGGGATTGGATATAAAGAGAACCAGGTAAGGGTCACTTATCATAACAGAATGAAGAGGTCGCTTCTTATAAAATATCAGAAATAGGAAGTGGAGTCCGGAGAACTGGGTATTAGAAAAACTACAGATGTAAAGGAGCAAATTATGATTAGGAAATTATATAAAAAAGAAGAGACAAGCAACACAGATGTAAAGTCAATAGCAGAATTGAGACTCCAACACAAGCAATGAGACAGTAGGTAAGTCAGGCTGAAGAAAGATGGCAGATGAATCAGGGGGCCTCTGTGTATGCACAGACTCTGCTCCTGCTATTGTCATACAAAAAGCCTTAGGTTGAGCATCATTAACCCAATTGAAGTATTAATTAGCAGGAAGAGCATTTAATGCAGAACCCAAAAAGGTCTTAAGGCCATATTCCCTCTTAGGGATCAGACTTAGGGATTTTAAAAGGCCCCAGAGAGCTCTCTTGATCATTCTATCTTGGGGAGCACAACTGTCATCCAGAGAGTAGGTTATATGATTAAGCCTCTCCTGATGACTTAATGTTAGACTTTCAAATCTATTGAACAGTTAAGAATAAATTAATAATATATATAAGTTCATGATACACTTACAGAAATCCAAACAGGTAGACTCTTATGGGAACACTGTTAAAGAGACCACCACATCTCAGTTAAATAAATACAAACTTGATTGCCTACATACTCACTCGCATATGTAACTTTTTCCTGTGCTTCACTTAATGCATGGAAGACCATGGAGTATACTGAAAATGGATCATGCCATTTAGTAATATAACACTGTCAACCACCAACACTTGCTAGAGTAACAGATGTGTTTAAAAGATATGTAAAATGTAATTTTAATTTTGGTTTGATTCTGAGTTTAAACAAAGAGTAACAAATTATATAAGAAAACTTGTCTTTGCTTATCTTTAGTGGTTAGACTTCCTTCATTAAGTTCACATACTCAGTAAACATGTGTTGGATCTTTATACTTCTCTAAGTACCTATTGTAGGTACTGGAATCCAGATGAAGGAAATAAAACATGTCTTCCTCTTTGTTTTG
>NW_022196894.1:78348252-78354913 GCF_008632895.1 Mastomys coucha
TTTTTACCTCAGAGGAATGCCTTTGATGGGCATTTGCCCTGGACAACAAACAACTTTTCCCATTCCTCAATGCATTTCCTGTCCCTACAACAATTTACTACTGAGATAAAGTCACCAGACAAGGGTAGTCTGGTGCTCCGGATATATAACATCTTTGTGATTGGACACCAAACACTAGTTGGCAAGCTGTAATTGTATATATCAAGATTTTTTTTTTCTTTTCCCAATTTCTGCATTTTTGAGCTTGACTCAGACATGCTTTCTTTCTTGGATGGATTCCATTGCAGACTCTATTTCAGTATGTGGATGTAAGGAATTAACACATTTTGTTGAAACATTTGTAACCTAATTAAATTATCTTTGTGTAACTGTTTCCACCTTATGTATAAAGTCATTATCCTAAGCCTCGAATTGAGTATATGATAAAATTAGGAAGACACATCTTCTTAGAAACATGTAGTACTTAAAGAAAACGAATTAATGCTGAAGCCACAAGTTTTGTTCTGAAAAAAAATAGAGCTACACAATTTAAATGTTCTATGGAGAAATGGGACAACTTTGGCTAGAAAGAAGCAAGCCAATGTTTCTTTTGCTAGGGTTGCAGTGATGTGTACAAACTCAACTTACAAAACACACCTTTGACCAGGTTCTTCAAGTTAAGATTGTAGACTAAATCATTATTTGCTCACAAGTCCTTTCTTGTGCATTGCTGGATACTTATTAGCATCCCTGCTCTCTCCTCTCTGGATACCAGTAGTATACTCTATGAACAATTAAAAAAATAAAAGGAAAGAATTAAAGAAAAGAAAAGCATTTTCCAACATTAACAAATGTCTTCCAAGGATTCCAACAGTTCTGAATTGTAAACTATGGTCTCACAAAAGTTTTACTTTTTTTTCAAGACTATAATGAAATTTTGTGGAAATGGAAAATTGGAAATAAACAGTGATGAGATAGCTATCCATTATTCAATATTGGGCATAAATTTTATTATTGTGAATCTTCTTCTATTCTCCTTTCAACACTCTTAAGTATGTAATCCATTCATTCCTCTTGAATTCTGAGAGGTTAGAACAGGATCCTGTGTTCAGACTTCAAGGGAAGCATAGTAAAGATGCATCCAGATAGGATATTTGAGTAAAGAGCAGATATGCAGCTAATGATAGAACATTATTAGGTTTAATCGGTAAATCACACTGGTAGTCCTTGACCATTCTGCACAGATGTTACCTGTAGAGTAAGATATATATTTAGATTTAAGTTCTGTAGATGGGTAGTAGAAATAAAGGAATACGTTTTATCCTATGGATATAATCACAAAAAATTCACTGACTCTAGTAAATGTGAGTTTCTGAACCCCAAAATAGACAATAATTAGTGTTGTCATATTATTCCTCTATTACTTAGAAAAGACTCCATTACCCATGCAACTTATAAAAAAATATTTAATTGGGGAATTCTTCACAGTCTCAGAAGTTGAATACAGGAGCATCTGGTTGGGAGCAAAGGAGCAGTCACAGTAGTCATGGAGCTGGAAGCAGAGAGAGAGAGAGAGAGAGAGAGAGAGAGAGAGAGAGAGAGAGAGAGAGAGAGAGAGAGAGAGACAAAGATTAATATGAATCAAATAATTATAAATAAATTATTGTAACTACCCTTTTGTTCAAGTTATCAAAATTTTAATTCAAATAGTTTCTCAATAAAATGCTTCAAAACTATACGAATACAGACATTCAAGTTGAAGTGTTATTTATAAAAAAATACAAAGATATATGATATCAGCATGTAAATACAGTGTACACTCTGAATATATAAGACATATCATCAAATAAAAATGTTAAACTTACAGTTTTGAAAATGAAGAAAGAGTTTAAAAGACATTATGATAAGTATTTCAAAATATTCAACAGATCTATTCTGGATCTATATGAAGATACTTGTCTTTCAATGCTTCTTATATAAGAACCTGAGGACTATGAACAGTGATTTATAATGAAAGAGTTAAATAGATATTTCTCATCTAATTCATTATACACAGACAGACTACGTTCAATTTCTCCCCTCAAGGTTTTCAATTACTTGTTTTTGATAAAGTTGCAAAACCCAGAAACAATTTCTATTTAAATATTTATTTTATTACATTGAAATGGTTACTCACTGCCCAGGAAAGCTTTCAGCTCTTGCAGAAGTCCTTGTTTTGGATCAAAAGTTCTGTAGTAACTCACAACCATCTGTAACTTCAGTACCAGTAGAATTCATACACTTTCTTGTCCATCTACAGGATCAGGCATGAACATGATGCATATACACACATGCAGGCCAAACTCCCATATGCATAAAATAATGATAAAAAAATCTATAAAGTATTTATTGAACTTGAGAAATGAGTATATTGAATTCTGTGAAAGGCAAAGGGAGCTGTTTTCCTCAAAATGAGTGTAAACCCTCTTATAAAATGATAGAACATGAGGATTACTTAAATTCTTTGTGCTGAAATAGAATGGATATAATATAGTAATGTACCATGGAAGTAGACTCAGAGATGAAATATTGCTATTTTAATGGTTTGTGGGAAGGGGTTGTTTCACTACCACCAATGTGCTTGTTACTAATAATACAGTTAATTACCTAAACAGAAAATCAATAAAAATGCAGCTTTATTAATAGAAGAAACAAATGCTTCCCCAACTCTTTTTTACAATATAAATTTCAATTGTATTTCATTTCAAAGATGCATTTGATAAACACATTATGTCAGTCAAACCGATAGTTGTATGGTAGGTGCTGCCTGAGATGAAGCATACGTCTGCCCAGTATGTGATGAATGCCCTTCCCATGAAAGCCTTTGTACAGTCATCAAGTATTTCAATACTACATGTGGACAACACAATGATTTCTGACTGCTCTGATCAATATTCTGACAATCCACACTGCACATCATGATCCTTCTCACACCAAACAGTTTCCTTTCTAGCCACTGTGTGACTCCATTTTTCTCTCTTTCTTCCCTGAGAATGTCCTTGAAATTGACTAGCTGACTTTTCTGACAACGAGCTATGGCTTTGTTGCATTTCCTTTATTGTCCTACATTATATTTGCTGAGGATGATTTGGTGAAGAAAAATCCATGCCCTTGAAGTTAAGAAAATATTATTCTGGCAAGTAACAAATTATAGGCTATTATTCCATAATTTCAGAGAGAAGTGAGAAGTTATTTGCCCAGAGGGAACATGAAGTAACCATGAAGGAATATGACCCCATGTATCTTAAAAGAAATTAAAAAGTAAGAAGGTGTGATGATTAGGGAACCTTTGTACCATCAATCTGTCTCTTCCTCTTCTTAATTTCAAAAGGAACAGTTAAGCTAGTACAGCATTTACAAAAGGAGGTGTTAAGATCATAATCTACCCACTGCAGCTCTACTGTCACCTGCTTACAAACAGCCTGGTAAAACATCTTAAGACGCTGTTGTAACACGGAAGTAGAAATTATTTTTAAAGACATGATCATTAGAAAAAGTGGCATAAATGGCGACAGGAAGGCAGAAGCATGATTGTCTATTTATAGAGGTCTCAGGCTATCTGCCTATACACACAGTTGCACATTTTTCCTCTTTTGTGGTAATAGAAAAACCCAAACAGGCAATTTTCTAGACAAGTAAATGAATAGGTATAATGGTTTGTGACATTTTAAAAATATAAACGGACACATGGAATGTCCTATTTCCTAATAGTATAATTTTGATGCATATGAATTCTGTCAACAGGCAGAGTAAACAAAAATAACACCAGGGATAGTGACATAAACACAATCTTTACACACTGGCCACCGCACCATTCAAGTCTAGCTTCCACATATAGGTTATATGCCTGCATGCGTTTTGCAGAAACAGATTGCAGATGTAAGAGCGAGAAGCTCCTTGAGAAGATAATTTCCACATATAATGCACCTTATCGTTTTCTATCTCTCTGCTACTCCTTCATGTTCGTTTTATTGATTCTTCTAAATCAAATTTATCTGCTCTCATTTACCCATGCACCCAGTCCTGCTGGTGTTTCTCACTACTCAGATTTTCATAGATTCCTGGGTTTTGTTCAACTTGCTTATATTTTTATAAATGAAATAGCTAAAGCACCATGAAAAGCCTCTGAAATCTTTCTCAGGTGGGAAGAAAATTGATACCTTGTCTTCCATGTAAGTATTTTGTCAGATAAAGGTTAGTGATGCATTTCTATGATGCTTGTATCATTCACCGTGTGCATGGCTGGGCCATCTTGGTACACATGTTCTCTTGATCATAGGGGAGCATGCTGGCTGACTGAGGACCGTGACAGTGTGCAGAGAAAATTGTTGTAGGTGTTGCCTTTACACGGTCGGTGTGTTGGGAGATGAAAAACTGACCAGCAAATGGTATCTTATCACTCAGCCAGAGCTGTGGGAAGTGAATGTGCTGGTGGGATATGCTGGTTACCTTGGGGGAAAGAAGCAGTTCAAAGGTTTTTTTTTTTTTAATATTTTATTGAATATATTTTATTTACATTTCAAATGTTATTTCCTTTCCTGGTCCCCCCCTGAGACCCCCTATTCCATCCCCCTCACTTGCTTCTATGATGGTGTTCCCCCATCCAACTACCTACCCACTCCTGCCTCCTTGTCTTCAAATTCCTCTACACTGGGGCATTGAGATTTCACAGTACCAAGGGGCCTCTCCTCCCATTAATGTCCTACAAGGCCATTCTCTGCTACAAATGCAGCTGGAGCCATGGGTCCCTCCATGTGTACTCCCTGATTGGTGGTTTAGTCCCTAGGAGCTCTGTAGGATCTGGTTATTTGATATTATTGTTCTTCCTATAGGGTTAAAAACCCCTTCAGCTCCTTCAGTCATTTCACTAACTCCTCCACTGGGGAACCCATTAGGGGCCTCTTGCTCAGTCCAATGGTTGGCTGTGAGCATCTGCCTCTGTATATAACAGGCTCTGGCAGAGCCTCTCAGGAGACAGCTATATCAGACTCCTGTCAGCATGTACTTCTTGGCATCTACAAGTGTCTGGGTTAGGTGACTGTATATGGGATGGATCCCCAGGTGGGGCAGTCTCTGGATGACCTTTCTTTCAGTTTTTAGCGTATGTGGCACCCTGCTTGATGAACACTTAGCAAGAATAATTGGAGTTATGATGCAGAATACTGCCAAAGCCTGAGTTAGTAATCCCCAGGTGGGGGAGGATGACTTGTAACTGGTAATTCCGGCTCTAACCATGAAGTTAGCATTTTCTCCTTTTGAGAACACTGATTTGAATCCAGGTCCTTGTGCTTGCTAGGTGAATGATCTACCTTAAGCTGTAGATGAGGTTTAAAATAGCAAGGTCTTTTCTTTTTTCATTTTTTTTTTTGTTTGTTTTTGGCACGGTAAGTACTAATTCCACTACCAAAGTCAAGTTCACCTTTGTGTTGTACACAATGTACTATTTTAAATATGTCTCTGTGTGTGCCTCTGTCTGAATATTCTCATCGGTCTGTAAGCACCTATGCATGTACGTATGGAGGCCAGAAATGGATTTCTGTTACCTCACTGTGCAACTTTGCACTGTCTTTTTGTTTGTTGTTTAGAGAGAGAGAGATTCTCACACTGATCATCCTGATTTACTAAGCACATCTCACTGGCTAGTGAGTTTCAGGTACTCTTCTCTTCTACTTTTGCACATACTGTACTAGCACAACAGGCATATCCCACTATATCAATGGTGTGAATCAGAACTCAGTTCCCTTTGCTTACATGGAAGCTACTTTACAGACTGAGGCATCCCTCCAGCCTTTGTCCTTTAGATTCCATCCTGTGTTTCAGGGCTGCTGGATGCTTTCCGAATGTTAGCCTTCGCTTCATCTTTTCCTTTGCTGTTTCATCTCTCTCCTTTCTTCAGTGTTTCCTGAAGCCGTTCTTAAAAACACTATTTAGACAAGATTTTCTGATACACAGAACCTCAGTGGCCCCCTTCCCAGGGTGCGGTTGCCTGGGTCCTGGGCACACTCACCTTCATCTTTGGCCTGTTTTCCAGTCTTCAACAAGTAAGCGTCAAGGAGGCTGTACAAAAATGTGACCGACTTAAACTGGCCCAAAGGATTCAGATGCTGTGACAATGAATGCTGCCTGGAAAGAAAGGTCTGGGAGGATCGTGGTCATCATCACATGGATCATTTTCTCCCTTTTATGCATCTGTGGCCTAGTGAAGTGCTTTTGTCCCAAGTGCAGAGAACTACAGCATGATGTCACAACAGAGGACCAGATACCTTCAGAACTGCCCCCCTGCCCCATTGCTTTCCTAGAGAGCATTTAAGTCAACTCCTTGGATCCCTCACCAGCCTACAGTCAGGTTGTTCTGAAGCCATCTCCCACAGGCCCACCTCCACCCTACAACCTCAAGCCTGAGGGCCCCCACTGGCTATCTGAGAGGGACTGCTTATGCAACCCGTTGAGCTACCCCACACACAAACCTTTTAGTTCAAGCTGAGGACCCTGGAATGACTGCCTACCCCATCATGTCTCTTGTCCTTTGATTTAATTTATTGTTTTTGTACAACAACGCCCCATCCATTTTCCCATGGGAGCTAAACTGGATCCATAATCTCCACTGCACAGAGAGAGAAAGAGAGAGAGAGAGAGAGAGAGA
>NW_022196894.1:78354923-78388593 GCF_008632895.1 Mastomys coucha
AGAGAGAGAGAGACAGACAGATAGACAGACAGACACAAAGACACAAAGACACAGAGAGAAAGAAAAGATTTCCCTTTCTCCATGTCTTCCTCTCCTTCATCCCATCTCTCTTTTCCCAACAATACCAATTCCCTTTTTGTATTTTTGTTTTCTTGACTGATTTATTAGATACTTTCTTCATATATGCCTGATCTATTTATCAAGGAAGGATAATATATCACCTGTATAGAGAGCTGAAAGAATATTTTGTTCAACCAATTTTTCCATACTGTTGTGGTTTACTTGCTATTGCTGTTTTGAAGCACAAGCCCAAGAGCAAGCAGAGAGTCGAAGGGTTATTGGCTTACATTTCTCAGCCACTGTCGGTCATGAAGCATGTTGAGGGCAGGAACTCAAGGAATGAACCTGGAGATAGGAACTGAAGCTGAGGTCATGGAGGAACGCTGCTTTCTCACTTGCTCCTCATGCATGCTTAGCCTGCCTTTTAAAACAGCCCAGAAACACCTCCCTACCCATGATGCAAATTTGTCCCAAATGATTCTAGTTCATGTTCCACTGACAAGACCTAACCACTGTACATTAAAAAAAATTGTCTGTCTCTCTTTCTCAAACACACCAGTATGAATACAAACAGGTTTGAGCTATTGATGCCATATTATAATATGAACATCTAGCTGGAAACTCCACTAATGGAGGATGGACCATTGCTTCCCTACTTCTTTCTTTGTTGTGACCTTACCAAAAATGGAATATTCAAATTACTTTACAGAATATCAAACTGTTCTCTGTCATAGTCCCCATATTGCTTTAAAAGAAATTGGCTGTAAATAATAAGAAAAAAGGCACACACTCTTGAAGAATAACAATCCTCTCATCATTAAGTATAGGTCCTTTTCCATATGTGTGTGAACAAGCATGTTTGTGCGTGTGCAGTAGGTACTTGGCTAATCCAGCTGTCAATTTGAAAACCTGCAAGCTTTGTGGGGAAGAGATTATTTTTCATCTGCAGTATCTTTGTAAGAGTCGACCATGGTTGTGCATGTATGTGTTCTTTCTTTCAGTCTCCTGGGGAAATCAAGAAATGCTAGAAGTAAAAAATATATCCTAGTTTGTTTGCTTTTCACACCTATAAACATGCTGTTTCCACCTTTTGCTAGAAAATTGCTGACCATGAGATTATTAAATGTGTTGGTGCTACTCAGGGACAATAAAGGATGTGGACAGAGTGTTTTGACAAAGATCTCGCTACTATAAAAGGCACAGAAGAGTTTCTGGAGCTGGGAGGTACACAGAGTGACTTCAGGATAGGAGCTTTGGCATGACTCATTTTGAGCCCTAAAGCTTACCTTCGCCTCCCCCCTCAAAGGCTCTCCCATGGTATTCAGAAAGCTAATCTTCTGTATGAATCCTTCAGCTCGGAAGAGCAAACAGTAGATAATGTCTCCAGTATTTTTGCTAGCCCGTGTCTTCTCTTACACTAGTCCTCCCTAAAAGCAGCTCTGGGCATGGTTTGGTTTTCTGAGTCTGTGAATGGTTTCTATCCCAATTTTCATCTCCAGCTTGCTGATAAGAAAAGCACCAGGGAGCTCTCTGTGTTTGGGGTGAGTTAGTTGATCACTATAAGGAACCAGAGCAAAGTGTTGGCTAAAGAACCTTTTGTCAGCTGCAGCTGCTCACTCTGATTGGGGCAGAGACAAGGGCCTGAGGGGGACGGGGGTGGGGGGAGGGAGGGCAGAGATTCTGACTGGGACCAGTCTGTTGTCATAGGTGTCCTACTAAAGTGACAGGATATGTTCCTGTTCCACCAGCGGAAATCATGATCAACCCCAGACTTTGGGTGGTTCATGACATCACAGCACCGAGCTTTCTCTTCCAGTCACACTTTCAGATGACACACACACTCAGTTGTGAGGGGTGCGGGGACAGTGAGGTTTGCAGGTGACTGGCCTGAGAAAGAACCTCAGCTCAGTTCGTCCATTTACATCTCCGGACCTCTTTCTTCAGACACTAACAGGGAGATGTCACCTCACAGTCATAATCCTAGACAGTGTATAAAAAAACAAAACAAAACAAAACAAAAAACAAAACAAAACAAAACAAAAACCCAAGACCCTATTAGATCTCTGCCCTCAGCAGTGCCCCTCTCTGGGGGTGGGGGTGGGGTGTTCCACTCATCGCAATGAATTGGGACCTAAAGAAGCTCTGCATGCCTTTCTTGGTCCATCTCAAGCAGGGGCCAGTGGCCATACATCCTAGGGGACAGTTGCTGCCCTCCTCCACAGGGAAGTGTCTAAGCTCTAAGGGTGTCAGGCCAGGCTGTGGTTAAGTCCAGGGCAGACACAGACCCTGTCACCCCAGCTCTGTAGGAACCAAGGGTCAATACTTCTCCAGGACTCAAGTCCTGTGCCTCCGAAGCTCGCACTCTGCAGTACTCAGCAACCCGGCCACACCTGCGGGGGTGAAAAAGAACAGGAGGCTGCAGGTGTCCAGGTTTCCCCATTCCCTGAACGATTTGGGAGCATGCACCGTCGGCAGAGCTAGAAAAGCCCGGGACTCCTGGGCTCGAACCCACGGCTTGGGTTCCACTGCGGACGAATCCCGGGGCCGCGCGTGCCTTGCTCGCAGGGCGAGCACGCGGAAGGATCCGCCGGGGCCGCGCCTCCCCGCCCCGTCCCGCCCCCCGCCTCCTCCCGCCGGCTCCGCTGCCGCCGCGGCGGCCGCTGCTGCCGCCGCCGCCGCCGCCTGGATATAGTGCGGCAAGGCGCGGAGCTTGCAGTCACTTTGCGAGGAGGAGCGCGCGGGCTGCGGGCGGCTGGGGCACCCGGGAGCGGCGGCGGGCTAGCAGAGGCGGCCGTGGCAGCGGAAGGTTCTCTCTCCGGGGCTGGACTTAATAACTTTGGAACTGTCCGCCGGTGTCACGTCCTGAACATGAGCCTCCTCCTCTCCTTCTACCTGCTCGGGTTGCTTGTCAGTAGCGGGCAAGGTAGGAGTGTGCGGCTTTTTGCCTTACTTTCCCTCCCTCCCCCCTCCTCCACCCACCCAACCCGGAGAGGCAAAGAGCGAGGCACCCGGGCTGCGAAACCAAGGCACCAAAGTTGCGGTGGTTCTTGAGGCGACTGTTGGGATTTTAGCTCTTTTCTTTTCGCTGCCCCTAAAATTCTATCCGTTTGCTGGAAAGACCCCTTAAATAAGAGGAGACCGTGCGGAATTGGAGATAGGGATAGCCATCATTGGTGTGAGAGAGATCAGGAAGGGAAAACTGCTGCTGCTTCTGAGATTTTTTTTTTTTTTTTTTTGGCTTATTCTCTTATTACCCGAAATTGGATGAGTGTGTTGGTGTGTATTCATAGTTAAATATCTGAGGTTGCGGAAGGGAAGGGCACGGTGATGTTTTACAGAAGAGGCAAAAACTATCAGCGTTAAAGTCGTTTATCAAAAATCTCCGTGGTGTGCAAGAAATTCAATTCTTGGAGATTCTTTTCTCCTTTCCCAACACCAATTTTTTGGGGGCTGTGAAGTGAACGTTTGATGGCTTATTTATGTTGAGAACTAACAGGGGCCATAGATGCTGTAAAACAGCAAATGGCTAAAACTAGGGTTGTGTTGCAGGCGTTCATTGTGACCCCCCTCCTTTGAATATAGCATAATCTGAACACGTTCTATCATTCGATTTGAATTACACCTGTAAGGGATTTGGAGGGCTGGGGAGTACTGGGAGCACTGGGACCTTTTTATGTATTTATTTTTAAATTTGGGTGGGGGAAGAAAAAAAAAACTGTGGTAGAATAACCCAAGGGACAATTGGTTGAAGCAATCTTTGCTAATCTGTATATAGATGATAGGCATTATGCGTTTATCTTTCTGCCTTCCAAAGTCCACGTACACATAAAATATATTCACAATCATTCGAAACGTTTTCAACTGTCCAGACAAGTTTGGACATTTAATTGGGAAGACAAAATACTAAAATATGCACTGGTGGAAGTCTTAAAGGCAAAGGGAATATCTATGATTTTTCAATTACATGGAAGTATAGGAATGCCAAATTATTTGTGCGGTATTTTCTGTGAAATTAATAAAATGCAAGATAAGTTAAAATATGTTCTCCAATCCAATTCTAAGCATTTTTCCTCACCGCTTCTGTGTTGCGCAGGTGGTCCAGCAGGGGGTGGTAGAACTCCATTTTAAGCAAGAAATGCTTGTTTCTGCTCTTGCACCCACCGTCCTTCTACCATCCCTCAGTAGGGCTTGGCATTTTGGATGTAAAGACTTCTTTCTCTGTCTTTCTCTGAAACTACAGTGTTAGTAAATGATGAACCATGGTTGGATGCAGATTTTTATGTTCTGAAGTACGAATTCACATGACAGATACTGTTCTCATTTGTAAAGTGCCTCTTTCTGTCACCCTAACAGAGCATGGGTAATATTTCAGTTTCAGAAAAATTGCAGCTAGATCCATCGGAAGCTCATATTAGTCTTGTTCATTAATCTAGTCACCTCTCTTGCAAAGATCAGCATACACTTGTTCACTACAACATACAGAGCTGTCATGAAGGGGGGGGTGGTTGTGTTTAACTGTTCATTTATAACAAACACAGACAGGCAGTTCTGAATCTGAGAAGGCAATCTGAAAATTTTACTTAGATGCAATTGCAATTAGGTTAGTGTAGTGTGAAGCAATATGGGGGGCAAGTTTGTGCAGATCGATGATTACACTGTGCACTGTCTGGAGGGAATCATCCCAGTTGTGGAGCCTGGGCATTTATCATCACTGATGCTAAGTGTGCTGGAATTCAGGGACAGGAGAGAGGTTGGAATGTTTAAGTGTCTAGGCATGAACAGCACACAAAGGCAGATACACTTTGGGTCTCTGGATATAGCATGTATTTGGAATTGTGATTTAGCTGATTTATAATCAACACACAGGGTGGTTAGAGAAGAGAACTGTGGCAAGGAAGCCTGCCGGCAGGGAACCCATATTCCTTGTCAATGAAACAGGGCAGACGGATGGCATCTTTGTAAAGAAGATCTCTCTGTCTCGTGCAGTGGCATGACATGCAGAGAGCCTTAGTTGAGTATCCAGGGGAACTAGCTTTTGTGTGAACAAGCATGTAGTATTGCTGAGCCATGTGCTGTAATGAAGTCAAAGATCCCTGGGAACAGAAGTCCTTATCCCGGAGTCTAAATTTCTCTAGGCTGCTGTTTTCTTCTCTAATTATGGGTGCAGCAGCAAGTATCAGACACACCACTGGGAACTGTTTTTCTTTTTTTAATGAACCGTGTATAACTCACATTTCTGTTTGTTCGTTTTTATTTTCATTTTTTTTTTTGATGGAGCCATGAAAACCTACAAGCCAGTGACCCTCAGGCTTGCCTTAGAAATACTAAAGCCTCAGAGGGCTGATTTATGTTTCCAACAATATACTTGCAGGGGATTTTATGAAGCATGATTGAAGCTATTGCTTGGGAAAGTGGTGTGCAGTTTGACTGGGGAAAGGCATCGATGATGTATTCCCTTTTTAAGTAGTCAAAACGTTTTGAACCACAACAGTAGAATGGAAGAAAATGGCCCATGTGAAAAAAAACCAACTAACTTAAGTGGATGCCAATACCATAATTAGCTAACAAGCCTAATAGCTCCTGCCCTGTGTTATTGTTCATGACAATGAGAGCTTTGTATTAAAAATTGAAATAGAAATGTCCCTTTGAAAGCCTTCCATTTCCAATAAAAGATTAATATCTAATGAAAGAAGGTTATCAACTCTGAACTTAGTTGCCCATGGAAAGGAATTTATAATTCCTTAACTTGTGCAATTATTTCTACCTTCTATTTAAGACTTGGTCCCAGGCTCTGTTGTCAAAGATCTTTAGCGAGTCTCTCATTAGCAGGGCATGTGCTGTCTTTAGGTCTAATTCCCAATCTGAAATAGGAATGGTCTGCTTCTGGAACTTTCTGGGTGTTTAAAAATCATTTTCATCTTCTTTTAAGAATCAGCTGATGTGATTAATGTCAATCTGTTACTGTAGCTCACACATGTAAAATGGAAACACTGCTCTACTGAAACCCAGCAGCGTTATCATCCCATTCTCTTTAAAACTGTGTCAACCATACATACCTAGCCTCCTTTAGCCTACAATGTGGGGAAGGATCCTGGGAGAAGCCCACTCAGTGAGTGAATCTGGACATCTGGTTACACTTATTTTTCCTAGGCAAATGCTAGGAACTGTGCTTTGCAGAGATCTGTACCTTCTGAAGGCAGACAGCAGGCATGTGGATGCCTACTGGCCAAACTCCACAAATGCCCCCTATGTACAGGCTATGACAGTGTGGCCTTTCTGGAACCCTTTCTCTGTCCACCCTGATATAATTCTTTGCCTGCATCCTCTTTCTGTGAGGTTTCTATTGAATTAACTACATGTCTATTTAACTTAGGAAAGAGAGGCTCTATAGATTAATATTCCTTTTGTCGGTGAACAACCCAGAGAATTCCCTCCCCAGCGTGATGCCTGGTGCTCTTGCTTTTATTTCCCAAGCTGAATCTGAGCCCAGTGAGCAATAGGCGTAGTTGGACAGTCCCAAGTGTCAGATGAGTTTCTTCATCGGCACAGGGGACTGAGGTTTGCTAGGACGTAATATCTTACAGGAGAAGCGATTAAGGGAACAAAAGCACTTCATTCAGCAAAGGGAAAAGGTCAAGCTTTGTGTAATTTTGTAAATAACATGGCCTTCTTTCACAAATGAGCTGGTTTGTTGTGTGAGAGAGAAAGGTGCTGTGCCTTCTGAAGCTAGTAACCAGGTTCAACTGTGGAGCTTGTTTTTCACAGGCAGGAGCTGAAGGGCCAGGTAGAATGTCCACGTTGGGAAGACACTGGACTTGGTCTTGCTGCTTCCTCTGGCGTTTGACATTGGGGAAATCATTTTAACTTATCCCTTTTTAGGGATCCTTGTCTCTGAAACAGTGCACCTCTGATAGTGTAGAGAAAAGTGTTCAGTTAGGAGGTGAGAACATCTGCTAAGTATTCTTCTTGTTATTACTGCCATTTCCTTATTGTTATGTATTATGTCATTAATATGTCTCTTGGCATATGGAAAGTCATTCAAACCACATTAGTGGTCTTATAAAGGAGATACACACGATCTTCTGGTTTTATTGAATTCAGAAAATTCTGAATTTCTTGCATCTCCATATCCTGCCAATTACAGTGAGGCTAAGACTATTTAAAAGATTATCAATTAGTTTTAATTTTTCAAATTACATGATAAAGGAACACATTAAGAAGCAACTGGCCCTTTTATTAAAAGTAACATTCTGCCATTTAGCAGAGTTAAGCTGCCATTAATCGTTCAGCAAACACATGTACTTCTTGGTGTTACCCTTTTAAATATTTTAATGGTTATTCACTGTTTTAAATTACAATGGTGATACCACTAAATAGCTGACAGCGTTTTTCTTATGTACATACGTTAACAGTGACTCTATCAGTTAATCAAGAACCACTAGTTATGACATCATGATCATAGACAGTCCTAGATTGAAATAACTAAGAGGGGTGCTAAAGAATGTTAAGAATCCTTGTCACCATAGATATGACAAGATATCTTTGAAGGATTTTAGGTTGATTTTAGGATTTTGACTCTGCACTGTTAAATCATTTTACAGGGAAAGGCCAAGTCATTGCCTCTGAGAGCATAGAGCACAGGGACCAAGGGTCTCTTGGCTTCTTCAGTTGAAGAAGCAACTGAAATTCACAGAACAGCTATTTGCTCATTGAAAACTTGGACATTAACACATGTCAATGCTTGACTTAAATGCTCAGCCAGGAAAAATAGTTGTGATAGTGATATCTGTAAAATGTCAAGCATATTATGCATGGTATTGTTCATGATATTTGACAGTCACCATAGAGATAAAATTTAATGAAGTATAGAATTATCTCACTTATTCAAATTTATAAAACCATAAAATTTCCTTTGAAATTAGAAATATTATATATGGTTAGAGACTCTAATCCACTGAAAAGTGGAACTCTCTCATCATCGAATCAGTTAATTATGATTTATTTATTTATATCTTCTTTTCTCCAGGCACCTCATTAGGCAAAAGTATTAGAAATTTATACATTTTTTTAAATGAACAACTGTGGAAGGTTCCACTTAGGGTCATAAGTCACGTGTATTATTTTTCAGTTTGCAGGATGTAATTGGTAAAAGGTCTTGCATTTACGAGTTACACTAGAAGGTTAGGGTAGGCACATTTTAGGATAAATGAACTTAAAGGATATCAGATAGAAAAGAAAATGGGTAATAACTAGGGCTCTTGTTTTGACACTTCACACAACACCAAACTTTTATGTAGATTTAAAAATTAAGAGAATATGAGAGCCAGAAAAATAATAGAAGTGACATCTTCTGAATAGGACATGAATTCACAGCCCTGTGGCTGCCTATACAAGACCTGAACAAGAGCAGGGCATCAATAATTCTGACAAGAACTGCTGAGACATTCATCAATCCCAACACTGAGCTGAGGAACTATGGACAGTTGATGGCATCTGGGAGAGGGAGAGCTAGGTTTATTTAAGCATGTTACAATTGTTTGGCCAAATATGCTCTTGTCAGTTACCCTGCACTTAAAAGCGTATTCAATATAAATTAATATCAATGGTTTGTTTGTTAAGTTAAAAAATGGAGAAGGGTAAAATGTTGGAAATGTGCGAATGTGAGAGTGGGCATGAGGGTGTGGCTCAGTTTATAGTGTGTGTGCTCACTATTCACGAGACACTTGACCTCATTCCCAACATTTCAAAAGGCAGACATCAATCTTACACACTATCAACAGCAGCAACAGCAACATCAGCAACAACAACAAGAGCACACACATACACAAACACACACACACAACTCACATGCATTGCACAGGGAAACATTTCAACTTGGTGCCATTTTTGTCAGGTAATAAGTTAACAAGCCTTGGATGGTATATAAGGTGAGTACCTGATAATTATATTCTTGCTTGAGGTTGTCGTAGTCACTTTGTAACTCAATTTTATAAAGACTCTATGGAGATTTTAATCTTTTTATATTATTATTGATAAAAGTTACAATTTTGAGCAATAATCTGACTACTTATATCAATTGTGATCAGTCTTTATTTGGAATTAGTACTTAATCTTTACTTCTATTTCATTGCATTTAAAAAATAATATGTTTGCTGTTTTGTTAAAAAAATCTTTATGTGTGTGGATTGAAAGAGAATGTTAGTCCATATTGGTAGTTGAGAAAATAAAAGAATATAGATTGAAAAAAATCAGATGCATGTGAGAAAGCAATAAACCTTCCAGCAAAATGATGTGAAATAGCAGAAAATATCAAGATATCATATGATTGATTACTCAATGATTCTAGAGAGTCCTTGGCATTCATACTGTATCTTAATGAAAATCCATTGGCTCTTCATGGTGAGGCTCAGCTGTGAATTACTCTACTGTCTCCCGTTTCTTTGCATTTCTCATGGTGACTGAAGGCACAGAAAGCATAAATGTCTAGTCTGAAACTAGGAGATCAGAACTGGAACGCAAGATACAGCTAAAGTCAAGCCTATATTAATGAACTTACATTTTATCTCAGTAGAGCAGAGAGCTTCACCATGCCTAGAGTAAATAAAGGCAGTGATAGAGGAGGAGAAATGGCACGAACCAGTTCTAGGAAAGGGTGCAGTTGACTCAATCACAGGAATAACCCAGTTCAAAGTATCAAGTTGGAAGATTTATTCAGTTGTCTAATCCAATGGATGATTTGGAAAGGTCAGTTACAGTATCCATGATGAGATATTATGGGCTATGTAAGACAGAAAGCATTTGAAGCAAGACTAAGTTTAATAGATAGTTTGGGGCCTGGCTATTGAGCAGGAAAGCAACTTGATAAAGATGTTTGTAAAGCTGCTGGTGAGATACTAGGTGGACCGAAGAGGGAATTAGTGGATATACATGTGATTCTCTGAAAGTATAAATGGATCTTTTATCAAATTTTATATGCAATTTTTGAGACTTGCCTCTATATTACACAGATCTGTCTGTCCTGAAACTTGTTATGTAGACCATGCTTGGCCATGAACTTTGAGAGATCACTGACCTCTGATTCTAAAATGCTGAAATTATAGTCATGAACCACCTGGCCTGGATGTAAACATAAATGTTTCTTACAAGTTTAATTTGAAAGAAAGACTGAGGATAACATTTGAAATGTAAATAAATAAAATATTCAGTTAAGAAAAAAGAAGGTAGTACTTAAAATACTGACCTTATCTGGCAGAAAGTATAATATTTCAATAAAAATAATGCAACGCAACAAAATAGGATTTGTAGTAATTTTGATTTTTTTCATGATTATCTCTTTAGAAGTATTATTTAGTAAAAATTTCAATAACAAATTTAAAAATCCAAGAAAGAATGATTTTATTTTTCCCCTCAAAATTACTACTTACCTTCGCTTATAATCTACCTTTATCTTACTATTGTGTTAGCATTTGTATTTTAATTAATGTTTAGTATATGTTTTATATATTTTATTTATTATTTATCATATATTCATATATGTGGTATATTTGGGGAAAATTTCAAACTTTGCCATGGTTTCATAATTTCCACTTAAATAATTTTCTCCTCTTGTTCATAGCTTTGAAAACTATTCTTAGGAGAATGGAACAGAAGAAAATTAAAGAAAATAATACATAACAGAGGACTCGGAGGGAGAGTGGAATTTATTGAAGGGCAATATAGGTGTATATGTGAAAATGTCACAGGAAAACCTAATTGCCCTGTATAATTAGTATGTGTGAAAAATTATAATTGTGGAACACTAGGTCTGAATATAATGGCTTAGCTTGGAGAGTGATGGATGTGCACATGAAGAGAAGGCTCACACCTACCTAAAAACCTGAAATGATTTGTATGCAGTTGGCATCTGTGCAGGGTTGTGGAATCAGGTGTATCCACTGAGTGTTAATACTACCCACCTTAGCCAAAATTAGGAGTCTAGAGGTTCACTGAGATACTCTTACAAAGAAAGAATAAATAAATGGTAGAGTATCGTGGAGATAGCCGCTCAACCTAGATCATTGTATCTCATATAACATTGTAAATCCATGTGCCTATACATTTATGCACACACATACACATGAATAGATATATACATAGACTTAACCCCACACTCAAAAACTCTCATGCATCATATTTATAGTTATAGAAAACTAAGACCTCAAATAGCACGGAAAGATGTTTGATACTGCACACACACACACAGCTGAAAATGTTTCCATTAGTGTCCAAGGGAAATTAAAGAGAATAATATTTTGAGTGCCAATTTTATGCTGTGTAGCTGTGGTGAGCACTTGACTCATTACCTCATTTATTCCTGATTAAGTCATATTTCATACATGATGTACCTGCGATTGAGAGTGACTGATTTGTGTAGAGCTTTTAAGTGTGTTCTCTGGACTGCCGTCCCAAATTTATAGTCAATGATCATTAAAGCTATATTTCAGTGGTTCTGCTCCAGTATATATATCTTGACACATCTATCCTTACTCACTGAAGGTAAATAATGAAATGATCCACCATACTGAAGAAAAGGTGTTCATTGATGTAGTATTTTCTCAAGTTTTTAAATGGCCAAGAGCAAGCTTTCTCAGTAAAAATGAAAGCTACAACAACTCCTGAAGACACATTCAAATGAAGAAAATCTACTGTTACAACTTCTTCCATTAAGTGTTGGCTTGTGTTGGATATCTAGGAAATTGTTACTACTAATATTTATCTCTGCTAAAGTAAAGTAGCAGCTTAAGGATCTTTGAAATCACATTGCTCTGGGCAAAATGATGATAATTTACTTTATTCTTTTCATCTTTAAAAAAAAATTTCACTTTCTGTGAATGCTCTCCTTGTCTTGAATCTTGACCCAAATATCTGCAGAAACTGGTGCAAATACCAGTAGAAATTACACTAATGTAGCTTATAGTTAACATTGTTATGTAAAAAATACATTTCATCATTATGATTATGGTGCTTTTGTTAGGGCTAGGCTACAAATTTCTGAGGGTTTTGAATGCTTTTCCTCTTACTGTATTTTTATAATATTTCATATTTTAATTCCATATTTTTATAATACTGAGGTTTTGTGGGATTGAGAATGTACAAGTATAATATCAAAGGCATGTCTCTACATGCCATATGTTCAGATGAGATTTTCTTGAGACACATTATAAAATTGATAGGTTTCCTACACCAAAGTAAGTACACCTACATATTGTTTTATGTGTCAATGAGAGACCTGTAGTGTGTGTATGTGTGTGTGTGTGTGTGTGTGTGTGTGTGTGTGTGTGTATGCATGAGTGTGTTAATGGGCATGAATGCATGCATATGTGCTTGTGCATGTGTGAGTTTGAGGTGAGGTTGGGTATTAAAACTAATCCTGGTGTACTCTATGTAAGCATTCGATCATAGAGGAGCTATAATCTTCATTGCCTTTAAATTAAAGCACCCTGTCCATTATAGGAAAATTTATAATATTTTTAGCACAGAATTCTCATTATTTTTACATTTATAGTTTTTCTTAATCTATATATTTCTGTAGATTAAAATATTGAACATACTACCCAGGCAGAGCAATTTCATCTTTGCCTTCTAACAGCAAAATCGCATCTTTGCATTCAGCATACATCGCTACACACAGGAAACATGAACTAGGAGGATGGTAAAAATGCTTTCTTACACAATGCATCATTCTTTGTTGTATATGAGAAGCATGTGAAGAGCTGGTCATATAAAGAATTCTAGGAAACAGCCTTTTAAAAGATACCTTCTAGTATTTGCAAGCTCTTATTTTCATCTATGTAAATTTAGACATACTGAAAGTAAACAATGTTTCTACTCTTTGAAACCAGATTTTTCTCATATTCAATAATAAAATTATATATATATAATATGTATATATATGTATATATGTGTATATGTGTGTGCTTATGAGATTGTTTATACATATATCAGGAACAAGATTCTAAGTATCAATCGCTGACTGTTAAAAAATAAAACTCAGCCTAGTATTTAAATGTATGGCTTGTGCACTATGAGGCATACTACTAAACAAGAGACTGTACAGACAATGTTAATCTACCAGTCTCAAGAGCAATAGGTACCCTGAAAATTAGTGCGATCAAATTAGAATGAAATGCATAGTATCTTAAAGACATAACGTTACTTATTAGAGAAGAAATACTTAAAATTGATATGAATCTTTCACCTTATATAGTCAACAGTTTTTAAATACACTTTTGCCTTTACCTCAATGTTTGTTTGAACAATGAGAATTAGGGAGCTATTTGAAGAGTAACTTCTTACTTGAGTGTGTCCATTTGTATTCTGTGGTCCTTACCTCTTTGGGCTGATTCTATGAATGCTAGAGATGCTAATTAGAGCTCTCTTCCTCATGCCATCCATCATAGGCATTTACCTTAGAACTGTCATTCTTACATTTTATGCACTTTCCACTCCCTGCTTTGCTCCCATTTCTTGTGTGTTAAGATGTAACCTGAAGACACTTGCCATGAATTCCCAGAATCAAACTTTGTGCCTGTGTTCCTTGTTCATTCTATACCTTTTTTTGTTCTATTTAACCCTCAAACTTCTACATTTCTTTATCACTTAGCTTTAACCACATACTGCTGAGGATATCATTAATCCTTCTATTTGTGTGAGAACTAAGTACTATCTACTTGTTACTCCTGAGAATTGCAATCTTCTTGAATTCAGCTCACCAAATATTTGACATTTCATCACTGTCTTTTCTGTGAACATCACAAATGCAAGCAAACCTTCCAATTCTGGCTCTCTTTCATATGTGATGTATTTGATTAGAGACTTCATTCTAAATCAGTACGTGTTTTCTTGGAAAAACAATGGATGTTTACCAAATAAATACTGAGTGAATATTTACATCTTAACTAGAAAAGAGCAAACCAAAGTGTCAAGTTTATTTTAAATTATATTTGATCTTGGGTTTGAGTAATGGTTCAGTTTGTTGGGAATATATTCTTTGTTAGCCTAGGTACTTATTTCAAATGTTTTGTATATATTAGGACTGTGAATGTGGCAAATCATGAACTTTCCATACATTAGGAATGATTATTTAATTTATAAGAAATAGCATGGTTGCCCTACTTTACCTCTGATCTTACTTTCTCACAGAAAAGTAATTTTACTGTAAATAAAAAGTTAACATTTAAAGCTCCACAAATGTAAAGCATTGGAGATAGTAATAGAGTTTAGACTTTGGATCTGTCTCTATCTCTCTCTGTCTCTCTGTCTTCCTAATATATTTCTAAAATACATACATATAGGAATCTAAATAAAATACATACATATAGGAATCTATGTACATATAGAAGTTAAATACAAATAAAATTAAAATAAACTAGAACAATAGATTTAATTTGCAATACTATAATAAACACAAATATTGTCACCAAGATATGTCTAATATGTCAATAGAGCAAGTCCTTAAAATTAACCCAGTCTTGGAGGGTGATTAAGCATTATTCACATATTCAATGGTCATTAGAAAGCTATTCTAAATTGTACCTGTAGTAAGAAAAGAGAAAAAAAATGCAGGTACCTGTTTTATTCTTTTTTTCTAGGCTCTTTGATTATTTTAATGAAATTAATTTATCATCTGAAATCCTCTTTTGCCTGGTAGCCATATTTATTTTCCTCCTTTTTGATGACTTTCTTAAGGCATCAATGACTACCTCCAGTGATGAAAGCATTTAACTATACAAAGTGCATTTTGCAATACCTCAGAGTACCTTCACAGAACATTCATTTGTCTGTTCACTCTTCCTTTCTCATGTACCTTTCTGGGGGTATGCTTCTTTCAACTTCAAATAAAATTTTCACTTAGTGATTAAGTAGTTAGTCCTGCTGATTCACCCATTTCATTCTCATTTCTTCCTCAGATTGTATCTAATTCATAATCATTGTCATTGTTAATAAATATAGATGAGTCATTTAATTTCAAAGCCCCCTCAAAGGTTGAACAGGAACACATCCTGCACCTCCAGGGATGGGAGACGGTTTGTACTTTAAGAAACAAAACTCAAAAACTTATCCAATGCTTTTATGTCCCCTTTCCTGGCTTATGCACACCTTAATTGCTATATCTAAAATGGTTACTAAATGTTCAGCTTCAGTATTCTACTGTCTTTAATATAAGGTAGGCTGGAACAGAATTCTGAGCATTATAAACACTCCAAATGACTACTGTGAATTTTACATGGTAGTGAAATACTTTATCGAAAAATGCTCTTCTTCTGAGCAGCTGGTAATGAATGACTTCTTTGGGCAGAATATACCTAAGTTAAGCTAGGACACTTAAAGTAGTACATTATGACATATGACTGGAAATAAGCATTTATGATTTGTTAGTTTTTTTCTTGTCTTCCTATTCGGCTGTCTTTTACCTGCCCCATGTTGCCTCCCGTTGGAGGTCTTCATTTTCTGATGATGCATATAGATGTCATTGTGTGCCAGGAGAAGTTTAGCGTTTTTTTTTTATTTTAATTTTTATTAGATATTTTCTTTATTTACATGTCATATAATATCTCCTTTCCTAGTTTCCCCTAAAAAAACAAAACAAAACAAAAAAAACAAAAAACTACAACAAGAACAAACCCCTGTTCCCTTTCCTCCTCCCCACTCTGCTGCTCGCCACCCCACTCTCTCCTGCTTACTGGCCCTGGCATTCCCCTACACTGGGGCATAGAACCATCACAGGGCCAAGTGCCTTTCCTCACATTGATGACCGACTTGGCCATCCTCCACTAAGTACTAATTAAGACTACTCAACATATCTCTTCTCCAAGAAGAACGTATGCAAGGAGCTGGAGTAGAAAGAAAAGTAAATACATAGAGAAAAGACCAGTTATGTTTCAAGGAACAAAGAAAAAGTAAGTACTTATAGAAAAATTTGTTCATCACCTAAAAGGGACTGGAATGTGGGTGACTGGTCCCACAAAGAATGATCTAGCATCATTGCCTGCATGGATGCATATAGGAAATACCCAAAATACCACAGAAGGGCTAGATACATCTTTGCTTTCTCTGCAAACACAATATTTAAAAAAAAAAAAATTGTTGAACTAATTAGAGAAGAATAATTCTAGTTACTCCACAGCATGTTTTCCTATGAATTAGATTACTTTTTTATTACTAATCATTTTATTTATTTACATTTTGAATGTTATCCCTCTTCTGGGAATCCCCTCCATGAACCCCCCACCCTATCCTCCTTGCCTTTGATTCTAAGAGAGTGCTACCCACCCATCCAAATCCCACCTCACCACTCTAGCATCACCCTTCTCTGGGGCATTGAGCCTCCACAGGACCAAGAGCTTCCCCTCCCACTGATGCCAGATAAGGCAGTCCTCTGCTACATATGTAGCAGGAGCCATGGGCTGGCCCATGTATGCACTTTTTTATGGTGACTTAGTCCCTGGAAGCTCTTAGAGGTCCGATTAATTGACACTGTTGTTCTTCCTATGGGGTTGCATTTCCCTTCAGGTCCTTCAGCCCTTTCCCTAACTCTTACTTTTTATTATTCAATGACATGCAGAAGTTTTTAACAAGTGATAAACTGCATTACATAAAATGGTATGTAGCATATGATAGGATGAAGAACGGTTGTTCCACTGACTCTTGTGAAGAAATAGGCTGTCTCTGATCAGACTAAGCAAGCACAAGAAATGGTGGTACTTTCTGCTTCTTTCCTTACTTTCCAACCATGTTTTTTCAGTTCCAACACTAGAAAGGTAACAGCAACAAAATCGCATGTATTTGTAGGGAACAAAGTGATGTTTTGATGTACTGTGATATTATTAGTGAAGCAAATGAAAATATTCTCATAATTATCATTTTGTGCTGAGAACATGTAGGGTATGATTTCTTAACAGCTTTGAAGTATGACACACGTTATTATTAGCCCTAGCAAGAATTCTACACAGTAATTTCCAGAAATTGTTTAAACTATCTTACTGTAGCTGTATACTTTTAACCCAGCGTATTCCTCATTTCTCTCACATATCTTCTGACAAGTGTTCTATTGTTTGCTTTCATATTGTTTAATATTAACTTTTGCTGGAAATTGTGATAATATTTGTCTTTCTATGATTGGTTAATTTTGCCTACTGCTATATTCTATAGGCCTGTTTACAATTCTTCATATGACAGTATTTTCTTATTTTATTTGATCTCGATAACATTATACTTTGTGTGCATATCTCATACATATACCAAGGATATACCCATATATCCTTGGGTATATAGACCACATAGTAAATAGTGATCCAGTGAAAATGGTGGGCAAGTGCTTTTGTGAGCCACAGATTTCTTTTCTTTCAATTATATAATTTTTTCCAGCCCTGTATGGGCTGGCCATATTTATTTCATATATGTGAGTACACTGTCACTGTCTTCAGACACAACAGGAGAAGGCATCGTATGCCCATTACAGATGATTGTGAGCTACCATGTGTTCACAGGGAACCAAACTCATGATCTCTGGAAGAGCAGTCAGTACTATTAACTGCTGAGCCATCCCTCCAGTCCTCAATTATATTTCAAAACAGAACTACTGGATCATGTGAGCCGAAACCATATGCAAGTAAGCAAGAATACATAAACAGAGTTCTGTGAAATTAAAAAAAAAAAACTCAAATACTGGCACCAACAAAGTTAATCATCAACTAAGTCAATCAGCAACAAAATTAACCTAAAAATTGAGGGAAGCCTTTACAAAATATACTTCTGCTAAGTGATGATATATTAAATACATAAGGATTTTAAACAAATAAAGAGCAACACAGTAAAAATAAAACAAAGAAAGAAAGGGACTAAGTGGCATAGTTTAAAATGGGCTGAAATTATTAAAGTGCTAATTAAAGGTAATGGGACATAGTACCAACATTGTACTTCCCTATAAGCAACCAAGAAGTAGATGGAAGCCATCTCAATATTGTTGTTCAGAGGGGAAAAATGAATTAAAAATGCTTTGATATGATAATGGTTTGTGGTAGATAGAATGCATTTTACGTCCCCACCCCAAGAAATATCAAAGTATCAATGAGGATAGGTTGAGCAGGAATCCATCAGTTGGGAAGAATGTGAACTTGTACAGACATTACAAAAAGCAGCACAAAGTTTCTTCAAAAATGAAAACCAATAGATCCATACCGTTATCAAGGCATTTCTTTTGGTTGGGGAACTTGAGTATAGTGAGTGCTCACTTGGATAAACAAGGATAGATTATGATGACTTACGAAGGCGATTTTCATGGAGGATCAGACACATTTGCTGATGGTAGAATGTAGTGCACCATGCCTTTATGATGGGAGACCTAAGTGAGGTTACTAGTGTAATTCATTAAGGACTATGCCATATAAATACTTAAATATGTTCCTTATTCCAATGGCTTTTCTTATTGTGAAACACTAGAATTATTAATAATTAAATAGGTCATCATTGTGTGGTTGACTTAGAGAATACTTTTCTATGAAATAACATCAGTTTGAAGATGCTTTTAGGAGCAAGTAAAAGAAGCATTATTCCGAATGCATAACAATAAGCACATACTCTTGCTTTAATAGGCCATATAGAGGCAATTTGCACTGTACATTTCTGCTTAGAATTTGAACTCTTTCTCTTCATGGAACACTTTGCTCCAGAACTACATGACATTGTATGCAGCCATTCTCAATTTCAGAAAGAAAGAAATGATTGTTAACTCTCTTTCAGAGATGTGAACAGCTATGTATGCTGTGTTGTGGACTCACCTTACTTCTCATTGGTAGAACCACTTCAGATGATCAGCCATAGATGAACCAGAATTGAGAAGAAATGCATTACTATAATAGCTACTGATCTAAATTAACATGTCCTGTTAATGACAACGAAGTTTCCCTCATTTGAAGCTGAAAACTGACCAGTTAAACTCATTGTCTACCTAGTATGGAAGAATGAAGAGCTCAAATAAGTAAGAAATTAGTTGACAAATGTGTTGGAAAACGTTGTTTTAGAGAGTATATTGCAAAAATAAAATTTAAAAATTTCTTTTAAAAAATTGGATATCTTATTTATTTACACTTCAAATGTTCTCTCATCTGGGCAGTGGTGGCGCATGCCTTTAATCCCAGCACTTCAGAGGCAGAGGCAGGTGGATTTCAGAGTTCGAGGCCAGACTGGTCTACAGAGTGAGTTCCCGGACAGCCAGGGCTACACAGAGAAAACCTATCTTGAAAAATCAAATGTTCTCTCTTTTCTCATTTTCCCCTCTGCAAAACCCCTATCCCATTTCCCCTCCCCTTGCTTCTTTGAGGGTGATCCCCCACTCACCCACCCACTCCCACCTCACTGCCCTGATATTCCCCTATAATGGGGCATTGAGTCTTCACAGGACCAAGGGCCTCTCCTTCCATTGATGCCAGATAAGGCCATCCTCTGCTACATATGCAGCTGGAGCTATGGGTCACTCAGTTTCTAAGGCCAATATTTTAAAATACTTGCAGTGTTTATGAGCTCTCTATGTGTGACCTTATATTATTCTTCATGTATAATTTGGATGTGTCCTCTGCTTTACACATGAGTAAACAAAGAGATTTTGAGGTCAACTGTTTCAACAACTCCTCAAGGTGCTTGTTGTCCAAACTGGAATTGAACCTGAGATAATTGGCAGAATGTTGCCTTCTTTGTGCTGAGTTGCCATGGGAATAGACGACTGATGCTGCAAATGGGTTTACCTTGTTGAGTTTAAGTCTGAAGCAAGGACTCACCTTCTTTCTATGTAAGTCAGACAGTACTCACTTAAGCAAGCTATTTGCATGAACTTACTTAAAACATGTATATGTATGTAGCTTTTAAAAATTGATAACTGAATTAAGTAAGAGATACAATAAGAATTTTTCATAGTGTGAAGTGGCTAAATTTTGATGTGAATGTAGGATTGCTTTTACTTTGCAGCGTTGAGGATCTTCCAACATTTGACTCCAGTCAATCCAAAACCATACAAGAATAATTCTTGAATATTTAAACTGTATGAACCCAAAGAGCACATCAGAACATGATGATATAAAGGGAGTTAAAATATTTGAAACAGATATTTACCATCATTATTTTATATCATCTCAGACAAGAGGACACAATGAAAAACCTAAGTTAAATTATTTACTCAATTTTAGACATGCAATAGCTGGATAAAAGAGAACTGGGAACTTACATGTTCTTCACAGTGAAAGCTAAAACTAAAAATTAGTATTGATTTTAAAACTGACTGCTAGGATAGGGGAAATAATAAGATGTGTTTAAGCATATGACCACACCAATCAGATTTCTAATTTAATGTTTAGATAGGGATGTGAGCCAGATATGTTCCTCATCTCCATCACAGGGTGTTTTTTTTTTTTTTAAAGATATGTATGTATGTATGTATGTATGTATGTATGTATGTTTTTCTCCCTATAAGAACAGATCAGCAAACTAAAGGAAATCAAAGTTAATGCTTAGGCAATTGGTGCACAAAAGCACATGTACTGTGATTTCTCTTCTCAGACATCTATTCAGGTTATTTCTGTGATTCTTCACCAATACTATATTTTCCAAGTAATCAACTCTGATAACTTTTGTATAAAATACATATAATTGTATATAAAAATATGTTTGAGTAAATATGGTTGTGAATGTGTTGAGTTATAAATGTATTGGCGTATGTATTATTGGTAAATATAGCTATACATATATTATGTGTATAACTTCAAATATTATTGTCATTCAGTAACATGTAAAATATTTGCTGGTTCATTTCATTTAAAAGTGGATTTTTTTCTCCTTTTTTGATTTTTTTAACATCTAAGAAGAAACTATATTTCAGTATTGTTATACACCACACTTTCTGTAGCTGTAACCTAATTAGACAATGTTTAGTTCTTCAAGGATTACAAGAAAGTATGACTTGTCTTTGTTTCCTGAGATGAGCAACTGAACAGCTCTACTACCTTATTTTTAAAAGAAACTGCAGGCACACAACTGTTCATAATTAATGATATTTTCCAGCAAAGTCTACTGTGTGAATAGAAATAAAATCAGCATTGCGGCATGAGTGCTCTGGTTCCAACTTAATGACTAGGATTGAACTATGTGCACAGACATGAACCCTTCATTTCATTTCCCTCACACTTCGTTGAGATGAAGGCAGATACATCATTGACATCATCTCCCATGCTTTTCATTGCTATCCTCAGTGGGTACCAAATCCTCTCATGAAGCTGATGAAAAAGCATGTTTCTCATTGTTGTGGTATCATCACAAGAATCAAATCATGATGCTGTAGCTAAGCATTGTTTATTGTCACAATGTGGATCATTGGTTCTCCTGTGAGAATTTCTAAACAGATAATCTGCTTCTGTTTCTGATGACACAAATCAAATTTATTTGTATATAGGGCTTCTGTAAGTTAGGTTGATTATGTTTATTATATAAACTATTCCTATTTTTGCAAGCATACACGACAAATAAGTGGATTTGCATCAAGGAATGTTCACATTAGGTAGCTCCTATTAGGTTTATCATTGTTTGGTTATAGTTTCATGGTAGTTAAATGTTTTTATATGAGAGTTTTTCTTTATTGTCAGCAGCATTGAGCAGCCTCCTTTTCTCATGTCTTTTTTTTTTATTATTACTTTTGAGCAGCCTCTTTTAAAACTACTTCTTTGATTTTCAGTACTCTTCATGGTTTGGTCAGAGCAGTTGTATTTTTTTTCCTAAAACGTTCAGAATTCACATCATGTAGCTGACCACTGAAGCATTCCAACTCAGTGGTGGATACCAAACTGACTCAGGTCTGCACATGACACTTCCAGACACCAAGGTCGATGACTGTTTAGTATTAGTCTGAAACATTTTCCAGTACACAAGTTCATGTGTATGTGTGTGTGTATGTGTGCATATGAGTATATGTATGTGTGTGCAAGCAGGTGCATGTGTATATGTGTGTACATCTGAGTGTATATGTATATGTATGCATGTGTGTGCAAGTGTGTGCATGTGTATATATGTATGCATATGCATGAGTGTATATGAGTGTTTGTACATATGTATGTGTGTGTGCATATATATATGTGTGTTTGTGTATGTGTGGGCATGTGCATATGAGTGTATATGAGATTGTGTGTGTTTTTGTATGTTTGTGTGTGTGTGCATATGTTAGAAATTGAATTGTTATGAAAATAGCATCTTCAAATAATTTTGGGACTATTTTATTTCTAATCCTGTTACATGCTCATAAATCTTAGATTTATTTTCATACTAATATTGCTAATATACTTTATTTTATTGAAAAGTCCTGTATTTTATAACTATACTTGCATTTTATGGCATGAGAATGCCTTTGACTTCAAATATTTTTTCTAAGCCTACGGCAGAGGCTGTATAGCAGTTAAAAGGCAAACAACTGAAATTTGGCAGCTTCACTTTCAAATCCTGGTCATGCAATTTCTTTCCCTCTTCTTCCTTGTCTCTTCCTCTCCTTCCAGATCTCCCTCTCCTTGAATTCATGAGCTGGCAATCATTTTGCTTCAGCCTCCAAGGAGCTAGGATTACAAGCATAATCCTCAGCGCTTGGTTTACCTGGGGTCTTCTAGAAGCTTATCTTTGCTGTGTGTATTTTTTTTCCTACCATTCTCCATCCTTAACTACTATGTAGATACTGATGCTTCCTGGGCTTTGGCAGAGGTTATATTCTGGCATTCTGTATGTTCTCATTTCATAGCATAATCCAAACACAGTGATTTCCACTTTAACTCCAAATGAATCCTCCTTCACAGGCTGGCCGCTGGTGCCATGCAGTAGGCAGGATACTTGTATTTTCTGGTTCAAAATCTTCCTGACTTACCTACAACGTTTTTTATTCTCTAATATTATAATGCAGACCATTCTTTTATATAATAATTTAATGCTAATGAAAGTATATAAGATAAGTAGGGGAGGGACTGAGTTAGGTTCTCTGTGGGAAAGATGGTTTTCTCTTTATTAGGCTCTGAGCTTTCTATAATCATGAGTGAAAGGCAGTCAAAGGTCCAGGTTTCCTTCAGGTCATTCAATGATAACTGTAGTAGATCTGGTTACAGGGAAGGTTAATAGGCTGCCAGTGGAGGGCTGCTCACAATGCCTTAAAGTGCAAGAAAAGTCAAAGATCTGTCAAGAATCACCTAATTCCATAAAATCTAAGACTGTCTTGAGAAGTAGAAAATAGAATGATGTAGAAAATTCAAATAGCTCCTTATTTTACCAAAATTATACCAAATTCTGAGTTTTCTAAGAAAAGTAAACCAAGTAGGCTTATGATTTTTTACTTTCAAGGATGGAAATAATATTATCAATTTATAATACACAGGAAATAATTTATTGTGTGATTCCTCATGTAAGATAATAATGAGCAGTTTCTTAGAAGACAGCTTCCATGCTGGTTTTAATAATAAATCTCAGAAACCACATAAAGTATTTTTTTTTACCTAGTTGTGCTTATAAAGAGCATGGAACACATAAAAAATTTTATTTGTCTAGGATATAATTTACTCAAATATACAGCTATATGTACACTTATTTGCAATATATGACAGACACAAAGACAACATTTATTGTTTAGTTTGTATATGTTGACCATGTTATTGGTGAGCAATGTGTTAAAATATGAAATGTTGGCTAATTTGGAAAAGTTCAGGATTCCTTCCTCAAAGATTTTGACTGGTATTTTATAATCCATTCCTTTTGTCAAGCTAAGCTTTGTTTAGGTACGGATTGACTTTCTAACATGATTTTCTACAGGGCATCAGTAATAACATTCTTATTTCTAAAGCAGTTATTCAAAGAATATTTGATATTTCAGTGTAAGTAACAAAATGTGATAGCAGCCTATGTGTAGTATTGATGTACCCAGAGGACCAAGAATTTGATTGACAACACAGTGAAAATGAGTCTCTGAGAACTGAAAATGAATTTACGTTCTGCTTCCCACACCTCAGCTCCTTGAAGATTCTGCTGCTGATATGTGCAGACACATAGCTTTTGATCCTGCCTTTTACCCTGGGGCCCAGGGGAGAGCTAGGTTTGTATTTTCCAGCAGCATCCGGAGTAACTAGGGATAATTGAATTACATTTATAAAACAAGGATTTGCCGTACATTTTCAATACAATATCCTAAATAAAATAAATACTCTTGAAGGGATAAGTAACTTATGTAGTTACTAGAGCTACTAAATAGTATCACTTAGTATGCAATTGACATTTTTAACTAGAACAAAATAAAAATGAATAAATTTTTGTTAGGGAAACATTTTCTGACAAAATGAAATTCTTTCAAATGTTACTTTAAATGTAATGTTTTTTTTTTTTTGTGGAGGTCTTTTATTCTAAAGAAAATGGTAATACAATTATAATTGGTTGGGTTTTCAATATGCCCCATCACACTAGCATTGTCATGTCACTCTGTATAATTTACCCTAACTAAAGGTCTGCTACTATTTGTAGTATTCTGTAAATTTTTGAATTCTCAGTTTTACTTTTTATTCTTTCTTATATTTTTATTTTTATATATCTCAGGCAGGTATTGAATGTGCTATACAGCCAAGGTTGTATCAAGACTGTGAATCTGCCTGCTTCTGACCCCATGGTTTAGAGACTCCAGACATATATCAACATACTTACCCTTTCCACCATTTGAAATGCTAGAATAACTGTCAAGATGAGTATTTATGTCATGTTGAGGGCTTACTATCCTACTTGAAATTGTAGCAGTATATTTTACTTAAGGATTAATCTTTTCTTTAAAAAATGTCATGTAAAAGAGAGATTTGCTTTAAAAACCTGTCAGAGGTGGCTGCCAGTCTCCTCTGGATAGGAGCTATGAAGTTGGTGGTTGGAAGAAGATAATGAACCTAGAGTATTAGAGATAGGAGCTACTGTGCATTGCTGTGAGAACATAGACTACAGCAGGTGATTCATAAAACGTACCCTCCAGTGCTGTGAGGCACGCCCTGACACTGATGAGTACATTAGGAGTGCCATTGAGCAAACCATTTCAAAGGAGTTCAAGAGTGTTCACAAGGTTTTAGTTGAACTGTGAATGAATCATAAGTCAGGTGGAGAGTGACCAAAATCTTCTTCTATTTAGGAAAGATAAAGCTACGATGTTGGTGATCTGAGTGAGTGGAGAACTAGAACAGTGCTAGTGTCTGGTATCTGTTAACCTACTTCTCAGAATATGACCAGAGCAACAATTTTGCTGACTTTACACCAGAACGGGTGCTTATGGTCGTCCACTAACACCAAGTGAAACATGCTAACAGCCTAGAGACAAGAAAAGGAATAAAAGAGGTTAGTTAGAAAACTTGTAAAAATATTTTAACATTTTAGTTGAAGCAATAGGAATGAATGAATTTTCATAGACTCAAGATATTTTTTTTAAAATATTTTTTACAAAACAGTTGAAAAATGATGTTCAGTATCTATTTTAGGTTTGGCTGCTGTTCATTAGCTAAGTGATTACCTTACAATTTCAGCTTTTCAAAAATATGTACTGAGTTAGTTATTTTGGTTCTTACCAAGTTCAAGCTCCCAAATGCAATCATCTTGTTATTGAACAAATACTACTAAAACCACAATCTAATTCAAAAATTTATGTTGTGTGAAACATATTTGCTTCTAAGTCTCTTTAATGAGGCCCGGCCAGATCTTTGGAGGAAAAATCAAATGCTGTGATTCCCATTTTATACACAGACCTTCAATCTGAATGCTTCTGGATCATATTTGTGGTCTCTTTGTTGTTCTTGTTGTACTTAATCTTCCTAGTATCTCATCATCATTGCCAGAAACCTTTGGTGTGCAGCCTGCTTATAAAAACAGAGAGCCAACTGCAGTGCACACTACCTTAACTGAATTAAAATGAGACAACACAAAGGGAACATGCACATCTCTGTGAAATCCAGAAGTACGTTGGGATGCAAAAATGCTCAGGTGGTCTTCTGATTTTTGTGAGATATTTTATACATGTAATTTATCTACACTATTGTTATACTAAAATTCCAATTGTATGTAAGTCTATGTTTGTTACTTTTAAAAACTCTACGGGTAAATAAAACAAGTGTGGCAAGTTGCTCAAGTGTAGAAAAAATGGAAATTATACTCACTATAATCACAGATATATAACCAAAATATTTTTTTTAAAATTCCTTTTAAAAGGAAATTTAAAATAACTTTGGTAATAAAATTTAGTTGCAAATCCCCTACTTACTGTAACTATATTCACGATGCTGCAGCTGAATATCTGACCAATTAAACGACATTTTCCAGTTACTATAGGAATTGTAACATGATAGATCTTATCCATCAAGTTGAAGTTATAACTCAGTCAGAAATCTACAATGTCTGCTTCAAAACAGCACAAAGTATTTCACTATGATAGGCTTTTTACACTGATATTTACAGGCTTGTTTCTTCTGTCTTCCTTTCTACTTTGGCCTATGCTTTAATTCTTTAATTCCTCTGATGGAATCTGTGACAGTGGTCAAGGTGGAGTCTGACTCAGTCACAAGCCTTTAATGCAACTAGGAGAACAGTAGATCCTTTGTGATGTAAAATTCTTGGTTGTCATATTGCCAGTATGTGCTTTGTGCCTGGAATGCAAAGTGGTTTTAATCCATACATCCTTTTTTTCTAAGCTGGGATGCCTGCCCAGTCTGTGTCTGTGATTAACATTTGAGGTTGTCAGCTTGAGACAAATGTAGAGACTCAGTACCTAGGACAAGGAACCTGTAGGTAATATATGTTCAGCAATAGTATTGGCTTTGAGAACTGTAATATATAATTATCATCATAAACCAATCCTTTCCAGGAGGATACTTGGTTACTTGGTTGCTTACTACCCCAGGCTTGTTTTTATTCATTTTATTTATTTATTTATTTATTCTATAAATCATACTAAATTTCATGTAAAGTTGCTATAATTAATATCTCCTGTTAAAATTATTTTACAAAACATAATTGTTGTACAGGTGAGGGCAAAATCCCCCATTTTTTAAAGTGCCCCTGTGCTCAACACATGGTTCAGTATATGGAAGCTCATGTTGCTTTTGCAGAACACCTTGGTTTGAGTTCCAGCACATACATAGTATGTCACAAGCCCCTGTAAATCAACTTCCAGGGGGACTCATGCCCCCTCTGACATCTCCAGTCAAGAGGCATGCAAGAACACATATATACATAAACACAATAAAAACACTCACCCATGGAATAATGTGAGCAAATTTGATAAAAAATAAACTTTGAATCTGATTAAATTTAATTTTTGAATTATAGGCTAATATTTTACCAGAAGTTTAGTTTGTAGATCAAACTCCTTTTCTTGAAAATAGTTTCTGGGTTCAAATCAAGAACTGATATAATGTATTTGGGCTTTCACATCTTCACTATATTGACATGTTTTTGAAATATTCATGAGAGTCTACAGAACATAAAGGTAGAGTAGGAAAGTAAAGAAATCTAAATTACTAACTACTTCCATCTGTAAATGGATTATGTTAGATATCTTAAATAGACTAATCTGGGAGAAATATTCACATTCTATACATTACCAAGACACTTGGCCTCAGAAATGTGAGAGATTTGTCTAACACTGTACAACAGATACATAAAGAACATGGAATTAGAAAGCAGTCCTTGTTTACTTTTCAAAATCCATTTCTGATGATCTCCCACATTCATCTTTGGCTACCTTAAATGCACTTTCCGTATTGTGATTTTTGTGATAGCAAAGACGGATTTATGTTGATTACTTGGGAAAAGATCATTAAAAATGTATCCATGTCTATTGAGTACTTATTATGCCTGATGGTGTGCTAAACATTTGACATGTATTATCTTCCTTGAGCCTAAGAATATCTTCTAATTATTATCGTTGACAGAGTTTATAGATAGTGAAGGGAATGCTCAGAAAGCTAAATTTACTTTTCTTGTTTTAGGACAGTGGAGTTTGAGTTTAAAGGGCATGCTTTTGATCACAATTGTATTTGCTTCTTTTTTATCTAATATCTTTCACCAAATGTATGATGATCGTATTTCCACTCTACCAACTTCACCCAGATAATAGTCACATCTCCACTTTCCAATTCTATATTCCTTTTCTCTTTCTTTCTCTCTCAAATAAAACCCTACTAAAACAAAACATAAAATAGAAACAAACATACAAACAAAACAGTAAAACTAAATACTATTAAAACATAAAACCAAAAGACCCTAAAAACCATAAATAAATGCCATACTATAATATTCATTTTGTGTGGGCCAAATCTCTTGGGCATGGGGCCTGCAGTTGAGTATGGCTCATGACACTCCAGTGGAGAATACACATTTTTTTTTCCCAGCAGGTATCAATTACAAATTTCTTCTTGATTAGGAAGGAATGTTTGTGTCTATAATCCCTTTCAGTGCTGTGATTTTTGTCTGCTTAGAACCTGTATAGGTCTTGCTCTCTGAGTTCATATTTGTCCCCGGCCTGTTGTGTTGGGAAGTCACTGTTTTCTTGAAGTTGCTAACACCTCTGACTGTTGCATTTACCCTGCCACTTCTTCAATGTAAATCCCTGAACCTTGAAGGGAGAGGTTTGATGAAAATATCCCTCTTTGGACTGAACATTCCAAAGTCTCACACTCTCTGAACATTGTCCAGTTGTGGGTCTTTGTATCATTTCCCATATTTTGAAATAATATGGGAAATATTCCCTTCTCTGATGAGGGATGAGGCAAGCACTAAGTGAAACCCATTGGAATAAGACAATATGTCATTAGGAGTCATATTATTGCTATGATTATTTTACTAACATAATAGGGGTATGTACCCCTAGCCCCACAACTAATGTTAGGTCCTGCTTAATTTAGTAGTATCAGGTATGAGTTTTATCTTATGCTGTGGGCCTTAGATCCAATAAAGGAGTGGTTGGTTATTCCCGTAATGTTTATGCCATTACTGCACTATTGTTATTGGCAGGCAGTCTGGGTTTGTATGTCTGAAGATGACAGTAATGTATGATTTTTGTTTACTTCTCCAGCAGCAGTAGAACCTGTGAGAAAGGAGCCAAAAAATGAGGCTGACTAAAGTCACATGAAATTAGCAACTTTATTCAGAGCATCAAACAATTTATACCCCAAGAATTAAGAAGAGTCACATGAGTAAATTGTCCAATCAAAAGCACAACCTATATGTGTCTTCATAAAGGCATATAACTAAGCAACTATAACCAGTTGTAATGAATAATCTGCAGTATCTCACTCCTGTCTTCTACCCCTAGGGAAAAACATGGCAATGCATTCCAAGTATGATTCTCTTTTGAACGAACTGAGTTCACAAGACTCTTGTATTATTTTCTTGGAGTTTTCTCAAAAGTACCCAGAATTCTCACAAAACTTCATTCTTAGACTGTATTCTGACACTTTTTCTCTTCTGTTAGTGTGTAGAATAATCCCAGCTCCAAGAAACATTGTTAGTAGCTTCTAGTTAGGCACATTGATTTCTTCATGTAAATGGTGTCTTTAAAATTAGACCCTTACTATCAGGATATAGAGAGCATGTTAAGTATTCTCCAACCCAAAAAAAAGCCTGGTCAAAGAAACACAGCTCAGTTAATTTGAATACAAGCTACACACCTAGATTGAGCAGATCTACCATTACTGTACTCTATTTCCCATCTATGAGATCCCATATAACTTTTTTGTTTCTGTAAGCCATGTACTTGCTCCATTCTCCTTCCACCTCCTCTTCTTTCTGTCATCCTCTCTCTACTCCCTTCTCCCCACTCCCCCAAACATTTCAGCTCCATCTTCCCTCCTTCTCCCAATCACTGTCTCTAGCCTTTATTCAAAAAGTTGAGGTGGGGAGAAAGTTCACAAGGCACTGGTATATATGATTCACTCCTCCTCTGCAGTCCCTCCCAGGAGAGCAGAATTAGCATTAAAATACAAGACTAGGACTATCCACAACAAAAGCAAACAATAGCCTTGAAAATAATATGTGATTGGTGGGGAGTCCTGATTGGGATTTTGGACAGTGATACAGGATGTAAATCATCCTGGCATTGCTGGTTTTACTTGGTGGCATACAATGGCTATTGTTTACCCATTATATCATGACTCCATTTAATTATATATATATATATATATATATATATATATATATATTATGTACATATACATATATATGTGTGTGTGTATATATATATACATATATATGTAATTCCATATATGTATATATGGAAGTTTCTACAGTGATAGATCCATATGGGTTTTCAAAATGTCTTTGGTGTTAGCTGTTCCTCTTTGTAGTTTCTCCTTAAACCTGCTCTCTCATACCCTTCCCATGTAATGTGCCCATTCTAGTTTACTTTTGTCTCTTTGAATGTAGTATTCTATTTCCCCTTCCTTGGAAGGTCACTTCTTCACTCCTTGTCCTTTATTAGTCACCTAACCTTTGTGGGTATTAGAATGAAGCACACATATCAAAGTCTTAAAAGCAAACAAGCCAATAAAAGAGAAAATGTGAAATATTTGTCCTTTGGGGTTTAGGTTATCTCATTCACAGTGATTGTTTTTAGCTACATCTATTCACCCTGATTTTTCTAATTTTCATTTTTCTGAAGAACTGAATAATTTTCCAATGTATAAATATATTACATTTCCAGTGTGTATTTATCAGCTGATGGACATCCAGTCTGTTTATAATTTCCAGCTATTTTATGAGTAGAGTAAAAATGAATATATATGAACAAGCATTTCTGTAGTAGGATGTAGAGTTTTAGCTATATGCCCATGAATGGGATTGCTGCATCATAGAGTATATTGATGTCTTTATTTGATGAAACTGCATAGTAATTTTCATAGTGTCTATACCATTTAATTCCTTTAGGAACAATGAGTACATGCCCCCCTCTCCCCTACATCCTTGCCAACATGTGCTGTCATTTGTTTTATTAAACTTGATCATTCCTAGAGGGTACTTTGAAATCTCTAAGTAGTTTGGATTTGCATTTCTCTAATGGATAAGGACATTGAGCATTTTAAAAAGTGTTCTCCAGACATTTGTGTTTAGTTTCTTATTACTATCTTAGAAATCAACATACATTTATTGGCTTATAAAATATCATTCATTTTTAGGCTTTCGGGAGGTCAATTATCTTGGTGATTTAAAGTCAAGTGCCATCTTGAGTCTTTACAGAGAAACGACTTTTTTCCTTTTTTTTATTTTTCCTTCAATTCTGTGGCTCATTTCCTCTCCCTATTTACAAGAAGCACACTGAAAAATTCAGACCTTTGCTTACCTCCTGCCTTTTCTTCCTTGTCTTCCCATCTTCCTCTATTATTCCATCTTAATTTGAATCACTTACCAGGTTCTTTACAAAGAGTTATAATAAGAACAAAACAAACAAACAAAACAACCACAACAAAAACTTGTTCTGCTAGAGAGAACAGTCTGTTCAGGTCCTTCTTTTTGACATCTGGGGGTGGTGGTGAAAGTTTGGATTTTTTCTTTTCTTCTTTTTTATTGGTTATTTTATTTATTTATATTTCAAATGTTACCCCCCTTCTCAGTTTCCACTCCACAATCCTCCTATCCCCTCCTCCCTTGCCCCTGCCTCTATGAGGGTGCTCCCCTACCTGCCTACCCATTTCTGCCTCAGCAGCCTAGTGTTCCCCTATCCTGGGTCATCAAGCCCCCACTGTACCGAGGGGGGCTTCCCCCCAGTGATGCCAGATAAGGCAATCCTCAGCTACATATGCATCTGGAGCCATGGGAGACCTCCTGTGTACTCTTTGTTTGGTGGTCTAGTCCCTGGAAGCTTTGGAGGGAGAATCTGGTTTGTTGATACTGTTGTTCTTTCTATGAGGTTGCAAACTCCTTCAGCATCTACAGTCTTTGCCCTATCTTCTTCATTGGTGTCCCCATACTCAGTCCAATATTTGGCTGTATATCCTCATCTGTATTGGTCCGGCTCTAGCAGAGTCTCTTAGGAGCAACTATCCTGAACTCCTGTCAGTAAACCCTTCTTGGCATCAGCAATAGTGTCTGGGTTTGGTGTCAGCAGATGGGATGATCCCCTAGGTGGGGCAGTCTCTGAATGGCCTTTCCTTCAGTTTATGCTCCACTTTGTCCCTGCATTTCCTTTTGACAGGAGGAATTCTCAATATTTTTGAGGTGGGAAGGTGGCCCATGTCTCAACTGGTGGCTGTGGCTCTTCACTGGATATGGTCTCTACAGGTTCTCTCACTCCTTTGTTGGGTATTTTAGCTAAAGTCTTCCCTGTTGGGTGCTGGGAATCTCTGGGTCCCTGGCATCTAGGAGTTTCTAGTGGCTACCCTCATTCCCGCTCGCCCACTGCTACACACCTACTTTCAAGTTCCTGATCCTCTGTACTTCTCCCCCATCTTCTCCCTTATCTAAATTGGTCCCCTTTTTTTCTCCCCCTCCTCTCTCCCTCCCAGATTCCTCTCTCCCTTACTTCCCAAAGATTATTCTCTTCCCCTTACTGAATTTGGCTGTAGCATCCAGACTTTGCTGTGATATTCTTTCTTTTTGGGTTTCAAATGGTCTGTGAGTTGTATCACGGGTATTCCAAATGGCTTCATTTTATCATCTTTCAAATTTCATATATGGATACTGCATTTATCTTATTTCCCCTCCATCTCCATCCAGTTCTTCCCATATCTCTCCCACTCTTCCCATTCTCAAATTCCTTACATTTTTGTTAATTATTATTACAACTAAATGGATTGAGAAATTATAATTAACTATTCCTATGTATATACATATACACATATGCACACACACACACACACACAGAGGCACATAAACCTGTACAAAAAGTTCCTTTATTTTCATTTGTAAAAAGCTCATGATGAATATAGTCTTACAATTTATCTGAGGTGGTTGAAGCAATTTTTCTTGGTCTAGTTTTTCTTATTTTTCATGATCATACACAAATTTCAACATAAAAGTTGCTTCATAGAAGAAAACCAAATTAAATACAGATTTTTGCTTTATTTTGTTTTGTTTTGTTTTATTCTGAGACAGGATTTCTCTGTATAGCCCTGGCTATTCTGGAACTCACATTGTAGACTAGGCTAGCCTCCCTCCTGATTGCTAGGATTAAAGGCAGGTACCACCACTTAGGTAATTGAATGCAGTATTGAAGTTCTTAATGTTTACTAGATGTTTTTAAATAACCAAAATTGTCAGGCAATGACTTCAATGCAATTCATTGCAATATCAAACAGTCTCACTTCAGGAAAACACACAAACAAACTAGGATATATAATTCTTCTTAAATGAGTGTACCACAAAATAGCTGTTCCATTCTGAAGAACTATGTTTCATCTCTCCTCTGGAAGTGCCCTCTACCTGGTAGTAGCTCTCTGTACTTCAGAAATTATGGAAATTAAATAAAAGTTATAGTACTTAAAATGTATCCATTTATTATTTAGTAAGTGAAATAAATTTCAGGTTATGCTTCCTTAGGCTTAATATGGAAACCGGT
>NW_022196894.1:78388603-78494444 GCF_008632895.1 Mastomys coucha
TTTTGTTTGTTTGGTTTTTGGTTTTTTTTTGAAGGGGAAACTGGGAAATATGACATGTAAATTAAGAAAATATCTAATAAAAGAAAAATATGGAAAATGGCCATTTAGTGATTTAAATTTGTCATGATTATTTTGTGTGTATGACGCAGGCTGATCAGTCTCTGTGACTCCTTTTTCCATAAACCCAATTGTATTATCCTGTAATTACAGGGTGAGATTGCATTAGCACCAGCCAATGCTATTGTACTGGTTAGAAGCCCTGTCTGCAAAGTAGTTCTAATCTCTTTACTACTCCAGTTTGAAAAGAAAAATGTGGATTGACTCTAATAAACCAAACTATGTGTCTTAGTATTTCTTATCTACACTTTTTATTTTGCCTTCATTCTGAAACATGGATTGTTTGTTGGTGCATTTTTTAAAAGAAAAGAGGTATAATTATACTGCATTATGAAATTAAGAAAATGGTCAATTATCAATTTACTCAAACAATAAAATAGACACAAAACCAATTGTTGCTTCATTTCATGAAGCAAATCAATGATTGTTTGGAAACCAAGATGCAACTTGTCACTACTTTTCATCATCTGATTTTTGATTTGCATATCACATATTCAGAAATACGTTCACATATCTGGCATAATTTTGTCTTATTCTTGTATGTTTATCAACAGTTTGTGTTTATTGTCTTATGCACATGACATAATTAGTTGTTATGTCACCATATATAACTAAGAAATGCTATTAGAAAATGGTCCTTATATTAGTATAAATTGAAAGATGTTTGTTACGCAGAGTTATTTCAGATACTACCTGTCAGTGTGTACTAAACAGTTACCAAGACAGTTAAGGATTTCAAAATTTATAAATAAGTTTATAGATAGATGTTTAAATTTTTAAAACAGGGTGAGCATGAGTGGATGATTCAGAATCAACTGTTCACATACAATTACTTCATTTTTGACATAATTATTAGTAATAAGAGATTATAGCTACTCATTGAATCTACAATTCCTATGTATTACTCATATCTGTAAAAGACTGCAGATAAGCATTTATTTGCCAGTTTGTGTGTCAGATTTGTAAACCAAAGCCTAATGTCAAGATATGTAAATATTATAGTAATTCAGAGTTGGTCAGTACATATTTCATTTTTAGTTGTTATAAATAAGAGAATGTAGAGGAATTTTAATTCAGCAAGATGCTTGCTCTGGCAAGGAATAACTTTCAAAGATGTAAGTCTGTGTGAATTGCTGGAATGCAAACATGCTACAAACAATTAATCCTTCTGGGTTGAATACAGACAGACCTTTAGGATACACCGTTAGTCCCAAACAACAATGTCCAACTGTAGGGCAGTTCAAATCAGTTCAGTGACTGCAGTTTGTGCAGTGCAGTTGCATTCAGCTGAATTTGTTCATGAATTCATACAGTTTGTGTAGTTAGTTCACTGCAGGTCAGCAGAGGCAGCTGAAGCCAGAGAATAAGAAGACAGAAGATTAAAACAAATTTGCCAGATTGAGTATGAGGCCAAGCAGACCAATAGAGTGATAAGCTGAGATAAGCCAGTTTGAATCAGTCAGCTTGGAGAGGAGTATTGACCCAGAAAAGCTGAGCTGAACCAGTCAACCAGAGTTTAAAAAGAACTAGAAAAGGTGAGATTACTCAGTAGTAAGTCTCAGAAGCTGAAACATTGTAGACCTCGGTTAGAGTATAGGAAGCCAAAAGCTTCCAGTCCATGGTCTTGGGATGGCTAAAACAGAGGGAAATGTTCTGGGCTCAACCTAAGCCACATATTTGCACATCTTGGTATGGGTGTCATCACGTTCATCTGAGGGAATATGTAACTTTTACAAGGGAGAATGATGCTGCATTGAGAGGACTGACTTATGATGACGATTCCTTACTATGCAATCAGTTAACATTTGATGTTTACTAGAATCAAATTAGAAAATAAAACTAAAATAAGCTCATGTTTTAAAATATTCAATAGAAAAAAATCATTTGAAAATTACTATAGATATAATTTTGTTTTGTAGTATTTTTTTTAAAAATTAATTTTTTATTAAATTAATAATTTGTTTCATGAGATAATGACAATTGGAAAGCAAATTACCTAGATATAGTTTTTACAATGTGTTTTGGGTATAATTTATGATTTCATTTAACTTATTGCTCATAATTTTCTTGAGATTTTTTTTTAATCTTTTGGTAAACCACCAATTGGCATGACCTACATCTGCATCTATTTTAATACCTGAATGTATTGATTTTTATTGAAAATAAAATGAGCAAGAAGCACTCAGCAAACTTAAATTATTTCCAGCTAATAATGCTCTCTTCCAAGTACTGATTGAGGTACACAAATATTGTTTTGACTGAAATATTTCTCTATAAAATAAATTTAAATGATTCCTGTGACATCTTAGGATATTTCATTCTGTAAACAGGATAAAACTGTTGATAGGCTGTTGCTGACAAAATGCTAATCCAGGTTTTCTTGACCCACAGGAGATATATCGATTTATTGAACACTATTTAGACTACTGACTGAATGAGCAATGTCTCTTTTCTTCTATTAGGCTTCTATTAGGCTGCCTCTGCAAAATGTACGTGGACAAAATAGATCCCACCCAACTTGAAGTCTTCTTACCATACACATCCTGCCAGAGTCACATGGAGGAGCTCACTGCCATCCCAAACATTCCAAAAGGGGTTAGGACAAAGGGGCTCCCCTTCCAGAAATACCACTAAAAGAAACAGACTTGTTGGCAGAGAATCTAAGATATAGAAGTGTATTAAAAATCTCCATAAGTTATAGAAGTGTATTAAAAATCTCCACAAAGGAGTTTTATGCTGCTTCAAATTATATTTTGATAAAAAGGTAAATTAATTATGGATACCTTTCAGAAGGAACCCCAAATCCTGCTTAACTATAATGTCATTCCAGGAAGAAATAATAAACTATATTCAAAATACATGTATAATTTAAATTAGTATTTGAATAATAATTTTTATTTTTGAAGTGTGAAAACATTAAACATTAAAATGAGAACTTTTCCCCAACTCTCCCTTGACATAGATGTTTGCAAATCACTGGAGTAGCCACAGGGTCACTTATGTGATATTTTTCTCTCAAGTGCAGCAATAAATGTTAGAATTGCTTACTGATGCCTAATCTTCAGTTAACATCATAAATCAGCACTTGTCAGATCAGGGAAGCATATTAACTAGAGTTATTATATTTCAAAACAGGAGTGTTTCCTATTCTGACAGCTTCCAAGAATGGGGCCTGTGAGATGTGTATCTGCAGATATTTCATTCGTTGAGGATGCTGCACATTTTCAGTTGTGACTGATAAAGGCAGCCTTTCTGAGCACGTCATAATTCTCCCCACAGCCCTCCATTTTAATTCCTGTCATACCAAAATGTTATTTACTCCTCTTACTGAGGTAACAGTTGCCAGCCACGTACAATTTAATAGAATTATAGAATTTTAGAGACAGGAAAATAAAACATAGAAGGTATTATGTCTGTATCCCCATTTCTCTACTGAAAATATTGATGTCTGTCTATTACTGAAGATTCAACTAAACTCTTTCTACAAATATTTTACCTCTCTTTCTCAGGTGACATAATGGTATGACTGTCTACCATCTCCTTCCTTCTCCTTCTTTCCCTTTCCAAATTTACAGTTACTTAAATCAATATACTCACCTAAAAATATTGGAAGAACATTAGAATTCGCTAAGGCAGAATGGGTTATTGTAAAGCTGTGAATTCAATTAGTATTAATAAAGGCGATAGAGCATCCTATAGATTTGTGAACTTAACCTTGCCTCAAGAAAATCCTCTGAATTTACTGGTAAAGTATCTCTTACACAATTTGTTTGAGATCAGGATCTTTCTGATATGTACATATGCATATATATATATACTTTTTTCTGGGAGGGGATTTTGAAACACTAGCACATACAAAAAAGACAGGTTAAATATGAGATCAAAACCTAAACAACATTCATTTATATGTGTTTTATGTACACTGTGTATGATATTATTCAGTTCTGTCATATAAACTTAAGTGTGGAACATTTGACCTGTAGCATTGGAATGTTCAAATGCTTTCAGATCTTTCTTGGAGAATCTGGAATTTTTCAGGTTAGTAATTATCAAGTTTATGTTGTACTCTACATGATTTTATGGACTGGAAAACAAATAAAATATGGCAATTAAGAATTAAAAGGACTATATATATTTTGGGTAATGACCCTCTGTCAGATGTAAGATTAGTAAAGATCTTTGTCGAATCTGTAGACTGTCATTTTTTCTCATGTCATTTGACTCACAAAAGCTTTTCAGGTTTTTTTTTTGGGGGGGGCAGGTCAATTTATTTTTTTATTTATAATTTTTATTAGATATTTTCTTTATTTACATATCATATGATTTCTCCTTTCCCAGTTTCCTCTCCAAAAAAAAACAAGATTGCAAAGTCGGTCATCAATGGGAGGAGAGGCCCTTGGCCCTGTAAAGGTTCTGTGCCCCAGTGTAGGGAAATGCCAGGACCAAGAAGTGGGAGAGGGTGGAGTGGCAAGCAGGGGGAGGAGGGAGACAACAGGGGTTTGTTCAAGCTTCTCAGTTTTATGAGATATTATCTATTGACTTTAGTGCCTGAGCTCTTGATTTTCTGTTTAGAAAGTTGTCTCCTGTACCAACGAGTTCAAAGCTATTTCCCACTTTCTATTCTATTAAATTTAGTGTATCTGGTTTTACATTGAGCTCTTTGATCAATTTGGACTTAAATTTTTGGCAGGGTGATACATATGCATATATTTCATTTTTCTATATATAGATATCCAGTTAGAACAGCACCATGTGTTGAAGATTCTCTTTTTTTCCATTGTATTGTTTTGGCATGTTGTTGAAAAATAAAGCATCCATAGGTGTATGGATTTATTTCTGGGTCTTAGATTCAATTCCTTTGATCCACCTATGTGTTTTTGTTTGTTTGTTTGTTTTTGTTTTGTTTTGGGTTTTTTGTTTGTTTTGTTATTTTGTTTTTTCCAGACAGGGTTTCTCTGTATAGCCCTGGATGACCTGGAATTGACTCTGTAGACGAGGCTGGCCTTGAACTCAGAAATCCTCCTACCTCTGTCTCCCAAGTGCTGGGATTAAACAAGTGTGCCACCACTGCCTGCCTCACCTGTGTCTTTGTATACCAATACAACACAGTTTTTATTACTATTGCTCTGGAGTACAGCTTGAAGTCAGGGATAGTGATTCCTCCAGAAGTTCTTTTATTGTTCAGGACCATTTTAGTTACCCTGGGTTTTTTATTTTTTCACATCAAGTTGAGAATTGTTCTTTTAAGATCTGTGAAGAGTCATGTTAATATATTGATGGGAAATGCATTGAATCTGAAGATTGCCTTTGGTAAGATGGCCATTTTTCACTATGTTAATCTTTCCTGTCCATGAGCAAGAGAGATCTTTCCATTTTCTGAGTTTTTTTTTTTTTTTTTGTTGTTGTTGTTGAGAAATGTCACCAATAAATTAGTCTTGTAACAGGACAAAGTCCCAGGAAATGATTTTAAGCAACAACACATAAACAGAGGCATAGGAATACTAGCTAATTATATTTATGAATACAAAGTTACAATGTAGTTAGAGATCATTCAGTCAAATTTTATATCAGTGTTTAACACTCCTCCATTGCTGTTGGGATTGCAAACTGGTAAAATACTCTGGAAATCAGTCTGGAGATTCCTCAGGAAATTGGAAATAGATCTACCTGAAGATCAAGCTATACCATTCTTGAGTATATACCCAAAAGATGTCCCACCATGTCACAGCAGCACATGTTCTGCTATGTTCATAGTGGCCTTATTTGTGATAGACAGAAGCTGGAAACAACCCAGATGTGCCACAGTAGAAGAATGGATTCAGAAAATGTGGTTCATTTACGCAATGGTGTACTAATAAACTATTAAGAAAGAGGACATCCTAGTTTTGCAGATGAATGGATGGAAGTAGAAAATATTATCCTGAGTGATGTAACTAAGACCCAAAAGAACATGCATGTTATGTACTCACTAGTAAGTGGATATTAGCTGAAAAAGTACAGAATTCCCAGGATACAATCCATCAAACTCAAGAAGGCTAACAAACTGTAGGAACCAAATAAAATACCTCAATCCCACTTGGGCTAGAGAAGAATGAAATTAAGAGGTGGGGGGACCTGAGATGGAAAGACAATGGGGAAGGGGAACCTGATCAGCTATTGGAGGGAGAACAAGACTGAAGCCCTGAGGGCCAGCAGAAAGACTAGAAACAGGTAACCTCAGGAGGTAGGAGATAGCAAACCTATAGAATATACCAGAGTCCTGGGAGGGGACTCAAGACTCAAAAGGGGGGAACTTTAGATGAAATGCCCTAGAGTGGGGAGAAGGAACTTGTAGAGCCCACCTCCAGGAGAAAGGGAGGGCATCAAGTGAGGGATGAGGTTGCCATCCCACAGTCAAAACTTGGACCCATAATTGTTTCTGACTGAAAAAAATGCAGGGATGGAAATGGAGAAGAGCCTGAGAAAAAGAAGGTCCAGTGACAGGCCCAAACTGAGATCCAGCTCAGGGAGAGGCCCCACTGCTACTGAAGCTATGTTGTGCTCACAAAGGGGCCTAGCATGACTGCTCTCTGAAAGGTCCAAGAAGCAGCTGAAAGAGCAGATACAGATAATTCCATCTAACCAATGGACAGAAGTTGGTGACCCTTATGGTTGAATTTGGGAAAAGATGGAAGAAGCTGAGGACGAGGGTGACCCAATTGCATATTATCAGTCTCAACTAACCTGGACCCCTGGGATATCTCAGACATTGAGCCACCAACCAGGCAGTGTGCATGAGCTGATATGAGGTCCCCAACACATATACAGCAGAGGACTGCAGGGTCTGGACTCAGTCAGAGAAAATTATTCTAACCCTTGAGAGACTTGAGGCCCCAGAGAGTGGGGAAGTCTGGTAATGTGAGGGTTGGGGGTGGTGACATCTTCTTGGAGACAGGGTGTCAGGAGGAAGTGTGGGATGTGGAACAATTGGAGGGCAGACTGGGAGAGGGATAAAGTCTGGACTGTAGAAAAAGATTAAAATATAAATAAAGTAAAATAAAAATATCTCATTTCCTTGCTTGTTCTTTGTGTTACAAGAAAATAGTGAGGGAGTAATACCAACTTAATTAAATCATGATGTAAATTAAAATGTCCAAAGTTTAAAGATTTTTCTTAAGTTCTTGCCGTTTCAATTTTTCCAGGAATAAAGTAGAGCCATTGTCAAGTAGAGGTTGCCAACTCTAAACAAGGTGTGAATTATCTTCTGCCTGGATGCCTGATTTCAATACTAGGACTCTGCATGGTGGAATGTGACAATGTACTCTTGTAATCTGTCTTCTGACCTTACCATATATATTTTGGTACCTGTGTTTTCTCTTTCCCTCTCTCTCATATAGAAAAAAAGACATAAAATTTAGTAAATGCATGTAATCAACATTTTTAAAAATTATATTCTTGTTAACTAAGGAACAGTGTGAAAGAATAAACTGTCACAGTATCAGTAGGAATAAAAATAAAAAAAAGGAATAAAAATTTAAAGATTCAATGTTTCTTTTCTTTTCTCTTTTGCCATAATGTTACTTGCCTTATGGATGATTATGCCTTATGGATGATTATGTTATCTAGGACCTACACCATTGTATGTAGAATTAGTTACAGCAATCCATGAATCAATGATTCCTTACCTAGATGTGCTACCTTCACTTGAAGGAACAGAGACTAAATACAATCGTGCCCTTAAAGCCCTAATAAGTACCCAGAATCTGCCACTTATACTCTCTGTATTACACCATGAATGGCATAATATCTACTACCATCAAGACCCCTGCCTTCCATGACAGTCAGGAGAATGCTGCTCCTCATTCTTCCACATGTGATGCTTGTCTGTGCCAAGTAGATCCTAGAGTTATAATATTTTAGTTTTTCCACTTATTTTTAACAAGATTAATCTAATTTAAAAAGAATCGGCAGTGCCTTATATTTATGATTCACAGGACAAACACAAAGTTTCTTCAAAATGCTATTTCATTTTTTCAGAAATCCAAACATTTGAGGTACAAAAGCCCATTGTGTAAGCATTTATGTATGTGTGTATATTTATGTGTATATATGTATATGTGTGTATGTGTATATGTATATATGTATATATATAATATATTTAATATATAAGTATATTTTATTTAACCATATAAAATTATACATATAATGATATTTTTTCTAAAAGAAAGAATACTATTAATTTGCTTTTATTTTTCAAGACAGGAACTCACTAAGATTCACTGACTGTTGTGTAACTTACTATGTAGACCAGACTGGACTTAAACTCAAAAGATGACCCTCCCTTGCCTTTGAATTCTGGGATTAAAGTCATATAACACTACTTCTAGCTTGAAAGAACATTTTGGACAAGCCTTTATTTACCCTGGTGATTGGCACTTGCTGTCAATCTCTACACTCTGGGTCTAGCTTTTCCTTTCTAATCATTTCAGTTTCACTGCTTAGCTCATGATTTATAAAGCACCAGAAATTTTTTTCTGTAGCTTATTTCTCATTTACATTTTTATATATACTGCTGTTAGAGAAAACTGTATTTCTTTTCTGCGTAAACAGGTATATGTGGTAGAGAGATGCATTAGTGATTAAGAATAAATACTGTTCTTGCAAAGAACTCAAAGCATGTATGTGTACATATTAACACAAGGTTGAGGTTGGGGGAGAGAGAGAGAGAGAGAGAGAGAGAGAGAGAGAGAGAGAGAGAGAGAGATTTTAAACAGTTTTTGAAGGGCATAAGCCTTTCAAAATGCATTAAGTTCTTATTATACTTACACAAAGGAGACAGCTGGAGGAAATGAACTATAGCCAAATACTAAGTGCTTATTTTGTCAGAATGAGATGTTTATCTTTAGGTGACGTTCTGTATTTCCCTTTCTTCTACTTCCTGGTGTGCCTCCTTGTCACTGTAGCAAACCCTAATTACCTTTACTTTGTGCTGCTAGAATATGGCAGCCTCCTCAGCACATCTGAGTAGACCCACCTTCGACTTAAAGGGACTTTGTGGAAGAGCCTCCACTCCTTTGAGTGTGGGTAGCAACAGAATGTTATTTGAAATTATTTTGTCAGATATGTTTTAAAGAAAAAGAATCTATGTCTGTATACATCAAGAAGTTTCTATTTTTACTGACATAAATATTTAAAACAATGCTTGCAATTCTTTAATAATATATTTGGGTTTAGGTTAAGATATATTTTTAAACAGCTATTATTTGCAAAACAGGAAATATGATCATAAAAATAAATACTAGTTTTGCTAATGGGTGTCATTTATATTTTAAGTGTTCATTGTCAGGAGGGGGACTGATGAGCAGATGTTTAATGACCAATAAAAGGTAATAGGATATCGATTTATATTTTATTTCTCTTGGTTTTACTGATAGAAGGTATCCAATATTCTCATTAAACAACAAAATTTTCAACCTGCTGATTATTGAGTGGAACTCTGTAGTCAATATTCAAGAAAACAATTCAATTTTAAATAAATTCAAATTACTATACAAAGAGTAGTAATATTTGAAATTATAAAATTAAAGTAATATATTTCCATTTTTATCAGTATTATTTCAGTGTACTGCTAATACTTTTGTTGATATTCATTCAGAAGAGTAGTATATAATGTGAATATTAGTGTGAATATTTAGCTTTCTGTGTTTTTCCAAATGCATTTATTAACTAATTCTGCCACACTTGTATGTAAAAAACTTATATTAGATCTTAGATACATTATACTTCTCACTAAAAAAAAACATTTTAGGGCCATTCAGAGTGGCACAAGCCTTCAATTCCAGTACTTAGCATGTAGAGGCAGACAGACCACTGAGCATTCAACTAGCCCCATCTACATCATGAGTTCTAGGCCAGCCAGGGATGGGCAGCAAAATCTGGTCCCATAAGTAAATAGACAAAGGGTTAAAGAGAGAGAGAGAGAGAGAGAGAGAGAGAGAGAGAGAGAGAGAGAGAGGGAGAGAGAGAATTCATTTGATAAATAATGTAAATGTTTTACATTTTTACTATATTCTTAAAAATTACTCTATTTTTACATATTTTTACTATATTCTGTATGTTGTCATAAATTATTTAGAAAGTTTTGATAAATGAGTTTGCATCCTTTGAATCTCCTCTTCTGTTTCTTCTTCCTCCCCATTATTTAAAACAACATTTAGGTACAGAACATTAGATTTCTCCCTACCCCTTTCAACTTCTTCTCCATTTAAGTATAGAACACAAGATTTATGATTTCTCTATCATAATTTACAATGAAGGAAATCAGTAGACTTTCTTTCTTCATGATACACATTGCATGTCCATGTGTGCACAGTTTTTTTGTATGAGTCTCAAGCAGTGAACTCCTTAAATGACCCGATTTACTATACTGTGCTGTTCTGCAGTCTTCATCCAAGCAAAACTCTGAGTTTTTGTACAAATTTTACCTCATGTTTGATGATGGATTAAAATTGTTTTCACTTTAAACGGTTTCTTGTCTATTCAATACTAGGGCAATTTGGGCATTGTTGGAATTAAATTCAACCTTCTTTCATAATTCTTTTTCACATTTGGTAAAATAGATTTATAGTACTAGGATTCTCTACTTATTTTAATGATTAATATGCCGATGGATATCTTCATACAGAGTAAATAACCCATAATGATCAATTTTGATGTAAATTATTATGTCCCTAAAATGTCCCTGTATTAATTTTATAATTGCTTGTTTGTTTCCTTCTAAGAGGTACAAAATTGATGATATAGACACTCTTGAATTGCCTAACAAAAGGCTATGAAAATTCGATGCAGCTAATGGTTACTTCAGTCACTACTTGTTACTCTAAGTCTTTAGAAATGTCTGAGGTTTCCATACATTGTGGTTGTCAGTGTCTCCTCTGATCCCATATATCAGTGATGCCTGACGTGTCAGTAGAATGTGCACTGAAATGTAATGAGCCGAAGCACATGAAGACAATCCGATTTATTTCCCTGATTGATTTCTCTCAGGTAAAAGGTTCTCCCACACGAGCTCACATCAAGAGACTGACCACGTTGTTCTTCCGGGTGACTAATGGGATTGTGCTGTGCTTGCATTTGAGCTACTTCACATCTGCAGTCAAACGAGTTTTAAAGGAGTTTAAATTAATGCAGCCTAATTAGACATCTTTAGTTTTATAGAGTCCCACTTTTAATAGCTTCAAATCACGTATTCTCTAAGTTCTATACATATAAAATTGGAGCCTTGATTTAATGAGTATCTCTTAATGTACACAGGTATTTACCCTTATGTCATACCTAATGTCATATGAGGGTTTTATTTACTTATTTTTGACAAGTAAATAAGTCACTTTGAAATGCTTTCTGGGACAATGTGGTGGTCCCTCCAAAGCATGTACCCTAGACTCAACAGATCTCATGCTAGAGGCTTACCTCCAGAGGTTTCACCATCGTGTGCTAACTAAAAAGCAACTGCAGATGAATTCAAACAGCTTTAGATAATATTTGTCTTCACTTTTTCAAAAATGCCTTTTGGTTTCAGGGATGATTCCCTCACTTTAAAAAGAACTCCAGGAGCTCATACAAAACCACCTAGTTCAAACAATAGCTGATCTTGCAGGAGAGACCTTAGGTGGGTTCTGATGCCCATGACAATGGCTTTTCTTTATCTGTTTCTTCATGAATTGGGTTCTGAATATTCTCAGCTCTCTATTGAGCCAGACATTTATGTTTTGGTTGATATAAGCAGAGAGCACTGATCTTTGCTACGCTGCCCCTGTTTAGTCTCTAATGCACACATTTTGTATCTTTTCACCCATTTTCCAACACCTGTGCTTCTTCTCTTTACATGTGTTGATCCTAGAATATATCTTAAGGAATTCTTGCCCATGTTAGAGTCAGTTTTCAGTAGTTCTGTCTGAAATACACAGGGCTGTGATTTATTATAAGAAGTGTTTAATAAATACTCATCAAATTGTGCTAAAATACAAAACATAAAGGTCTTTATTTTCTACACTGTTTACAATTCAATTGTCCTTTGCTCCATTAGGCTTAGACATGTGTTGTGAACAGCGTGTGCTTTGGCTCACCCAGGACTATGCTGTAGCTGTTTCCCCGTGAGGACACAGAACAAACCTCTGTGTGCCTCAGAGGCATTGGGGACTTTTGCTAGTTAACAGTTTCTGAAGATCACTTGTGAAAGCTTAGGTTCTCCTAAAAGCATGGGTACCATATGTCATTTGCTGGAAGATAATTTTAAGAGCTCTCTTTTGGTGCTGTCTGCGTTTAAGGTATTTGTTGTAGTGCAATCAGTAGCTCCCAGCAGCCATCTGTAGATAGCCTTCTTTTTCTTTCTCCTGGTGACCTCTTTCATGGGGAAAGATTTTCATCATGTCTTTTATTTTTCAATGCTTTTTTAGCGATTATTTTTTGTTGTTTGTTTGTTTCACATTCTATTTCAGGGTAACTTGTGCTCTCTTTCTGTGTAGCATGCACTAAAGTCAATTAAGTGCTTGGGCTAGAGAGATATCTAAGAGATTGTCCAGAATATGGCATATTCAAAATCAACAAGTTCTCAGTCCCATCCTCCTAGGAATAAATCAGCCCTCAGGTTAATAGACCTCTAGTGACCTGCTTCATAACCTTGCCAACCAGACAAGTTCAGACAGTTTAGAATCTCTGCAATGAACCCAATTTGCTCCACATGGAGTTTCCAGTGTAATTAGAAAATAATTTATTGTTCAGTATCCTGTTTACTTGTTTCATAGAAACCAAAAATAAAAAGGTAAATAGTATATGAAATCAGGAAAACATTGCTTATTAAGGAATACGAAATGAAACAGGCTTCATGGGCCATTGATCGTCTATGGTAAAGGCTGATTATACTGTGATAGAGTCAGCCTTGCTCTTACTACCTTACCATATCTTACCAGTGACTCTTTATTTAATATTTTTCATACATAATGCCTTTTAGTTAGTTATTTCCTTTAATAATTCCAAAAACAATTTTAAAATTTTGTGAAAGTGCCCTAATGTAGAGGTTTGATAGAAAAACATGATTGCTAAAAATTACAGATTGTGTCAACATGCTATAATTATTTTTCTGAGTTAATATTTACATGGAGACTATGCATTTAAAATTTAAAGAACAATTTTTCATCATTTTGTTTTTGATTTCTAGTAATAATTTATAAACTTCTGTTTATTAAACTCAAATATATATGTTATATTTTGCATTTTAAAATCACAATAAAAATATAATTCACTTAATTATTGTTTCCTTTGCTTTTAAACACAATCTCAGTTAGTCTAGATTGACTTTGTATTGCCGTGTGACTCCAGCTTGCTGTGATATACCATTCCTGTGTGTACATCTACAAAATACAAGACTCCAAGTGTGCTAGAAATTTACTTTAGATCTTGTTCTAATGAATTTATATCTGGAACTTGGAACCTTTTGAACAGTTTGGTTACTTTGCAATTTTTTCCCTCTGTTATTTATTTATTTATTTATTTATTTATTTATTTATTTATTTATTTTTGGTCTGGGGAATGGACACAGGCCTTACACCTACTAAGCACATGTTGTTCTATAGAAATATAATCTCGATTAATTTAAAGTTTTTTTGTGTCTATCCTAATATGGTTTTGAACTCGAAGTTCAACTTTCCATATTGTGCCATGCTCAAATTATTCAATTGTTTGTTTTCCCACACAAGTATTTTAAACTTTGGTTTAAATGTTATATGACTATTATTTTTCAAAGTGCATGACTATGTCCCCTTTACATTTCTAACCTATGATATTTTCTCAATAAGTTTTATGATTTGAATATTTAAATCACTAGTACTGCATTTATGTTTTTACTCATTTCTCTTCTTTCATTATGTGCCCTCAGACTCTCTAATAACTAGCCACTGCCTCCTGAGTAATGGAATAATAGGTGTGCCTAATTACTTTATACTTTGATGATTTTGTTCTAACCCACACATGCACACAGGCACAACCAAACATGTATACACGTTTACAAACACACACACACACACACACACACACAGGTATGGGCACACACAAACAAGGACACACACACACACATACATATTTGAAACACCAATTATATCACATCAAAACAGAAAGAAGCACTTGACTTCACTGGTCAGTTTTAAGAACTGGAAGCTCTCATTCTGAAGAAATAAACAGTATAACCTTCAGGTCATTCTTGCTTCGTGACTAGATTTTACTGAGGCTATCACTTTCTGCCTTTTGAGTAATCTGAATTGCAAAGTTTTCCAATAATATAGCACATTAAGGACTTACACAAAAAGAGATATGAAATCTTGAGATAATTTATCCAGTGTCACTTTACTATACAAAATATCAAATATTCAAATATGTTTTAATTCATAAAAATCCACTTTTGACTTTTAGTTAAATTGATACATTTATTTCTAACATACCCCCATACATCCATAAAAGCTATTAGGACTGCAATTATTATTTAACATATGCAAATATAATACATGTGTATGTATAGCAGTATATCATGTTAAAATAAACATAATTCATAATTATAGATCAAAAATATTTGTAGAGACATTCTATTATATCAAAGAATTAGTTTATACATACTGTATACAATTGACATCTGTCACTATATTTTTTCTAAAATAATTAAATTAGTTATATTTAATAATTAGATATACATAAAAGTTTCTCTTCTAAGAAACATATAAGATATAGATATACATATAAGTTTCTCTTATATACATAAGTAGGAACAAAAGATTCAATGTGTTTCACAATATGAGAAGAAAGTCTGTTTATTGTATTTCTTTCTATTTGGTTCTTTCAAGACAGGGTTTCTCTGTATATCCCTGGCTGTCCTGGAACTCACTCTGTAGACCAGGCTGACTTTGAACTCAGAAATCTGCCTGCCTCTGCCTCCCAAGTGCTGGGATTAAAGGCATGCATCACCACCGCCCAGCTCTTTGTTTTATTTTAAAAACCAATTACTACCTTGTGATTCAAGAAGCAAGAATTAGTTAGAAAAAACATAATCACAAAATTTATCTTAAGTTCTTATAATAGAAATGGGTTACATATTTTATTTAAAGATTGTATTTTTGTTAAAATTAATCAACTGAACCTATTTAATTTATCCTTAACAATTGTCTTTAGAGAAGTACGCTTGTGGAAAAAAGATGAGACAGAAACAAAGAATTAACTGAATGCTAAAGGCAAAGGCAAGAACAAGCCGATACATATTTTTAATATTCTTCATCTTCTTTTTTATCCTGGAAGAAATACCTTAATGCTACTTCTATTTCATAAATCTTTACAATCAAACCTTTTCTGAGAATCATTCAAGTGTAAACTTGACCAATAACTTACTACTTAAGACTCTAAACTGAACTGGGCGGTGGTGGCACACACCCTTAATCCCAGCACTTGGGAGGCAGAGGCAGGTGGATTTCTGAGTTCGAGGCCAGGCTGGTCTACAGAGTGAGTTCCAGGACAGCCAGGGCTACCCAGAGAAACCTTGTCTTGAAAAAAACAAAAAACAAAACAAAACAAAAAAAAAACCAACCAAACAAAAAAGACTCTAAACGGAGAGGATTTTCTTCTTCTCAAGATGCAGAGAAAGTGAAAGATGTTTCCCAAACCCCACCCACTAAAGCAAAAGCCATAACTGTATAAGTATGGGTCTCTGTATATGTCTGTAGTCTCTGTCTCTCTCTTATTTGTCTTCTCTCCCTGACCCCTCAATCATTTTTCACCTGATACCAGATATGAAACTCAAGATTTCATGTGTGCTTGTCAAGTCTTCCTCACAGAGCTCCATTTCTTAACAGGAATATTATCCCCTAGCATCACCTAATTTTTAAAAACACATTTGCTGAGGTATTAGTGTTACTTCTTCAGTTCTCTCTGAATGAGTCTGGATAAACTGAGAAATGAGGCAGGAGGTCAAGAAAGAAACTCTTCCACTCAGCTAAATCATTTAAACAATATTTTCACATGTTGAAAGCATGACCATCATCAATAACCATTCTAATAATTAAGGAAAGACAGAGACAAAGACAGAGAGACAGGGCAAGTCAGAGGCAAGGAAGAGATAAAAACGTTTTATCTATTGGGCATTCAGAAGAAAGAAGTTTAAAATAGTTTTATTATTTATTATGGTCCAGCAAATTCTTATATAGAAGATAAGCACAGGGAACTACATTAAATTTTTCTTGCTAAAATAAAGATAAGATACTATGTAGCTTATGATGATGGGGAAGATGAAGGTTGTAGGAAATTCTGCTTGAGAACTATCTTCTAGGTTCACGTATTAATTTGTTTGATGTGTGGTGAGGTCTGCAAAGGCAGACAGTTCCTTGTTTATTGCATAAGAACAAAAGCATCTCTTACCACAACAGAGCGAGCTGGAGGAAGCAGCGTTCGGGGTTGGCATTAGCAGAGAGCTCAGTGATCCCATATGTGGTTTGTGAATAGATTACCTCATCATTGAGAAGCTGTTATCTGTACTTCCGAAACTTTAATATCCTCATATGTAAAATCACTATGACAAGTCACCTAACTCATGGATACAATGTGGGAACTGTACAAAAAAAAAATGTAAACACAATGTTGTCAGAGCCTGTGCTCCATAATTAGTGCACCATTACTGCTGCATTTATATATCCTTAAATGCATATTACACTTTCTATGCGAATGGAAATCCATTAGGATGAATAAAAAATAAAATAGTACACCTATTCTGAAAGTACCTCATTTTAGTAATATCTTTATTGCTAATAAACTCTCTTCTCTCTGGGGAGAGAAATTCTGTCTTAAACATTTTTATTTGCACTGAATTAACTGTTACCATTACAAATAGGAACAGCGCAATTAGAAAACTAATGTTTGGGTGCATATACTCTTTATATGTTAAAATTGTTACAGCATAATTGACGTGCTTCATTTTAAGAACTAAACAAGGAGTCAGGAAGTCATATTTATTCATGAGATCTTGAGCAGTGCAAGCTTGGTCATCAGTGTATGGCAACAGTGATTGTGAGGGAAGAGAGCAGAAGCACATTTTGGAAGTCCAGTTAGAATTAGTGAGTAAGTATATTTTGTTTTTTCTTTCTCTGTATAGAAGATATAATTTCACTTTATATTTTAGGGTTATTTTTCTTCATTCATTGGGCACATTTGTGAAGTTACTAAAATTCCTGCAGAGATGTAGTAAATTAAATGGATAATTGCCAGTATAGAACAAGTGACAGAGAAATTTGTTGTCTTGATCACAAAGTAGCCATTATGGCTAAGAAAGGGTGGCCCTGGCTCACAAGTCAGAAAATGATTTAGCAAAAATACTCTGGTACAAACACTGCTTGCCCATAAAATTGAACCATAAAATTTTTGCCATTTATGAAAAAGATTTTATTTGACCATTTAAAAACTTTGCATAAACAGATACAGATACAGAGCCTGATCAGAGCAATAGGGGTGAGGTAGATATTAGATGCTGATTTTCCATGATTAGAACTGGAGTCATAAAAAAGAAGAGGAACTTAACTTTGAACTCTGTATTTCCTTTTTGTTTTTCTCTGATTCTATATGCCTCCTTTAACAATAATTATATATTAAATGATTGATTTTGATTATGTGTGACTATTTATTTGCATATTTTCCAGTTCTCATATATTGTCCTTCCACAAGATATCAAATTATTCAACTCAGTGTAATGTTTAAATTAAAACCCAGGGTTATCTAGTATCAGTTTTAAATACCTTGTTTTCAAAGAGGTTAAAACATTTTGTTTGTAGACCCTTAAAACTTCATATTGGTTTTTTTTCCTTTTGTATTGGGAACTTCCTTTATTTACATTACAAATGTTATCCTCTTTCCCAGTACCCACTCCCCACCCCAGCCCAGAAAATACCTATTCCATCTTTCCTCCCTCTGCTGCTCCACCCACTCCCACCTCCCTGCCCTGGCATTCCCCTACACTGGGGCATCAAGCCTCCATAGGACCAAGGGCCTCCCCTCCCACTGATTCCTGACAAGGCCATCCTCTGTGGCTGGAGCCATGGGTTCCTCCATGTGTACTCCTTGGTTGGTGGTTTAGTCCCTGAGAGCTCTGGGGAGTCTGATTGATATTGTTGTTCATCCTATGGGATTGCAAACCGCTTCAGCTCCTTCAGTCCTTTCTCTAACTCCTCAATTGGGGTCCCCTACTCTGTGCAAAGGTTGGATGCGATCATCCACCTCTGTATTTGTGAGGCTCTGGCAGAGCCTCTCAGGAGACAGCTGTATCAGGCTCCAGTCAGCAAGCACTTTTTGGCATCCATAATAGTGTCTGGGTTTGGTGTCTGTATATGGGATGGACCCCCAGGTGGGGCAGTCTTTGGATGGTCTTTCCTTCAGTCTCTGCTCCACACTTTGTCTCTGTATTTTGTCCAGTGCTTCATTACCGCTTCTAAGAAGGACTTAAGCATCCACACTTTGGTCTTCTTTCTTCATGAGCTTCATGTGGTCTATTATTTGTATTTTGGGTATTCCAAGCTTTTGGGCTAATATCTACTTATCAGTGAATGAAAACCTCATTTTTTTAACATTGCCGAAAATAATACTGAAATTGGCTAGTAGCAGCTATGGACACATGCACATGTTTACTGGGATGTGAGATGTTTCAAGCAGTGGAAAGCAGACATTGACAGAAAATTAATATATTTAACTATCTGACAGTAGAGAAAAAAAAACATATATTTGGCTTTCAAACCTTGAGAACATTTTACAACTTAAATTGTCTATGCAATGACAATCCCATCCTTAATATCTCAAATATGTTGCTATAATTGTCCGGAGTTCAAGATTTCAGAGGATCTATCTTGGTAACTTGCCTGAATAGACACATCACATAAATATAGGTGAGGTGTCCTCTCCATATTTTTTAAAGGTCCTTTAATTGAATTTAAATTTAAGAAAGAAGGATAACTGCTCAGGCTGAGGTTGGCAAGGTATATGTATATACCACAAACACATGCACGCATGCACACACACACATAAACACACAGACACATATTACCCTTATAAATATAAGAAAAAATAATGTGAATGCATGAGAAATCTAGATCCAAACCTGGAAAGAATCTTTAACTACATCACTAGATCCAGGAAAGATCTTTAAATTAGTCTTTGTAGGGTAATGCCAGAGCCAGTAAGCAGGAGGGGGTGGGATGGTGGGAGCAGGGGGAGGGGGAGGGAACGGGATTGCTTTAGTTTTTGTTTATTTTATTTTATTTTATTTTTTGGAGGGGAACCTGGGAAAATTGATATTTTAAATGAAGAAAGAATTTAATAAAAAGAAAAAAACTTTAAAAAAATTGTCTTTCTACCCACATAATGCAGAGATGTGTTAATAAGGATGAGATATAATATGTTAATAAAATTACTTCAGAGATTAGTGCTTCAGAACTTCAGATGGTGTCACTTAGCACAATTTAAACTGTTTGTTTTGGCTTCTAGACTTTGATATGTTTTGCGTGCCTTAATTGAGTTATAAATATGAACAATGGAGTAAAACAATCATTCTATTATGGAGGCTGAAAGATTCTCATATGGTAACAATTGTCTTTGGCAATATGTGTGCTCAGATATGGTGCTTAATTTACTGTTTAACATTAAATTCATTATGCTAGACACTTTATTCCCAGGTCAGAAGAAATGTGATAAGAAAGTAAATTCTATATCTACATATTTAACATAAAAATGTAATGATGTGCTCTTGCAGCTGTACTAATAAAGGTTTATCCAACACAGCCTATCAAATCAGAAATATTACATATATTTCCATTTTAAAATCTATATTATAACATATATCAGCACTAAGTATTGCTAAAATAAGAGAATGCTGATACCATCTGTGAATACTACTTAATTCCAATTTAAAAATTCAAATATATGCAAATACATTGTTAGATATCTATAGGTACTATTGTGAGTTCGTGTCTCTGTATTCTTTTTTATTCTGAATGCAGATTTTGGCAGATTTTCACTAGTATTTGATACATAAACAATAATTTATTTTTAAGTTTTAATTTTCAGTTCAGTAATTCTAAATTCTAGACAGACCTTTAGGCATCAAAAATTTTCAGAAACAAATAGTTTAATACATATAGTAATAAAACAGTACGAAATCTGAGTAAAAGTGATACATTTAGCTCATGTTTGTGTTGCTCACTTATTAGTTAAGTGGGCACAAAACTGATATAATTTATTTATTACATTAGATTATTGGATCCTGAGTAACAGAGACTAATGGTGCTTTTCTTCAAATACCCTTGTGTCTGTCTGCCTGCCTGCCTCTCTCCCTCTTTCTCTCTCTCTCTCTCTCTCTCTCTCTCTCTCTCTCTCTCTCTCTTTCTGTGTGTGTGTGTGTGTAATAAACAGGGAAGGAAGTTAAGGATGAAAATATCCAGTAGTTGATTGAGAATGCTCATGATTCATATGCCAAACAAATGACATGACTTTTGGACAAGAGGCAGGCAACTTAATATCTGAAAATATGGAAATATTTCAAAGGAAGTTAGGATTTTTTTAAGCTTACATATGTAGGAAATTCATAGAAAATCTATTTTCATTCTGAATTAGGAAGATGATATTTGAGAGGTAACCAAGTACAGGAGCGAGATGGTTTGGAGCTAGTAACAACACAGAAATCAATAGAAGGCATTGAAAGAGAGCTTAAGAGAGTTAATCAGAACACTACCAATCCCTAAGATCAACAGATACCATGGGAGTTCAGTTCTTAAGACAATTAGGCAGCATATTAGTACAAAATTAAAATTATAAAATATAATATGTAGTTTTGGTGTAATTTCCAGGTATTGTTAGAGTTGATTCCCAGTTTGCTAAACAGAATAACCATATGTATAGATAAGAAATGTGGGATGGGTTAGGAACCGTTTTGTTCTTCCCTTAAAATCAAAGACTAAAACCACGTATATGTATTTTATATTAGGACCATTAACATTTATGATCCTTTTCTTTACTGTGTTTCAATCTGAAGAGGCAAACTAAAAAAAAAAATCTCATAATCAGTATTCAAAATGGAAGCAAATACTCAGATAAACAGAAGTAGTGTTTATATTTTGATATTCTAAAATATGTTTTTATAATAATACAAATCATTGCTGTAATTTTTATAATGTTGAAACTATTTTTGCCATATAAATGTAACTTCACTATTATACTACTTATCCACTTATATATTTTTTAACCTTTTTTTACTTCACTTTTTCTATCTGAGGCTTAGCATTCACTATATATGTTATAATATTTATAGTACCCTTATTTTCAATTGCCAATGTATCAAGATTACTGCTATTCTTTCAATGTAACATACAACTGTGACTATAATTACATTATTTTATACATGTATGTATATGAACTATGTGGGTTTTTTTCTGTGCAAGTATGTATGTGTGTGCATGTGTATACACTTTAATGTGTGTGCTTGAGTGTCCTTGATATTGGTCCATGTGCTTATGCCTGGGCAGGTATATGTTCATGAGTTTGATTACATGTGGAGGTGAGAGTATTATTTTTGAAGTCATTACTCAGTCTATCATTTATTTTTGGAGATAAGGTCTTTTGGTAGCCTGATCTGCCATGTAGCCTAGGCAAGCTGGCCAGCAAACTCCAAAGATCTGTTTATGTGTCTTGTCTGGCTTCTTTGGAGATTACAGGCATGTGAATGCATAACCCATAATTGGGTTTTTAATGTTTATTCTAAGGATTCAAATGAATATATATATTTATGCTTATGTGTCAATATTCCACTCCAATGTCTGCACATTATCTTTTCCTACTATTGGAAGACAGGCATATGAGTAATACAAAATACAAAATACACATCCTTATGTATCTTTCAAGTAGATATCATAGATAATACTAATGTAAAGATGAAGTAAACTCTTCCTCATCCTTTCCTTTAGTACTTTAGGATAAATTTAAACCTTTGATTTTCAGAGAAGGTGACTTTGCTTTCTGTGAGGAAAAACATCTTGAAGTAAAGAGCACAGGTATATTGCATGCCAGAATACACACTTGAATTGGTTCAGAAGGTTCATTCTAAGCTAGTTAGTCACAAATCTATGCCATTGAAGTAAAATAATAAAAATTATAATATCTGTGCTACAGATAGATTTTTGGATCTGATATGCAAGTGAAATGTTTAGAAACAAGTATATTTTGTAGTAGGTAGGTAGAAGAATAAGCCAAAGTTATAATGGGAGTCAATACTGCAGTAATTTTTTAATATCTAGTAAACTGCATAAATATACTGAAAAATATAAGTATAGTTATTTTTAAAACACCCTTAAATACTGTGCATGCATTTACATTGATGAGTCTTGTGTTTATCTGATGTCTCCCAATAAAGAAAGCAAAACCCTATTCTATCCCAGAGAATAGTTTATTTTTATTTACCATATTGATATGATACCCAGGGACAATGATTGTGATCTTGAGCTAGCTTCTTTAATGGAATAATTAAGTTGAAATTGGAATATCAAGGTGGATTTTAAATGCTATCACAAGGGTCTTTGTTATAAATAACAATTTATACTCAGGCATTCACTAAGGATAGCACTAAAACTCAAACTAGTGTAGATGATGAGGCTTTCATGGTAGTAAGAAGGCAGCACATGTTGCAGTGGATCTTCCTAAAGTGGCCTCCAAAAGATCTACAAGTGACCTCACATAGGGAGCTCAGATTTTTTTAAAATGTTTTTTATTGCATATTTTATTTATTTACATTTTAAATGTTACCCCTTCCCCTGTATCCCCCCACAACCCCCATCCCATCCCCACACCTCTGCTTCTATGAGTGTGCTCCCCAACTCACCCATCCAATAGTCTCTAATGCTAAAAGACACAATCTTATTATTTATTCTATAAAGCTTCTCATAATGCGGGTTTATGAGACTTGTAAAATAATATACCAATATTTGAGTACTTAGAAAGAGGTATGTTGTCTGTTTTGAATCTGATACTAATAAAGAGTCCAAGAACCTCTTAGTTATGAAAGCTATCAATCATATTATTTAATAATTCTAAACAACCTTGATTAACTTATCAATATTTTTTTAAAAATTGAGAAAGGTTGTCATGAGTAATAAGCACATAAAATAAATACAATACTTGTTTCAGACTGTCAGAATAGGAATCATTTATATTATAAACAACTCTGCTCCAAATATTTGACATGTATTATGTTACAATAAAATGCAAATGAGGAGTATCTTTAAACAAGAATGTGGAAAAGATCAGGAACCAAAATAATTTCATGACTTTCCCTTGAGATCAAAGTCTACTTGGGTTTTCTGTTTTCTTCTACTTCTGGTAAAATCAGTATTACAGTACATATAAGTAATATTAATGAATTGATATTTAGTGGTTCACTTACCAGTATTGTCTAAATACTACCTGCTTCTATAAACTGGCTTCCAAGTGAAGTCATGATATAGTAATTAAAACACTGAACTGATAGAAGGATACACTGTAAAAATACCCATCTTGGTGTGTGTGTGTGCGTGCCACATTTTAATTGTTTTACTACAGTCATACCAAAGCATTGCAAGTGCCTTTATACTGTTGTTCGTCTCAACCTCTCAAAATAATATAATTCCATTCATCTATAATTTTACTCATAGCTTATTTGTTGTTCACATTGCTAACATCTTATGATAAAATGCTAAGAATAAAGTTTTAATACCCATGAATTTTTGATTTGATTAGGAACAGAAAATCAAGCATCAGCCATCATTTTGCACTATTTGCTGGCATTGTGGACTTGATACAAACCCCGATAAAGGATATTTTTTTGCTACTTATTTCTTTTATCTTCACTAAAATCACCTTATTAACACTTTCTGCATATCCCAGTCCTTGTAAGTGCTGTTGGAGGACCAATTCTTAGGTGACCCTTTAGGCTTATCACTTTCTGATGAATGCAGATTTTCTCTTATCCTGCTTCTGTTACTAGAAATTCACATGCATGTTACTAGTAATTAAATTCCATGCAATGCTATATAAAAATGAGAATCATTAATATCAAATCTCATATAATAATTATTAGTAGAAATTTAGTTCATGGTTACTTGATATTAAGTCAATAAATGTAGATTGTAGGATGCTTAATTATATTGTAATGACTTCTTTACAAAGCTCAAGAGTCTTAATAACCAACACTTGAAATTTATTTGTAATGGACTAATGATGCTTTTGAAAACCTAAAATTACTTGGTCATGTTTCTTTCTTTTTTACTCTTTATCAAATAAACATCATCCTTTAAGAGCATATACTTCTATTTCTTTCTTATTAGTGGATCACAATGTTCTTATAAAAACAACAAAAATTCAATAAACTTTAAGCTTTGAGACACTTCCTGAATATATTTTATTCTCACTTTTGTCTACATGAATTTACTATCCAAAGTGTTTCTATTCATATAAATATGTCTTGTTGTTTCAAAGGTCATTTCTATAATCAATATTCAGTAAGGTTTCTAACAACCCAACTCATTAAGAATGTCTACCATTAGATAATTCCATATTCATAATTAAAACCTGTTTAATTTTAGTTACTTTTCAAGGTTACAAAAGTACTTAATCATTTTGATATTACTCTATACTACAATTAATTCATTAACTTTTAGCCATATTGGTTTATATGTAATAGTTAATGTCAATAAATTTAAGCAAATTAGACAAAGGAGTTTCCTATTTCAATTCAAAGATCATTTTAATCCACTAACTCTTTGCAAGATTAATGGTCCTCCTAAAAATTAAACACTCCCCAGTGCATGGCATGTGCATCAAATGACCTTATTAAATAAGAATATGGCAGACAGATGCCTCTGTGACCTGTCTCCAGATTTACCGAGTGCGGAGTGTCCTTGTTTATTGTCCCTGTGATAAGCAGATGAATTTCAAGTTAGGACACAAGGACAGTATTTCCCACCGATATTGTCTATGCAACCTGAATATTTCTAGTGCATTTCTCTGTGTATTTTGGCAATAAATAAACCAATTAAACTAAATTATAATTTATTGATGAAAATATTTACTAATAAAATATATCTTTACTGATATTCATCAAAAGTGTGAAATATATTTTTCAGTCTGTAAATTCTTGACTTGATGACTTGTTTTAGACTTTATATATAATTTACTATTACCCTATCTTTTCTAGGAAAGGAAAATTGCTATTTAGGTTAAACTTTGTAAGTACAGACACATTTAAAATCCTACCTTGTCAGAATTGTGACATGTAGTGAATATGGTTACAAATGAACTGTTTTATGTGAATGGATGCATTTGTAATTATCTTTAAGGCATCTAAGGAAGTTATTATTTTTATGTTATTATAATTAGCCTTTCTTATACTACTACTGACATCCTAGGATGCAATCAGCTGATGATGCTGTAGCCTATAGCTGTTAAGCTAGTGCTCAGGTTTTTCTTTGTTTTTGTTTAGTGCCTCTCTGGTTGATAAAATCACAGACATACACAGAATGCACTTAGAAAATTAATGTTTAAAGCAATACAGTTGCTTCTTGCTTTTCTTATTCTGTATTTCTCTTTGAAATCCCATTGTATCTTAAGCAAAGTGGTGGTTTTACAGAGTGAATTCTAGTTTGAAAATATGGAAAATGTATCTATGTTTAAAGCTATAACACATTCACAAAACTCCATTCCAAATTATGGTAAGAAGTGTTTCATGAGCTCACAACTTAATATAGGGTTTCTCTGGAAAAATCTACTTAATGTATCTGTGGAAATTTTGTAATCTCTTTGTTATTGATTTGAGTGCTTATTTGATGTTAGCATTTTGAGAGAACCACAGTACATTAGTGGTACTTACATATTGAGGATATTTCCTTAAATTTTTTCTAATGGAAGATTGCTATTGAAAAATCTTTAAAATTGACCATCCATACAAATAACTTCATATAGATATGTATATGAATAATTAAAAATAATACATGAACTGAATTTTATAGTGGAAGTTTCTGGGGCTGGAAGATAACTTAGTAAAATGTTTGTCTTACAAATATGACATGAATCCAATATCTTTGACCAATGTAAACTGGAGAAAACCTGAAACTTTGCTGTAATCTTAGTGTTCGGCATGTAGACACGGGTAATCCCCAGGCTTGGACAGCTACATTCCAGCTGACTCAGGGAACTCCACATTTGGTGAGAGATGGTTTCTAAAAACAAGGCAGAGGGAGATTGAGGACGATACACTGGACAAAGGACCAGAGGTTATATCCAGCTCAAATGGCCTTAAGCAAAATCAGATTGTTCAAGTTTTAATTCTTAACTTCAATTGATCAGTTTCGTAAGTTACTTCCTAGTTTTATTTATTTGATTATTCCGCCAGTGTGTGTGTGTGTGTGTGTGTGTTCACTAGTCTGTGAATGAGCCTATAGAATGCAGGTGTTGACATCAACCCCTATTTCTGCTCTTATTTTTGAGACATGGTCTGTCAGTGAAACTATAGCTTCTTTTTTCAGCTACCCTGGCTAGTCAGAAATCTGCATGATCTACCTTCTCTCCCAGGGGTATTCACATTACAGGCATGCACCAGCAGACTCAACTTCTATGAGGGTGATAGATATATGAACTTAGGGCTTTAGGCTCACCCAGGGTATGAGTCCTTTATTTTTATTTTCTATATATTAATTTAAAGCCCAACAATCGCAGTAGTAGCCTGTATGATTTAGTAATAGTAAAAAACAAACAAACAAACAAAACAAAAAGAAACCCCTAAACAACAACAAGAAAAGACAGTGGAGGAAAGTGAAAGATCTGGTAGATAAAATAAAATGGGAATAATTATAGCAGGCTTTGTAAAATGGCAAACTCCTAGAAACTTCACGTTTGTCTATATGCATACATGAGAGAGAGAGCAAGAAAGAGACAGAGGCAGATAGACAGAGTCTGTATATTGTTTATTCTATTAACTTGCTATTTCACAATGTATGTTGTGATGTGGCAAGGATGGATTTTCATCACCATAAACTATAATGAACTATATAGATAGAGGCTATGGCAGGACCAACTGTATAATATTCTCAATTATTTATTTTTACCAACTATTTTTACATGAGTAAAAATTTACATGACTTCTTTCTCCATATATATGCATATACATATATATGTAGTGCATGTACATATATATATATATATATATATGCCTGCTTTGTGAAGAACTTTCATACATCTTTGTAAAATTTTATATTATAGTCTTATGTTGTAGAATATGATACAATACAGAACTATAGTTATAATTTCCCTGACAAATGCCACCACAAAATGACAGCTATGTTTCTACTTTTTCATTTCAAAACAGATTGAATTTTATTGCGCTAAAACACTGATTATATGACCTGTTCTTAATAAATAACATCTGATATGACTAAAATATAGTTGCATTCAATGGAGAAAATATTCAGGAACTCAACCAAATTAACCAAAATGTGTGTGTTATCTACTTAAATAAATATTACTGCCTAAAGCCAGTGGAATCCGATAAGTAAAAGTAAATTTCTGTGATTTATTTAGAATTAATTGATATTGATGTTCCCTTATTGTATGCAATGGTTGATCATTCTGTAGAAGCAGAAAATATAAATTATGTATGAATGAAATATTCATCCAACCTTGAAAATACAAAGACAGTTAGGGTTGAAATACCTTAGTTATCAATGTCATCTCCTTCTTAGTTTAAATATGAACTCTGAATAATAATGACCAGCCAGAGGTGTCCTACGAGAAGAGAACACTTCTTCCTTAGAGGAGATGCATATAATGTCACTTTCCTCTTTGCCTTAGTTCAAATCCATCACCTGGTGGAAGTGCTCCAACTTTCTACCCTAACACTTGGTTCCGACTCTCCTTTTCAGAGGTGTTATGAAGAATCTTACTTGAAAGAGCTGTAGGGACAAACTGATGAACTGGCAAATACCTGAAAGTCACTGTCAAAGGCAGAAAGTATATGTAAACTAAATGGTGTGGAGGAAACAGATTTCACATTAATTTTTACTTGTTTTTATGTCTACTTGTAAAACTTTTCTGGTGTTTAAAATTTAGCTACTCTGATAACATCTTACACAGACAGAGTTGAACACACAAGAGAAACAGTCCATAACTTTATATGATATGCTGTGCATTCCTCAATTATTCTTCCCAAGCATCATTCTTTAATTGCCCCATGAAAAATCCTCGCAAAACTTATGAGAGATAGAGGGGGGAAGGAAGAGAGAGAGAGAGAGAGAGAGAGAGAGAGAGAGAGAGAGAGAGAGAGAGAGAGAGAGAGAGAGAGAGGGAGAGAGAGAGAGAGAGAGAGAGAGAGAGAGAGAGAAGAGATTAGGGAATGAGAGAGGGATACATATACAGAGAGAAGAAATAGCCTGGGAGAGGAAAAGAGAAGCAGAATGAGAGGAAGAAAGAAAAAAGCCAAAATAATTTGTGTGGAAAAATAAAATAACATGGTGACATTAAACATCACAACCCTTGAGAAATTCATAAATCTAACACATACAAATACAGGCCTATGAAAGTCAAATATTAAAAAAATAAAGCAGAAAATGAAAAAGGTTTGATGTATCAAAGGACAAACCTAGAATCAAGGGAAATACTTCCTGGAATTATAGGTAGTAACGAATGCTTAAATTCAAGGATTATTTTATTTTGTATGGATTCAAAGTAAATATTTTATTTGTTGAGTTTAGAAATACCTTAAAATTTTTAGGATCATGATCATCTTTTTAAAATGTGTATTTTATTTGCTATTTGTATTAAAAATAAAAATAAATAATTATCACAATATATTGTGTAATAAATATGAAGTCTACTGACAATTTAAATTTACTATTTGTTTCTCCATGTTATCTAATCTATAATAACAGAGTTCCAATTTATGTTAGATATCTTATAAGGATAATTTAAAATAATTATTTATTAACCTTTAAATGACTATGAAAATCTAAGAAGCTTCTGATATTGAATAATTTGTTAAAAAACAAAACTAAGGAAAAGGGTATCAGTCAAAAAAATATGACAAAAGCAATACACTAGTAACAAATCGCTTTTTAAAGAGCACATCTGTTTTTTTTTAATTCATTAGCATTAAATTTATTTTAATTAGTTCTTCATATTTAGGAGTATTTTACACACCGACGCAGACACACACACACACACACACACACACACACACACACACACACACACATGCCACACATGTGCCTGCTGCCACTGAGGTCAGAACAGTGTGTTGGATCTACTAGAACTGGAATTAGAGAGGGTTTTGAACCTCTGTGAGGGTGCTTGGGCAGAAAAGTTTTCCTTTGCAAGGACAGCAAGGACTCGCAAGCACTCTGCAAGCTTTGGAGCTCCTTAACAGTAAAATTCTAAGCACATGAATTAACGTGCAGATTCCTGAAAGGCAGGTTGTTGTTTACAAATGCAGTATCAAAGTTCCCAGTACTTTACCAAAGCAATGGCCAATTGCATTAAAGCTGTTGATACCTTCACATAGTAGATGGCAAATGAATCCATAGGAATAAGTGAGATCTTCACGAAGGAGAGTATGAAGTGTGAGTAAATTAAGGCACCCTCCTCGGCTTTAGGCACCACATATTTATGACGAAAAGAGCAATAAGAGTTGGCCATGTATAGTCACGCTGTCTGTCAGCAGAGCTGAAGATGTGCGCTGCTCAACTGTGGTAAATTGTTTTGAGTATTAACTAATTACTTTGTCACTAGGAATTTTTCCAACTAAAATTGATTGATATGGAAACAAATGCAGAAAATATTAATACTAGATTGTAGATTTGAAAATGATAGGAAAATGACATCATTTATCTGGGAAGAAAAGACACTTAATATTCAAGATTCTCATGTACTGAAAGTAAAGGTTCCATGGAAACTGATGTAATCTAGTTGTTGGTTATGAAACAGCCAAATAAACATAAGCATACCAATGGTTTTAAGATAATACCTTATAATTTTAAAAATTTGAGTTTGAAATTTTAAAATTTGAAATTTTTAAAATTTCAATAGATTAATGATTGAATGGGTATAATTCAATGACTTTAATCAGTATATTAGATTGTAAACATAGAAAACTGAATTGCAAAATTTGATAAAATTTTGATGACAAAAATTAGATACAATGCAATATGATATTCAATATCAAAGGCGGAAAGCAACCTTGTCCAGTATAGTCTGTGAAGATGTGACTGCAGATCCTGATGAGGATTTGGCTCAATGGGATGGGGAAGCAGAACTGATTGAGGGGCGTCTGGGAGAAGCTCACATCACTAGTGCTCTTCCAGAACCCTAAACAGTCATTAAGGTTCTGTGAACTCAGATGAGCAATTGTTACTCCCAGTCTTGTTCCTTTATGCATTCCCATCTTTGTCCCTCTTTCTCCCCCTCTTTCTCCTCTTCTCTCTATCCTCCTTTTGCTTCCCCCTCCTTTTCACATCTCCTTTTTTTTACTGTCTTTCTCTCTTTATGTCCTCTAATATTTCTCCTCCCCTCTTTCTCTATTAAGGTAGTACTTGCATGCCCACGTGCTTGAAGGTAAGCTGTGTCTGTGTGTAGAAATTCAGGTTGATGTCAAGTATGTGAGTATCTCCTTTATTGCTTTGCACCTTTTAACAAGCACTTATTAATTTGTTTGTTTAATTGTTTGTTTATTTTAGTTATTTGAGAATTCATGTGTTCCTGTAATACACACTCTTTCTTCTATCTCATCCCGGATCCAGCCACCTACCATTGAGTTACACTTCCTTTTTTTTTAATACTTTTAACTATGAATATTTATTTTTATTAAGTAATTATTTTTTACACTCCATATTTTATTATTCCCCCTGAACCACCCTCCAACTGTTCCACATCCCACACCTCCTCCTCACCCACCTGTCTCTGTGTGGATGTTCCCATCCCCACCCCACCTGACCTTTAAACTACCTGGGACCTCTAGTCTCTGAAGGGTTAGGTGCATCATCTCTGAATAAATTGCAGGGTTGGAAATGGAGAGGAGCCTGAGAAAAAGAAAGCCCAAAGTGGGATCCAGCTCGAAGGGAGATCCCAAGGCCTGACTCTATTACTGAGGCTATGGAGTGCTCACAAAAATGGACCTATCATGACTGCCCTTAGAAAGACCCAACAAGCAGCTGAAAGAATCAGATATGGATATTTGCACCCAACCAATGGACAGAAGCAGCTGACCCCTGTTGTTGAATTAGGGAAGGCTGAAAGAAGCTGAGGAGAAGGGCAATCCTGTCTCAATTAACCTGAATCCCCGAGATCTCTCAGATACTTGAATACCAACCAGGCAGCATACACCAGCTGATATGAGGCCTCCAATACACATACAGTAGAGAACTGCTGGGTCTGTGTTCATTCTGACTTACCTTTTTTTAACCCATCAAGATATATATATATATATATATATATATATATATATGTATATGTAAAGACATAACTTACGTGAGACAGATATTACCTAATACCATGTTGGCTTGTTGGTTATTAATTATACTTCCTAAGTCATCTAGCTATCCCACTCACTGTATTTTTGAGATAAGATATCTCTGTATACCTTGAACTCATCTATACAGCTATACTGTCTGGCTATTGAGCCAAGTTCTCTTGTTTGTGTGGAAAGTAACTTACCCACTGACCCACATACCCAGCCACTCTCCCTTTTCTTCCATTACATTTTGATACTAATAAAGAAATACAGATTAGCTAAGGTTTTCAATAAAATCAATACAGGAACAATGCCCTTTGAGTATGAATTGACATTGTATATAATAGAATAAGTCCTCTTCCCAATACTTGCTAGCTAAGCCTTCTTTTCTTACATGTTTATATCAGAGGGAGTCTTTCACACTGGGATTAACTTTGATATACATTTAAGAGCTCATTCCTATCAATGCCTGTTAAGAAGAGAAAAAAACTGCAATAAATACTTATGGGCACAATAGCTTATAGTATCCAGTTTGCAGAAGTAGGCAAAAAGCCAAGAAGGAAAATCAGTAGCAACAATGTTAGCTGGACACTGTTAAACAAGCCCTAATATAGATGCATCTGTGATACCTACAATCAGCTTTGGATTTGAAGCTGGTTTGAGAATTTTTTTATTGGATATTTTCTTTATTTACATTTCAAATGTTATTTCCTTTCCTGGTTTCCCCTCCCAAAACCCCCTGTCCCCTTCCCCTGACCTGGTCACCAACACACCCACTCCTGCTTCCCTGTCCTAGCATTCCCCTACACTGGGGCCTCAAGCCTTCACAGGACCAATGGCCTCTCCTCCCATTGATGCCCAACAAGGCCATCCTCTGCTACATGTGTGGATAGAGCCATGGATCTCTCCATGTGTGCTCTTTGGTTGAGATTTTTTTTATTTTGTATTGAAAATCTATTCTTCCCTCATATAATAGAATCAAACCAGTTTCCCCTACGTCCTCCTCTTTTACACCCCCCCTCCCCAAGATCTCCACCAGTCTGTTTCCCTTTCAGAAACAAGCAAACATCCAAAAGATGACAGCCAAACAAGACAAAACAAGGCACAGTGAAGGCCTCATGTCTAGGCAAAACAAGGTAACCATATAGAAGGAAAAGAGTCTGAAGAACAGACAAAAGAGTCAGAGACACACCAGTTCCTGCTGTTAGGAGATACACAGCAACATTCACACACAACAAGCTAACGTTCATAACATATATGCAGAGGACCAGTATAGAACTATACAAGTCCTGTGCTTGCAGCTTAAGTCTTGGTGAGCCCATGGGAGAGCTCAATTTCCTAGCAAGTTAGAGAAATTTGGGTAGATATACAGGGCAATATAAAATGTCCAGCTTTATATGATGAGACTACTAGCTTGTTCCACAAATATACTACCCAAGATGACTGCACAAGCTTTAGGTATGTTAATTTATTTTATTAACATATTTGATTATTAAATTCCACCTGAATTTTTACTTTAATGAATCTCAGTTGTCATTAAAAGCATGCCATAGACTATGGGACTTAGAAATCTGAGACTTTATTTTTCACAGTTCTACACATTAGAAGTCTGAGAGATAAGAAAAGGATGGAAAGGGTCTGTTGATGGTAACTTTAGTGACTAGAAAGTGATCATTTCCAAATGTACTTGTGAAGGTCAGAGAAATAAAAAGGAACATTCTCATTAGTTCTGATGATCTACACATCTCAATTTTGAAAACTCCGTAAGCGTGGACTATACCTAATGCATATAGCTCATATCAAACACCATTCAGACACAGAGAACTATAAAATAAAACTCATCAATGTTTTAAATGAAAGCACACATAAGAAGAAACTTTAAAACATCTGAAACAATTATGAACTTTAGTGTTTGTGATGATGAAGTTTAAAGCTATGATCATGACAATATCAGCATTTTAAAAAGTAGTTTGATGAAATTATAATTAGTATTTCAAGGAAAATGAACTGAAAGCATTCCTTTCGAGTACTTTTATGGGACTCTTTAAGCTGACAGTGCAGTTGGTGCAAAACATAATGAGACTTGGACCCTTATAATTTACTAAAAAAACAAAACTTACACAAAAAGAATGTTCTTAGGGTTTTTTTTCATGCTTTTTGAATGCTTTGCAAAGTAATTATTTCCAGCTTTAACTTGCAACAATTGTTAGAAAATTGAGCCATTTATTTACTTACTTTCTTTTTTTAATGTTTTCTTTTGTGTATATTTTGCTTTGTCTTGCTTTCTTATTTCAGGTCTCTGTTGGTCTGTCAGTCAAATTTGCAGCGTGTCATTTCCTTCCCTATTATTTTGGTAAATATTGTATGTTTAAAACTGGGTCAGCTTATTTTGATATAATTTTCTTACTTTATAAAGAATAGTGATTCCAAAATAAAGAAGATTCTGACATTAAATATTATATATAATTTAAAAACATAGTTTTAAAAATACCTGCAAGAAATGTATAAATATAGAAAAATGTCAGCACTCCTAATACAGAATGTTTCCATTTCCAGCAGAAATGATGTTCTGCTTAAAATTAGTCTTTTTGTAATTTTAATGCAACCAACTGGGCAGAATCCCATGAAGCCTCTAGGCTTGCCCCTTTTCCTCATCCCTCCACAAGTAAGGAGTTTTTAGAGGTAAAGGAGGAATCTTATTTGCAGAATGGGGATATTAATGTTCATTGTGGCTACAACTTGGGCTAAATTGTTGAATGTGATTTTTTCCCATTATGAGAAATTGTTTAAAAGAAAAGAAATGATAACATGTCAGTGAAGACAGAAAAGTAAAATGTTTAATCATTTCTACCGTAAGAAGTTCTCTGATCATTACTAAGGTGTTCCCCTTGACTTAACTTTTCAGCTAGGACATTTTTTTTGTTGTCTCTGTAGTAATGTTACTCAACATCCTTTAAGTGAAATGCATTGTAGATTTTTAAGATATGGTACTAATTTAGTAATTGTGTATTAAACCACATTAACTATTAGTTTTCTTTTTCCACATATGAGTCCTAGGGGTTGAGCTCAGATTGCCAGGATTGGCAGCAACTGGCATTGTCCCTCTCTACATTTTAACAATTGTCACTCCCTCAAATTAATCTTTCAAAGTTGAAATTGTGACACTTCAGGTATGGCATTGTGGACCTTCATGCAGTCTATTCATATGTGACTTACTCTCATTTCTCACCCCAGCCTTAGATTCTTATGTGTCAGTGTCTTTGACTAACATGAGTCAGAAAACTTGAATGTCAATAATTTCCTTAATATATTCTCACTTGAGTTAAAATCTATTATAGTCATTCTTGGGAGGATTATTGTTGTTATCATCAGTTACTGGTCTTTTAATTAACTATATATACTAGGTTCAGAATATTTCATTTGCAAGTAATAGAATGTTTCATAGTATGATTTCATGCAGTGTTTTTTGAAGGGATGAATTTCCTCAGGAACAGAAGTAAAAAAATAGTCTTTAGAATCTAACCACTCTCCAGATCAAGGATTACTCCCCTGCACATCCCTACACATCCCCTGTGCTGGATTTTTGTCTGTATCTGTTCTTAGGTTTACTTCTCATCTGGTTGGGTCCTTCAGCTTACATATGCTCCTCTGTTGAGTATTCCAGGCTTGACTAGTTTATAACCAGGTTTCTTGTCTCATTTTCCACCAATAGGATGCTACCAGATCTGCCTGTCAAGTTTAATTAACATTCTGGATATCATTTCTGGATACATTGTTTGGTGTGATTTAGGATGCCAGCATATCGGTATGTGGATGAGGATGATGGTGTGGAGATAGGGTACTAGTCATCCCTATAGTTCCCATATAATGAGTATGAAGTAATTCTCAGGCACTAATGTAATATTCTTGAAAGTTATATCACTTCAGCTACAGAACACATCTATTAAATTTCAATTTGGGAACAAATCTATTAGTTAGAACATACATTTTATTATAGAACATTATAAAAGGAAATTAATTTATTATGCTTTTATAGAAATTGTATAAGACCTTCAAATTTAATTGAATGTGCTTAGATTTATTTAACTGCAATCTTAAGGGAAGTTTAATAGTTCACTGGCAGAAAAACCATTTTCTAGGGATACACAAAACTTTCTCAGGTGACTTAAGTTTAACCTGCAAGGACATACTCTTTCAATTAGAGACAAATCATCTAGTCAGTCATTGTCTTTATGGTAAATATGAATGAAAGTGAGAAACCATTTTTGGAATACAAAGTAGTTGATCAGGAGGAAAATGTTGCTTATTAGCATCTGAGAGAGAAAGGGGGAATATGGTTTTCAATATGTATTAGGTAACAGTTATATAAGGTAGTGAGCTCCAGTTTCCTAACATGTCACAATATAAACAGATAGCAATTTTATACTTTATAATTCAATAAAATTAAACTGTCAGAAATACTTATCATGAACCATTAGTTTCTGAAGACACATACATGTGTACTGGGAAACACTACACAATTATATGTGAATGGAAACATCATGTTATCCCATTTGTTTGTCTGATTTTCATATCAGTGACATTTCATTTAAATAAATATGATTTGAAGTGAGTAAAACCAGGGAGGCTGATATGACTCATAGCAATACCAATTCTGAGCTATTGGAGTGCCTTTTGTGACCATGAAATATAAATAACAGCCTCAAAACAGGGTAGAAAAGGGTCTTATGACCCAAAATTAAAATAATGACAGCTTGGAGAAAGGCGCTTTCAACCTTTGAATCAATAGCTCGTTTTTCAGACATGGGTTCTATTTAAAACCTATTCCTATTGTAAGAGAGTATATAATTTCCAGAATTGCAGGCACATGATAGACAGCCCTTAAAATATATAGTGTATCTTATGTGGCCAGGCCGGTTCCTCCCCATTTGCTACCCTTGTCCATTTGTGTTAACAGAATGTTTTTAATATACCTTCTGGTGATTTTGAAATTTGAAGGAAAATTAAATTTGCTTCATTGTGGTGAATTATAACATGAGAAACTATAATTAGACATGTGGAAATAGGAAAATATTATTAGACATTTTGACACAAATAATAGTAGTCATTATGGTAATAACAAAATATGACTCATAAAATAAATTAAATGTTAATTTAATCAGAAGATATGAGCAAGGAATACAGATTTGTAGTTAAAGCTATACAATTTTTACTTCAAGAATTTTCCAGTTTAAATTTTATAAATAAATATGAATAAAAGTGATTTCCTACATCATGTTTTTTTTCAAAGCATTAGTCAATGTCCTTGTAACAGCAATTTAATTATATTATTATAAAATTTGTTAAACTTTAATTCCAATGAACATTATTAATGTCATTTGCTGAACATGTCTAACATTATTACAAAGACAAGAAATAAGAATTACTGGAGTATTGATATTGCTGGCTAATTTTTGTGTTTGAGATATTTCTTAGACCTTTTCCGAATAGTCACTGGGTTTTGAAAGGACATATAATTTTGTGAAAATAAAACTATAACTTCTATATTTTACTGAGAATATACTCATTGAATATGCTCCCCTATCTTTGGCTATTGTTTCTATTTGTGGATCCTATGGATTTAGCAAGGTTTGTTCTGTGATGTATAAAATAATGACACTGAAGGCAAGAAAGAAGTATAAGATGGTGTGTTCATTTTTTGTTCTGTATTTTTTGTTTGTTTGTTTGTTTTGTTCCACTGACCCTGCTTTGTATCAGAGTTCAGTTGAATTTACTCTCTTCCCTTATGACTTTCAATATGGTCTCCATCTCATGGTTCTTTGGAACAAAAAGGAGGCACAGCCCTGGTGACTGTCCCTTCTTTCTGCCCCATTCCCAATACGTTGCGTAAACCTTTATAATTAATCCCTTTGTAGGTAAGGTATTGTCTGAATTTGAGTCTGCCATCTGTTACCTTTTGGGAACATGCAAAGTTAGAATATTCTGGGTCACAAGTAGGACCAGACATGCAATGAGATAAGAAATTTTTAGGATCATTACATAATATACTAAGGATATATTCTATCTGGGCCACAGACTTTAAATTTAAAGTAGAATCCATTGATAGGATTGACCTTGTTCTGGAATGTTGAAATGTTGATTGTCTATTTAATACCACCCCTAGAAAATATGGTCTTGTGTATGATCAATAAAGTATGGGACACATAAGAAATTAATCTAACTGAGCAACGTGTAAAGCCTAAGTCATGTTGTTTAATTTATTCATGATTTCTGAATAAAAGTATTTGAGTACATGCAAGCACTCTAAATTTACCTTCAAATATGATTTTTATAAGTATCTTTATATATAAATTCTTAATAAAGTTTTAAACTATAACTATATGTGGTAATATGATATCATATTAAATACAAGAATGCTTCTAATTGTGAATGAAATGAAGAGCTCTCAATCAATATACGGCAATTTAAGAATCAGTCCATTATGAACAAAATTGACAAATATCCTTTTGATGAAATAATTTGCAAGCAAATATAATTGTCATGGAAATATAAATAAGTCAAGGCCAAGCCAACATGCTAATGTATTTTATAATTATAATTTATAATGATATTGAATGTATTACTATATTACTACAATAAATACCATTTAAGTTATATATATATATATATATATATATATATATATATATATATATATATATAATTTGAATTTATGTGTTACAGGTCTATCATATTAGAATTGATGAGTCTCAATATTTTTGTATCAAAATTTTACATTAGGAGAAACTCCAATGTATGGATTCTATTTTAGGCAGGATTACATTATACAGAGGAAGAGAATTCAGCTATACGTATGGAAAATCTTTGTAGGTTTTTGCAGAAATATTTGAAATCGTAAATTTCCATTCCAGGTTTGATTTTTTCCTCCTTTTTTCCTTCCTTCCTTCCTTCCTTCCTTCCTTCCTTCCTTCCTTCCTCCCTCCCTCCCTCCCTCCCTCCCTCCCTTCCTCACTCCCTTCTTCCCTTCCTTCCATCCATCCATCCTTCCTTTCTCTCTCTCTCTCTCTATTCCTGTTTCTCTCTCTCTCTCTCTCCTTGACACTTAACATTCTACACCTTCCATACTTAATGAAAGAATGTTATATTTGGAGAACTTTTGTATATCATAGAAATTGATGTTTATTTGAGGATTGATTATGATATGATCATGATAAGTATATTTTAAAAGGTCATGCTAATAGTTTACCCTTTAAAGGAATATTTTCTGGAACACTTCTTTCTAGCTAATTTTCCTACTTCAAAATTATGATATAATCAAATACAATCTCTCTTTAGCTTGAATTTCTATTTTCTTCATTCTAATGTGTTTGTTCCTTGTCTTTATCACTTGGACATTGAATGCATTATAATAAATCTAACAAATATAAAGTTTTAAAGTTTTTTTTTTGTTTTTATCAGATATATCAACTTTTCTCACTAAATGTTGAAGAGTCAATACTAGATCTTTCTCAGAAGATCTGTTTTAATGTAAAAATCTTATCCCCCAAGGGCTCTGTCTATACCTGTGATTTGAGTCTCAATACATCTGAAATCTACAAAAAAATGTTCTCTCCTATCTTTTTCTCCATCTTTATTGTTTCTGCTCTACATTTTCCTCTTCTTTACAGATTTATCTCTATTTTTGTAATGTGCACTTTACTATTCTGGCCAAATTTCCAAAAGGTACCTAACTCAATTTGAACAGCAAAATTATGATGATTTTAATCCTGAGTGTTAAAGCTTGTACCACTCTAAACCACTGAATAGTTTAGAAATCATTGCATCTATTTCAAAAGACAAGGATAATTAATGCAGCAATGTACCACAAACATAAACCAGAGGTAGTCATGGGAGGCCTGGGGGGTGGGGGTGGGGTTCCACTCCTCTCCTTTGTAGACCTTTGTACTCAGTGGCTGTCCTAGGATCTGCCACATCAGCAGCAACTGGAGGCTAATTGGAAATTCAGAATATCAGATCTCACCTCAAATTCAATAATTGGCACATGTATTTAAATAGTTTGCAGATTTTTCTGTCTCTTGACCCACTTGTTATAATAGGTGATTCAACAGAGCACCTTGGAAATATGGATTTTAGTGAGTAAAGTGATATCCACAATTAAGCAAATTTTCCTTTCACAATTGCAGCAAAACCTGTCAGCATATTAAAGTTATTGAAGGAAGGCTTTGTTTTAATTTTTTTCTTTTGTCTATCTTCTGTTTTTAGGTAAGCTGTTTATTTTAATTAATAAATATACGTGGAAGCTAGGGTTGTTGCTCAGTGGCAGACTCTATGCTCAACATGTGAAGTCTGATTTCAATTCCCCTTACCCAAAATACTAATTGAAGAAATTTATAGCTTTTAAAATATTTTCTGTCTGTCTGCCTGCCTGTCTGTCTATAAGGTTCATGTTTGTGTGTGTGGGTTTGTGTGTGTCCATGTGAGTGTGCATACATGGTTGTTTGGGTGAGAAGCCAGAGGATACACTGGAGTGTTGGTAACCTTCCACTTTTTCAGAGGCAAGATTTATTGTTCACCACATTATACTACATGCTTGCTGCCTCACAAGGTTGAATGAGTCTACAATATCTACCTCTCATGTTGCTATAGGTCACATGCTTTTCCTGGGTTCTGGACTTTTTGTTCAATCTGTTGCTACTGTTTAAATCAGGAGTAAAATCCAGTGCCTTCGAAGCTTTCAGAATATATTTCAAATGAGAAGATTTTATATTTTGCCTGTCTATATCTATCTATCTATCTATCTATCTATCTATCTATCTATCTATCTATCTATCTATCTATCTATCATCTTTCCCTATTTCATTTTTGTTTCTTTTTTCTATCTTCGAGACAGGGTTTCTCTGTATAGTCCTGGCTGTCCTGGAACTCACTCTGTAGACCAGGCTGGCCTCGAACTCAGAAATCAGCCTGCCTCTGCCTCCCAAATACTGGGAGTAAATGTGCAAGTCACCACTGCCCAGATGTCTTCTTTCTCCTTCTTTCTTTCTTTCTTTCTTTCTTTCTTTCTTTTTTTCTTTCTTTCTTTCTTTCTTTCTTTCTTTCTCCCTTCCTTCCTTCCTTCCTTCCTTCCTTCCCTTCTTTCTTTCTTTCTTTCTTTCTTTCTTTCTTTCTTTCTTTCTTTCTTTCTTTCTTTCTTTCTTTCTTTCTTCTGTTTTGCTGAAATACATATCCAGCCCCTCAGGAAGCCTTACTTCAGCTTACAGAAAGTAATATCTGATAGTTCTCCCCTGCCCACTTAGTCCCCTTGTTTAATGTTGCCTTCCTTGATTAAACTTGTTAACCAGTAATCGTCCATTCAATTCCAACATCTGCATCATAGTTTTTAACCCTTAGAATTTGCACCTATTGAATAGCTATATTTTGCTTCATTCATTGTTTCTTCTACTATCTTGATGATGGAATGTTCGTTTTCTGAAAATAGACCTTTGCATATATTTTGTTCAGTTTTACCTTCAATTTGAATGTGATGCTTGCCAGGTTCATAGTTGTTTCTTAATTCTAACTGATGGATTAATGCATTATGTTTTGTTTTAATAATTTGCATGAAACTTATTCAGTGATTCAGACTGTCTTGTTTTACCTTAAAGGGAGTACTATATATGAGGCTACAATTTTATGCAAGTGTGTAGACTACCTGCAACTTAATTATCAGTCTTTTTTTTGTTTGGTTGGTTTTTTTGTTTTTTTGAGATAGGGTTTCTCTGTGTAGCCCTGGCTATCCTGGAATTCACTCTGTAAACCAGGCTGGCCTCAAGCTCAGAAATCCACCTGCCTCTGCCTTCCAAGTGCTGGGATTAAAGGTGTGTGCCACCACTGCCTGAATTATCAGTCTTTTTAATTGTACAAGCATTCAGATATACTATTACTGCACATGGTTTAGGCTTTGTAATCTTGGAAATTTTTAGGTGCATATTACTTTACTCCCATACTACACCTAAGCTAAAGTAATTCAGAGGCCTACATAACTTTTATTTAATAAAACTTTTTTGCATAGTATATATTAAACATTAATTATTAATCATATTTAAACTGAATGATTGATGTGTTCTCTTCTACTTTTTATGAGCAAAAAGCAACTTAAAGCCTAACAACATGTAATGAACTTCTACATCTGTCTGAAAGCTTTTTCTTTTTACTTAATTTACATGATGATACACAGTGAAATACTGAGAACAATAAATAAAGTTTGTGTGTATTCAGTTACCATTTTAAGAAAAGTTTTGGATGGTATTAGTGCCTTCAAATTTACAAACTATTCTAGTCACCATTTAACACTAAATGATTCTCTATGAGAAGAATATGATAAAAGGTAGGCCATTCACCCTGTTATTGCATTTAAATTTTTTAAAATATCCCCGAGATTCTGCCATCAACTTTAATATTTTTTAAAATGCTGTTTGAATGTGAGTCATAGATTTGGGAGTTTTGCTTTCTATTAAATAAGAGTTTGATTCCAGTTACCTCTGACTATATTGTAGAGTGTGTTATATGACATAAATGTTTGATAATACCATAGTAAACAAATCCTGTGTCTTTGTATGTAGTTTTCAATAATCGTTGAGAAAATGTGATGAGAATTTCCCGATGCTCTTAGTATAGAATTAAGATGAAGTGGTTTATGAGAACTTTTGTCTATGGGCCATTTAAATACTCTCTCTGAAACATTAATAAATAAATTTGGAGGATAAAAGGGTGAAATTTCTAAGTTAAAACAATATATTTTGTCTCTATTTTAAATATATATTTTTGTTGATTCCTTTCAGAAATTTAGATATGTCTGCAAATAATTCTGGTCATATTAATTCCCATTCTGGTGCAAGCTGCTGTTCATCCTCAATTCTTCCTCCTCTCTGCAGCTTTCATACTAGCTTTTTCTTTATAAATGACCCAAAAGGTCCGATTACTGCTTTTTTGTATGTACAGGTGTGTTATTCATAGAGCATATTTGACCTACTAAGGGAAAACAGCTGTAGAAAAACTGATGATTGCAGGACAGTGGTGGCGCACGCCTTTAATCCCAGCACTTGGGAGGCAGAGGCAGGCAGATTTCTGAATTAGAGGCCAGCCTGGAATACAGAGTGAGTTCCAGGACAGCCAAGGCTATACAGAGAAATCCTGTCTCAGAAAAGAGAGAGAGAGAGAGAGAGAGAGAGAGAGAGAGAGAGAGAGAGAGAGAGAGAGAGAACTGATGATTGCTCTCCCAATCTCTAACCCCTGTGAATTCCTCCTCAGCTTATTCTGGGTGCTCTAGACCTCCTCCTCCAGCTCCTGGAATCTTCTCTTCAGATCTGATATAGGCAAACAGTGCTGTAAATACATGAGTGCAAAGGTCCTGCCATGTCCACACTCTTTCAGAGCCCTTTTGCCCAAGCTGCTGACCTTATCGTCATTCTTCCTTTTCTTCTGAGATGTCCCCGAGACTCCAGGAAAAGTAAATGTAGATCAATAGAGATAATAAATTGAATGAAGGCTTAACAGAGATTTATCTTTACCAATGACAGGAAGGAAAGCTGTGATCCTGCCAGCTGCTTCCTTGTGGGATGTTTCTTATTTTTTCATTGACTTTCTTATGATTCTTACGAGGAGAGGAGCTTATTTCTTTGTTAGGGAATAGGGCATGGCCCTCTCTCCAGTTCATCTAGCTAGGGTTAACAGTAACAATTATATGCTATACTGTGATTAGTCAAGATAATGATTTGCTTTATAAACTCAGCTATTCACTCTTAAAGAAATTTTAAAATAACTGGTAAGGTAGAGTCTAGATTCTGGGCCACACTTTTTTGTTGTTTGTTTATTTTTTTCCTGTATTCATTTGTAAGTGACATAATAACCAGACCCAAGCAGGGATTTAAAGGAAATTGAATATTCCTTGTGAATCCATATCATCTTATTCTGTAGAAGGAGTTGCACATTAGCCAGCCAGATGGAATACCTTGCCCTGTTAATACTCAACTTCATTCTCCTTTGTAGTAATGTTGTTTATATAGGATAACAATTCTTGCCTAGAACATGGTCCATTTGTTAATTATTAACTTAGTTCTGACTAAAATGACCTTCATGGAAGTAACAACTTCAGCAAGTGAAGCCAAGTATCATTAGGATTCAGTATGTACACCCTCAGTTTTAGGTACTATAAACAGAAAGTAATTAATGCAATGGAGAATTTAAAGACAACTTACAAAGTGCTATATATTACCAAATGAATGGTCCACAGAATGGAAAAAGAGCAATTTGTTTATTTTGTGTATTTTCAAGGTTTCCAGCATATTCAAATTTTCTCTTTACATCTGAAATGCCAGTAGCCTATATACTTGTAGAACGATAAATCTTTTAGCACTATTTTTGGAAGGAGCTTGTTGACAAGTTAAAAGGACCTTTGTATAACCAAATTTCTCCTCTAGCAATTTTCAGAACATAAAGATATGTTGAGTCAATATCTTATAAACGGCTTGCTCAATTTTAATCTGTAGTTCATCAAGCAATTATCTCACATTTTGACATTAAGATGTGCCACTTTCTTACAGCGTAATAAAGCAAAGAAAGTTTTAGGGGTTATGCTTCAGTATCATAGTGTACAGAGCCCACTTACACAACGTTCTAAGTACCTATCAGTCTGACACACTGGTCAGTAACTTTTAATTTTCCCTTGAGTACACTAAGGGAAATAAAACCTTTTTGTGGAGGACAACATCCAGGATGACATTATTTCCTAAGTGCACTGTGCTTGTCTTGACTTTTTCTCTTTTTGTTTATACTGAATAAGAATTTTTTTCTCAATCTGACATTCTACCTCTGGGTTTAGACCTTAAAATTTCTCACATTCAATATTTCATATGCTACTTTTTGTTAATATTGTAGCCACCCATTTCCCAAACCATTACCTTTATTTTATCCTTAGAATTAGCTATTTAAATGATACATTAACTATACAGATTTCATAATATTCATGGCTAAGTGGCATGTCTCAAAAGTTGTGAACACTCATTGTTCTTGTAGAAGACTCAGAACCAACATGTTGGTTCTCAATAGTCTATAATGCCTTCCCAGTGCATTTGATGCCCTCTTCTGACATCTGTAATCAGGAGACATGCATGTGGTACACATGAATACATGGAGCTGAAATGGCCTTATGAAGAATTTTAGACTAAGTATAAAACATAAGATTGAAGAAATTGCAAATTAATTCATTTTAACTTGAGAATATTCCATAGTGACAATAATTAAATCACTATACAATAAAGGATACTATCATGTACTACTAGTATGAGTGATAATTTTTAAAAGAGTTTTAGGATTTTCTGGTGTTTTTTGTTGTTCATATCTTCATAGGTATATGTTTAATTAGTAGGTGATTGGTTATCTATAACTACTTTGAGTTTTCTTGAAATGACTTTTGAAGTATAGACTCATACCTGTCTTGTGTTTTACATACTAAATTGCATATAAACTGTAAATTGGTCTACTATTTAATTGTAAAATAATCTAAAAAATGAATCAATTCACCTAGTATGTCTTCTGCCTGAGTTTCATCTTTACATTTGAGGTGCAATTATCAATACCTATCACTGAAGTTATATTAATTTCAGAAAAAAATATATATTTTATAAAGAATATAGTTGATAAAGCAACTGAGACACTAGTATGATGACTAACTCTAAGAGTATTACATTTAAAATCTGTTGAACTAACATCTTGATCTGTTATCCATGTATCTTCACAGCTATCTATGGTTTGTTTATTTGAAGATAGAAAAGTTACCTAGTAAGGAAAAAAGGAGCTTACTTAGTATGTTACAAAATCATCAAAGAATGAAGATATTGAATATCAACTAAAAATAACTGAATACATTATCATTTGGCTATTGTTAATGTAATAGTGCATCATGAAATAAAATTTTAGAGTCATCAAGTCTAGATAAAAAATAGTGGCCAGTGGCCCACAAATGGCAATTCAGCTTGTAGTATTGTTTCAAATGTCTTGAAGTGATTTTTATATCCAAATTTGTATATCTAATCTATCACAAAACCTCACAATCAGGGAATATGAAGAAAGTTAAATATTATATTTTTCTATTAGAACTCAACAGATGTACCATTTAAAATAAATTAGAAGTGAGAGATTAGAGAGAGCAGAGACTAATGAGGCAGATATACATCAAAGGGAGTAAGCTCAGAACATCTGTTTATGAGGATGAGAAAAGTCCTTAATTGTATAAAATGGATTACCCAATGAGGGTTTTTTTTCACCTTGAACAGAAAAGATCACTATAGCTGTTAATTTTAGCACGTCTGTGAATGGCACACATTCTTTAATTTTCTGTCTGTCAACAGATCTAATAAAATGATGGTTGTGTTTAAATGTTTGGACTTCCCTTCTCTTAATACTCAAAGTTAATTTCTCTTTTTCTCTTTTAAAAACTCCATTTTTTTTTCTGGATCCACTATGTGGGCATGATCTGCTACAGTGCACATAGCAGCCTTCAGTTGCCACAGGAGAGGCTTGGGACAATGACAACACAAGTTGAAACCTTTCACACATTTCCAATATTCTATCAAAATTTAAAACTTGATGTATTCACACACACACACACACACGCACACAAACATGAAAATCTAATGAAGTATCATTTCTTTGTTATACAGTAGTTTACAGTATTCAATATACTGAGCATTAATATGTTTCTTTTGAAATCTGGTTATGAAGAATACTTTGAGCAGCAATTCACATCTCCTTTTAGACTTTATTACTAATATATTGAGAACAAGATTCTTCCCTATGCTATGGGCGATTGTAAGTTCTTCCTAAATTAGTGTCAGGTTCCAACATTCGATTCTTTCTTGATGGTGTGAAAATTTCCAAGGGTCCACATGAATGTTTTTTTTATTTTTTTATATTAGCTGTTTTTTTATATCTGTGTCATATGAAGGACACAATATTTTTGTTAGATAATGTTGTTCCCAATATGATGATTTTGAACTTCAGTTAGCTTCTGGCTCTCATCAAAGCCTGCTGATAGGCTGTGGTGATAATATCTCTTTGTAGTGTTTCTCTCTTATACCTCAATATACATTTTTATGTTCTTTTTTCCCTTTCCTATTAGGAGACATAATAACATATACAAGTTTACCAATTAGAATATAATTAAATCCCAAATATAATAATGTCCTATTGTAGCAAAGTAAGATAACCTTACACAAACTGTAAAAATATTGTATTTATTTATTTATTTATGTATGTATTTATTTGCAAGACTCATGAAAAACCAACTCCTCACCTCTTTGAGATCTGCATAACCTGTTTCTGTAATAGTACAAGAGTTAGAGAAAGTTTTACACCCCAGCAAGATGGCATAGATATTAGTAGCCCAAAGTAGTAAACACTGTTAACAAATAAAAAAGCAGAAGAAATTGTTTGCAGAGAGCTAAACACCTTTATATGTTGACTGTGCTATTGCAGCCAGAAGATGTTTCATTCTGCTTGTTTATCTAGCAGTGAACAGGTAGAAGTCCATGGGGGTTCTATAGTGTAAATCAACATTCTCTATGACTGGTCTTATCATTATCCCACATGTCACTTCACTTTTGTAAGAGGTTCTCCTCAAAAAAGAAATGGCAAATCTTAGATCCCATAGACCCAGCCAGGGATGTTCTGCATAGTACAGGGAATCATCTAAGACAGCCATGCTTTAGTTTAGAATGAATGGCTTTATTAGGTTGAGTACAAATAAAAGAATAAGTAGCAAGTAGCTGGTAGAAAGGAGCAGCAGACAGAACATCATCAATCATGCGTTCACAACAGACCACAGGAATAACCCAATTGAGAGAGTGAACCAAGGTAAGGTCATCAAATTGGTAGCTCACAAATATCCAGCAGAAATCAACTGAGGGCAGGGGATGTTTACTACAGCAGGTTGCTGGCAGTCACAGATTTATAGATTCTCACAGAACATTTTGTCCAAAAATGAGCTTTACCTTCCCTTTCCTGCTCTCTAGTTTTTTTAATATTATGTGATAAATAATAGTGTATTTATAACCTACCTATTTGAAAATAGCTTACTTTTCAGCTGTTCCCAAGGAGATAGTTTTCATATGACTGGGCTGTATTGCTGTTTTATTGTCATTCTGTTACAGAAGAGATGGGAGTGGAATTGAATGAAGAGCCTGAGATCAGACAAGAGGCTTTGGAGACTACTTGAAGGAAATATGATGGAGTCTAGGACTGAAATTCCCTCCACTTGCGTAAAATACTGTCAATAAACTCATAATCAAATTTGAAATGTGACTTGTCCACATTAAGGTCAAGAGTGAAATATGTTGGGTTTACCTAACACAGCAAACCATACATTTTTGTTATAATCACATACTATAATTAAATTATTGACAGATAATAGCTGAAATAGAATGATTATTAAAATTATGTTTTTATTATTAGGATTTAAAAACATGGTTAGATAACCCTTTAAATGGTGTCTGTGGTGTTTTAAGTTAGTTCTGCACTTTTTCATAAAATTTTTGAGATTGTAATAATTTGAGTTATCTAATTTCCCCCTTGCCTGTTATTTCAGTCCATCTCACATATCTCCTCTTGATATTTTACAAATCCATAGTACTCTTTTCTTTAATTGTTTATTACTAAATACATAAATATCAACTGCTCAGTCCATATAATGCTACTTATAAATACAATTTGAGGGCTGAGCATTTGGTATTGGATAATCAACTGATATGTTCTTCCATTGGGAAAGCTATTTCTGCTTACAGCTTTCCTTAGCTTCTTTGTCTTGGTTTGAGATCTTCTGGGATTTTCTTGTTTTTCTTGTTCACTTTAGGTAGTTGAGTTGATGAGATTTCAAGTGTACAACTTCTACCATTTCTAGGAGACAATCAAGTGCCTTGACTCAAATCTCAACCTTTCTACTTAGGGAATGTATGACAATATTCCTGACATTTTACCACTGCATCCCTCAGTTTCCTTATCTGCCAAATGGAAAAGTAGTGGTTTAAATTAACTTGTAAATAAGTGTTCGGCATTTAGATGATTAACTAATGGTTAATTGAACCTTTTGTTTATTATAACATGTCTAAGTAGGTAACTGTCCTAAGTATGTTCTTTATCTCAAACCATTCTTTCATCTCTGTTGATAAAAAGTCTGATTTTAATTGTTCTTTCCAGACATATTACCACATAATTGAGTAGGGTTACATTTACTTTGCATCAGCCTAATAAAAAACATGTTCAGCCAGTGTATACACAGGGCAAATATAAAAGCACTAAAATAAAGCTTAGTTTCATCACCAACTAGTTTCTAGTTCATCCCAGATTCAATTAATGACTATATCTTGTTAGTTTTTCTTTTATAAGGGGATGGTTTTATCACTGTATTACTCTGTGGTCATATGTGCACACGCACATGACTACAATTGGGAAAACCAAGTCCACAGGATGTGAATATTTGAATGTTGTTTTACTCATATGTTGCAGAAAATCTATTGATGACCTACTAATCTTTGTATAGTGTGTCAGCTATTATTTTTCTGCAGATAATTTAAACTTAAAAGGGAATAAAAGGGAATGAAACAAATATCAAGTCAATGCTAAGGACAAATATAGGCTTAATCCTGAACAGTGCATGTGTGTTGCATGTGCATATATGTATGTATGTGCATGTTTTGCATGCGAGATAGTGAGAGAGCAAACTCATATATTTATATTTGTACATGTATATATCCATATATATGTCTGTATACATATACATGTATATATATGTAAATGTACATATAAGCTTATATATATATATGAGTATTGTATCTATCTGAATATGTACATACCTTTATGCATATAGGTAATATATAATAAATAATATATAATATATATACTATTAACAATCAGCTGTTGGAACACTTTAGGGTTACTGCACTAAAGGACAAAGATGTCTAATGAGATGTACTATAAGACACAGGTAAAGATGATTGCCACCCATGGAAATTTCAGCTGCTAGAGGGATTTGTGGCTTGGCCAAATGCCTTGATTCCTCTTCTGCTCCTAAACTAGAGCTTCCTTGCTGCTCTACCAGCTCACCTCAGCCACTCTGCTATACTGTATTCCTTACATGGCTGATCATAATGCAGTAACATAGGTTTACTTGCTGTCATTTTGCTGTTTTCTCCTTCCTCCTTGCCAAAGAGCCAAGATAACTCCTTAACTATTTGATACTTCATATATTTTGTCTTTTCTTCTTAAATATAATTCTTCAATTCTTCCTGTTCTTCAGTCTTTATTATCATGGCTTCTTGATGTTTTATCCTTCATATTGCATAATTGAGAAACTATAAAAATGATTGCATCAGAATAGGGCTGTTACAGCAAAGTGTCATAGATAGATAGATAGATAGATAGATAGATAGATAGATAGATAGATAAAATACAGTTGAATAATTCAAGAGTGAAACTGTTAGAATTTAATTTTCAATGAAAAATTTTAAATATTTGTCTGAAACGAATGTATGGTTTTTATTATAAAGCAATGCATTTAAATGGTGTGTATGATGTTTGTTGACAAGTGAGACATTCTGTAGAAAATCTTTGCCTATGTTCATAATAGGAGCAAAAGATTGCAGGATGAAATAGCTGTATGAGCTAGGTATGTCAATAGAAAATTACATATACCAATGACCTACAGAGGCCAAGACAAAGCCTACCTTACTTACTTTGGAAGGCCCAGCTTCTCACTGTTTCACCAAAGAGCAGGATGCCACGTGATCACAGAGAATGACAAATTCTACTATTGTCTAAATATAAGAACTTAAAATGTCTTGGCTTAACCATCTTTGTTGTTATTACCAAGTATATATAAATATCTTAACATCTCTCTCATTTCAGGACAGTTCACTTGAAAATGAACTACAATGTAGTTATGCTTTGAATTGGCTTGTAACTAAACTCTTTTTCATTTGCTATTGGGCTCTCTGGCCTGATCTTTGCCTATGCACTGTGGTCTTCTTCCCCTCGTCTCTATATGTTATATGGGTATGTATGATGTCTGCATACTTGAGATTTTAGTTTTGTCAGGGCATTTACATGTCTTGTGTGACTTAAAGTAAGAATGATATAACTTCTCTACAACTTTTATAGTGTCCTAGAAGAAAAGTATTTTGATCTCTTAGATACTATGTATGGAAACATATCTATAACACACACACACACACACACACACTCATACACACATATATAGATGTAAATATCACAACTCCTCTCTTCATGGAGGAACATATAGTATAGCCTACATAGTATATTTATTTAATAAATTATATTTTTCATTTTTGATACAGCAAGAATAGAAAATGAAAGGAAAGAGAATGCATTTAATCCTCTTGCATGTACAGAAAACTAAACCTAAAAAAATAATGAAATCATGTATAATCATAGTTCTCCTGGTGTTGTTCTTGCTTCAGTTTACAACATTTAGATCCATGCTAAACCACAGGTGTTCCCTAACATTTCAAGCATTCAGTTTGAGAGTATGTGCTAAGGTTGTATTTACTTTGTTCAATATTAGCCATGGCTCATAACAAGCTTCAGACAAGCAATAGGAACAATACTGGGTTCTGTGAATGGCTCTATGTCTGTAGATACTTGAAGTACCAGGTTCTTGATTCCCTGCTCTAAGTCACTGTGGAGAGATCGCCCCCTGCTGAGATGTTTTTGTAAAAACAGAAGGACAAAACCAAATAGTTTTTTTTTATTCAAATATGATACTTTAAAAATGCAAAAAACTCAAATTTGGACTTTGAAATGTATGTGTATGTAACGAAGTATGCATAACCTGTCATTAGAAACAAAATACTCAATATAAAATGAAATACTCAATATAAAAGATTGTTGAGAACTTCACATATTTAACTTTATCAGGATATAGTGTCTTTTATGAAGTCAGTCACAAGTGGTTTAGCTTCCTATTAAGCTTTAAAGATCATTATTAAAGCCTTCAGCATAAAATATGTAGCAAGAAGAATTGGCAAGTTAATTAGAACTTTAGTGTTTAAATGGTTAGTAAACTATAAATAGAAATCAAAATGTTTACAGTGATAATAAAGGAAATTTCATTTTTCGTGTAAAAATACTAGTGCAAATTTGGATGGATGTAAATAAAAGTGGTTGACATGATGTTCGTGTAAGCTGACATTCCAACCTGATACTCAGTTATACAAGTCCCCGTGGGCAATGTTGTTGATGTATTGTTAAATGGTTGGCAGAGAAGAGGGTTTTCTGTGAATCACACTGTGTTTGGGTTTGGAATGAATGAATTAATCCGTTAATAATAAAGGAAAGCCAGCAAGAAAGAAAACAAAGAAATAAAGAAAACCAGAGAATCACTGTGCATATCGTCATTTTTTCACATGGCTGTAAGAGGAGTTGAAATCTTAACTCTTAAGATCATATCTTTTTCCATTTCTGCATACAGTTTGCCATAAAAAGTTTTAAGTTCTATCACTGAGCGCACACATTCCTGTCTAGTCGTTTTTATCAAAGGAGTCATTCTTGTGCAGCAACAGCTTAGGCAGAGACTGAGGGGTGCTTTCATCGGTTTAAGAAAGTGACGCAGCTTACTGTCTCCTAGGAAACTCAGAAACTCAGCAGCTGTAGAGAGTCCAAGTTTTACAAAACAGCTATTATTGGGGGTAAATCTCCCAAGGAACTAGTCCCTGAAATATTAACTTATTTTTGAAATTTAGTCTAAGTCTACTGTCACAGTATTCTTGGTACTTATTTGTTACAGGCCAAAAATAAATAAATCAATCTGTTAACTAAAGCCAGAATTGGATGCTTTCCATTTCTAGATCTGTGTGAAACTGGAATTAAACTCAGGAGACTTGACAAAAGGCTGATTATTTGAAGGAAATGACTATCAAACAAACCCTGACAAGACACAATTCTCCAAAGTACAAACAGAATAATGAATGAGCCAGAACCCTACCAGTAAATTAGAAATGTTCAAGTATTTTGGAGTAAAATATGTAGTATTTTAATGTAATGTAAAAGTAACAATACATGAAATAATTGATTTCTATCTATGAAATTAAAGCTTCTACTAAATAAAAATTGGTATTATTTCCAAAATATAAAAATGTATATTCCCATAAAAATGTATATTCCCATACTTTTATGACTACTATATAAAAGATCATATCTTTACAAGTAATCTATAGGTTAGTGTATATCTATGCAAGAAACAAGTATGCTAGCCAGGCATGGCTTTACACACCTTCCATCTCAGGACTGGAAGGAGGAGGCAGGATCCTGCTTGGATTGTATACTAAGTTTTAGAGCTATCAAAGCCACAATATGAGACTCTGTTCCAAAAATTAAGGTGATGATGATGATGATGATGATGATGATGATGATGATGATGATGATGATGATGGCAATGGTAAATATGGCAGTTGTGAGAGGAAAGATAAGCATATTACATAATAATACATAATATATTAAAGGTAAAATTTAAAAAAAATTGCAGAAGATTGCATTTAAAAACAGAGCTATTCATTAGAAATTATTAGCAAATGCAAAATTGTCATGAAAATGAACTTCAGGTTCAAGCTGCAAGAAACACTATGATACTCTCTTGGTTACTGTTTTTTTTTAAGTTAATTAATTTATTTATCTCTCTATTTATTTATTGGTTGATTGTTTGTTTGACTTAAATCCCATGCTGAGGGAGTAACTGTTGAGCAGAAAAGAGTGTGGAGTTCTGTTAGAGAAGTAAGGGGAAACATCAGGAGACAGCTTGGTGAGGTTATAGTTGATCCTCAGCAAATTGGTCCACATAGTTCACACTCCTTCACTCAGCTTGTATATGACTTCATTAGGATCTGAGTGCAGGGCTGCTTAATAGAGTTCTTTGTGATTTTCCAATCCTTGGATTGGGATACAATGTTTTGAAGTAGCACATATAATTATATTTGAGTGATGGATGTTGAAAATTTATATTACATTTTTATTTAATTATTTTCCAGCTGTAAATGGGAATTTTGACAATGTTTAAAGATAAAACTAATACAAATAGAAAGTAGAAGAACTGCAGATATTCATTCATATGTTTATCATTAATTGCTTTATTGTTGATTATAATTAAGCATAAAGTAAAATAGTATTTCATACATCTACAGATTTTCTAGACATACCAAATCTTATGGTTGCCAAGTCAACAGAGGCTATGCACAGGTGGCTTATTAATTATTAATTGAATAAATAGCCTATTTCCTCTCTGTCAATCTTGGGAAGACAATTTGCTTGGATAAAAACAATTCTTTACAATTTTTCTTTCATTGAATTTTAGACACCTGGATCTCATGGTCGTAAAGATAAGACTTTCTATTTTTCAACAATGTCTAACTGAGGGAGTACTTTGAGAAAGATAGGATACATTTCCAGAAAAAAAAATATTTCTGCCTTGCATATTTATTTAATACTAATGTATCATGTGGATAGGACTTTAAAAACTAGCAATAACAGTCATTATAGTATTATGTATAGTGTAGTAGGTCTGTACCCTTACTTGAATTTCACGAGCATCGTCTCAATCTATCCTTATCATAACATGAAGCACCTTTTATTCATAGAAGAAAGAAAACTGGAGCTGCAAGTGTTAGGTGACCTCTTCTGTTTTACAGAAGAGTAAAAAGAGCTGGAAGAAGAATGAGAAATACTCACTCTGGGACTCACCACCCATTCTAGCCACACTGACTTTTAGACAAAGTTTGTAGACTCATTCACAAATGTTTTATTGGGTATAATTAATAATTGAATGAGAAAAAGAAATTAAAAAGAAATTTTTATACTTTTTCATGTTTCTCAGCTTCCATTATTCACATTACTCATTACAAGTGGGCCATATTTTCTACTCAGTTTTGATTCGAGTATAATCAAGTTATCAATACCATTTATAACAAACTATTGAGAATTTCTATCATATTTATTGTCCATGCAGACTTAAACCAATACAGTATTCCTACTGCACCTCTTTAGGGTAACTTAGAAGATGAGGAATTTCATAAAAGAGTCTTGAACAAAGGATGAATAGCTTGTAATCATTCATATTTACAATGACAGTCTCAGATTACTCTTTGGAACCTTCAATGAATAGCATGTGAATGAATTTCATCTTTCATTTCATTTCTAAAATGTAAAATACATTTGGTGAATAATAGTAATATATTTTTAAATCCTTGCTTCATCATCAATTTATTCATATTGTGTCACCTGGATACATTTGCTGCTATGTTGTAATTTTGTGTTAAAATTTATAAACTATAAATAATTTAAGAAATACTTGAATGTTCATAGTATACAAGGTGAGGATTTGATTGCCTAAGTCACAGCACATAAGGTGGAATGCTTTTTTGTTTGTTTGTTTGTTTGTTTGTTTGTTTTTCGAGACAGGGTTTCTCTGTGTAGCCTTGGCAGTCCTGGAACTCACTCTGTAGACCAGGCTGGCCTCGAACTCAGAAGTTTGCCTGCCTCAGCCTCCCAAGTGCTGGGATTAAAGGCGTGTGCCACCACTGCCCAGCTGGGGGAATGCTTTTTTTATAAAAGACTGATAATAACTATAGTATATATGCAACATATCATTATTAATAATGATATAATTTTTAAAGCTTATAACCTTAATTTGTTCATTTTTATGTGTAATAAAAATGAAATATATGATAATATAACAAAATCACATTTCTTCAATAATCATAACTTTAGATATGTAATCTGGTTCACTGAGTCTTGATAATAGTAAAATCAAAATTCAACCATACACACTGAGAGCCAAGCCTTGCTTGCTTTAAAATAATGGTAGAATGATATTCTCACTTCATGGAACTGAATTTGAAACTGAATTTTATTAAAAATACAATTTCTGTTGTAAAATTAGAAAAATAGCAATCTGTCATAAAGTTGGCCATCGACCACACAAATGTTGATAACAACATTGTTGCCAGGATATTCCCATCCAACCAGCTGTCATGACTGAGTGTGCTAAATGAAGTATTTGGTGATGAAATCAAGTGTTGCATCATACCTAGATAAGGATTTCCTTAGAAAATGGATTTGAAGGTGAACTGACTTATCAAATTGAAAATCAATGTGAAATGTTAAATATTATTGCTGCAGACATAACTTTGAATTATGAATTTGTTATAAATCACAATGCCCAAGAGAAAAGTCTGTTTCCCCTTTATGTCTACTTTTGGGCATTTGAAGTAAAGGTAGTTTTTCTTAGCAAGCTAATAAAAGATCTCTAAGATAGTGCCTTCAACTCCTCAGTGTAAACAGCATTTTAATTCACTCAATGTTTATAAAGGAAAATATATATGAATATATAGAGTGTGTAGATTATAACAATTCAATAAAAAGAAGTACAATCTAAAAAGATAATGTTGTTATTCAAGCATATCAGGAAATGTGAATTTGCTGAGAACTCTATTTAGAGGCAGCAAGTGTAATTCTTTACAGAAGGCAAGTTCAAAGGATTATTGTCCAAACAAAATTTATGTTTAGGTTTTATTTTTTTTTGAAATGTAGTGGAGTATGTCATTCAGCATAGAGTCTGTCTATGGACCTATCTATATATCTATCTATGAATTTATATATGTGTTTGTCTGTCTCAGAGCCTTTGAGTTTTTTAAGGATCCTCCTCATCTATGTTACAAGATCTTAGAACTAACCAAATAATTATCAATTTGCCTTTCTCTTATTAATCAGAGAAATAACTTTTCACTCAATTTGTAACCTTTCTTCACTTATTTCTTTTGTTGTATAGAAGCTTTGGGTTTTGTGTAATCCCATTTATATTCCAACATATTTGGAACCACTGAAGAGTTTGTGTCTCTTGCCTGTGCATCTGTGTCAAAGTGCTATACCTGTCTTTGCACAGAGAATTTGAAAGTTCCAAGTCTTTGATCTCTTTGTACCTTGTGTTTGAGCAAGATGAAAGATTGTTATATAGTTTCATTGTTCTTCAGATATATACTCTGCTTATCCAACTTTTGTGCAAAAGGTTGTTGTTTCCAAATAATTGTTTAAAAATTATGATTTAAAAATATTGTTTATTGTTTATTATTATTTAAACATTGCTATTGTTTAAAAAAAGATAGTCTTGACTTTTTGCGTGTGTTTCTGGGATCCCTAATCTATCCTGTTTCATTATCCTGCAGGTCTGCCTTATACCAACACCATAGAATTTTTGTTATTTTACTACTATACAACAACTTGAGATCCAGTTTTGTGGTACTTCCAATATTGTATATTTTGCTCAGGATTGTTTCATTTATTCAGGTTATCCTGTGCTTCAGCAATAATTAGAGGATTTCCCCCAGTAACATTAGAACCCTGAATCAATTACATTAAAAATTATTCTTATAATTATAGCTATTATCAAACCATTAATTCTTGAGCATAGGATGAACTCTTATTTTGTAGCATCTTTATTTAAAAAATACTTTACTTCTTTTGTTATATCTAATGCTAGGCATATCATTTTTTCGGTATTCTGAATGATATATCCATTCTCAGCAGGTATGCCAGTGGAATGTAAGTAAGCTGCAGAATATTAAAAGTTGGATTGTATCCTGCTACTTTGCTGGTGTCTTGCATTTCTAAGAATTTTTCTTTTGGGGATAACCTCTAGGGTCTTTCTCACTTTGTGGATACTTTGAGATTTTTCTTGCTTGCATTCCTTTTATTACTAACTCTTAAGCTATTTCTCTAGCTAAACCTTCAAAAACTCTATGTCTTGTATTTCTCTATTTGCTGTAGTGTTGGATATAGTCTTATCATATATGATCTATATTATATTGAGGTATGTTCCCTTTCTGCATAATTTATTCATGAATTTTATCATAAAGAGTTGTGAGATTTAGCCAAGGTGATTTTTGCCTCTGTTGAAATGAGCAAGAATATCTGTAAATGAAGCAATTGATGTGGTGGATTAAATATATTGACTTGCATATGAGGAAACAAATCTGTACCTTTGAATGAACAGTAATTGATAATCGTCAATATTTTTAATCTGTCATTCTTTGAAGCCCGCAATTAATAATAAACAATTACTCATCCATCCATATTCATCAGGTTCATTTCCCAATAACTAACTTTTTCTGTGCTCTTATGAATGGATCTGTTCTGTATCTTAGTGGTATTTATTAAAATAAACACCGAATCTTATCACATGTGAGTGTATATTGTGTCTGGCATATGTGATCTATATTTGGCACTTATAATTTATAATTTTGGTCATTTATTTAATGAATCTTTTATATTTGCAGTAAAATCAGTGTTAATAATAGCTTCTACAGTAGCACTGTTTTATTAAGTAATTATTTATAATTTTATATCAAACACAAATTGAGTTGTTTTGTTTTTGGATTTATTTTTTAATGTATAAATATATAGACATTCACTTTTTATTTTTTTGTGCAACTCCCTCCATTTATTTCCTTGTCTCTGAGGTTTTTTTGAGTTATCCTTAAATATTTATTTTTTCAGTTACTGTCAATTTTTCATTTTGAAACATGATTTGTAGCGCACAGAATAATACCTAGAAAAAAAAAGGTGTCTATTTTTCTAAAGATGTGGCCTCATTTTTAAACCTACTTGCTTGTTTCTATTACAGCTTTTATCAACAGTGTTGATTTCTTATTTCAAATAAAGTTGAACCATATCTAGTGCCCTTGGCATCTTATAAGTGTACCTCAGAATGAACTGAAAGATCTCTGTTCCTTCTATTTCTTCAAAGGCTGCAGTCAGTGCTTTCTGGGAGTTATTTTATGACACAGTGATTGCCAGATGGTATCTGTTCTGATAACTGCACTTAAGAAATGTATGAAGAGAAAGCTTTTATCAGTCTGTCACCATCGGACCTTATCACCCACAAGCAAGTGGTCAGGCTAAAAGAGCAGTGCAAACCATAGAGCAGGTTCTCATGGGAGATGGACCAGAAAGATAGGACAACTTGGAAGGGATTCACATCCTTTTACTCCTCAATCAATAGTGTGTATTAGTACAGATAAATTTTCGAGGCCACGTTGAGCCTCTCTTGCTTAGAATTGGCTTCATGGGATTAGAAATAGTGGTGTGTGCTTATATCTTGTTCTTTTCATGGTCCTGATCTGTACCAAGAATTGCATACTGCCTTTCATCAAATGAATGTTGTTCACTCAAACTGAACCCGTCCTCTGTCATTATGTTACCATTTTATTATAATTTAAGTTATACTCCTCTCCTCAGTTCCTGAAAATAAATATGAAACCTCTCCAGACTCATGAGAAAAAGAACCACCAGTAGATCTTTAAAGTTAAAAGTAAACAAAAAAATCCCAAATGATTTTTTTTCATAATATTTCTAAAACTGTAATTGTAGGTTTTCAGTATCTTGACCTTTGAATTGGGGGTAAGAAAGTGATTTCATTAGAAATTGCCCTTTCAGAAGCACCAAGCTTAGTTTTGTGTCTCAAAACTTAAATATACAAATTTTCTTTACTTAATTGGACAAAATTCAGAACACATATGCAGCCTGTCAGCTGCAAATAAAGATAAAATAATGACCTTGGGGAGGTGGCAAGTGTATGCAGTTATGGCTGAGAGTCACGTTAACATGTTATCCTTTTAAAACATGCATCATGATTCTCACAAAGTAAATGACTGACAGAATATGATTAGATTTGGTAACCTCATTTTCAAAATTCATGGAATGGGTTTGCAACCGCAAAAAGAAAATAGTGCCATCATTTGTTCTAATCTATACAATCAGTGTATTATAAGACATTGCTTGTTGTATATGTTGGCAATATATTGTATACTCTAATTCTCCAATATTTCAGGGCATGAATGACTGTTTTTTCCTTCATTTGCATAATGATAATTTAAGTATCAGTGAAACTTCTTAGTATAGATGCTCGTTGTTAGGTAGCCTTCGTTTGAAATTTTGATGTCATTAACTTCATAATAAATCCTATATTTTTGCCAATGCTAGGTTTTAGAGATTATGCCACATTTTTCTGACTTACAAGAGATTTATATTAAATCATGTGTGTTAATTTTATTATAGGCTGTTAGTTTTCATCTCTCTGCCTCTTTTAATTGGCTCTTTACCATAGATTTTTAATAGTCCCCCTTTTTTATTTTACTCATTTTATATGACAAGAAAATTCGAGTATTACCTCTCTAGACACTCATGCTCTGCACTTGTTTCGGAAGAAACTTCTCAAGAGATTGACCAGTGACAAGCACACTTGAATCGATGATAAATTCTCTAATAACTTACGTATTACTGTCTTCATGACCGTCATCTTAAAATCAATTATTCTAAGACAACACTGCCTTAAATGAAGAGTGTGTGTTGTTACAAGTAATATTTCATTTTTCTATGATCTATTATAATACTTTTTAAAAGCTGCTAGTGTTTTTTTATGGTTATATTTATAACAATGATTAGGACAGGGATAATTATGTAATTATGTGCTAATGGTTCTCTCAGGAATAATCCTAATTTTACCAGGGTCAACACTAATTCTTTGTTATAGGAACAAATTTATAACAAGGGCAGGGTCATCATCTGTGCCAAAAGTTTCATTTTGTTTAAATAGTGTGAAAGAGAATGTACCTTCAGCCGTTTAGATGAAGCTAAGAGTGGCAGAAAACAATTATGTAGAGATTCTACAGTGCTGCCAGAGCATGGTCCTCTTGCCCTGAGATGAGGCCTGTTGAGGGCAGATTCACAGAGTGCACACTTTACCAGCCTTCTGCTCTCCACTTGGAATGACTCTGCTCCTGGCTGCTCCCCAGATAGTTTTGTTTGCTTGTTTGTTTGTTTTGCTTTAGGGTTTGTTGTTGTTGTTGTTTAGTTGTTTGGTTGACTGGTTGGTTAGTTTGTTTCCTTGTTTGTTGGTTGGTTTTTAGATTTTCTATTCTGAATTTTTTAATTCCTCCTAACCTGGGCCGCTGATTTGGTTGTGACTTTCTTTTGATGTCAGGAAGATATTAGGAAATCTAGGAAATAGACAGAACCACTATTATGACTAGTTTAGTATTATTATAGTATTCTGATATTTAACGCAGTCACACATTCTAAATTTTGTTTTCGACATTTTCATATTATTTGAGTGAGTGTGGGTGTATAAGTATGTGTATGCATGTATGTGTGTGCGTGTATGTGGTTTGTGGTGTGTGTGTGTGTGTGTGTGTGTGTGTGTGTGTGTAAATGTCTGTGCATAAAGGACAGAGGGCAGTTTGAGTAAGTCAGGTCTCTTCTTCCAGCATGTGGATCTAGCCCAATTGATCAGGCATGGTTGCCTGTAACTTTACCTCTTAAGCCGTTTTATCAGGCCTCTTTAACAGTTTTATATTTAATTCAGCATATCCATTGCTAGTTTTCTCAAAGTCCATTGAAAAAGAGACTATCCCAAGAATTCTAAACTAATTGAATTCTTCTAATTCAATTATTCTTCTAATTGTTTGTAATCATTCAAGGATTGATTAGGGAATCACTTATTGTGAGGAGATCTCCTTATTGCACTGTCAGTTCGGTTTAAGAAAATGCTATCGCTTCTGCTACTAATCCTCGTACCATGTTTCTCATTTCAATTTGGCATGTGTTGAAGAACTCATTTTCACAGACTAATTAATAATTAACACAGAAAAATCAGAATGTCTTAAAAATAAAATCTTATTTCTGTAGTCTTTTAATAAAAATATAAAAACGTCAGTATTGTACTGTTACTTTTAAATAGCCCAGCTTTCAAATACTGTGTATATTCAGTTAATAAATGATGTTGTGGGAGCTGGAGAGATGGATAAGCAGTTAAGAGCACTGACTGCTCATCTGAAGGTCTTGAGTTCAAATGCCAGCAACCACATGGTGGCTCACAACCATCCTTAATGAAATCTGACATCCTTTTCTGGAGTGTCTGAAGACAGCTACAGTGTACTTACATATAATAAATAAATACATCTTAAAAAAATTTTAAAAAATGATGTTGTTATATGTGTGTTTCATGACAATTATAACTGTCATGAGAACACATGTGTCTCTAACAAACATATGGTATATTCTTAAAATTTATCCACATAAATGCATCATTTTAAAAGTAACATTTTAAGTATTTCAAAGAGTATACAGTATCCTATTCCAAGGATCCAAATAAACTCTGTAATAATTTCTGCTCCTATAGGTTTATTTAAACACAATACTTAGAAACAATTTACATAAATGAATGGTTAAATAATGCTATAGACATACAGAAACAATATCTTGCAATTTTGCCTCTTGTGATCCTATGGGTAGATGTGGAAGATACTATGCTATGGAAATAAACCATTGTTGCTCTAGAATTACAAAATCTAGATCTTTATTATTTCTTATATGTTCCTTAGTTTTCTTTGTTAAAGGACATTTTTTCTTAGAGCATAACTTACAGTTAGTAATTTAACATTTTGATGCATGTGTTTTTGTATTAGTGTTACTCATTTATTTGATTTCAAGTCACATGTGGTCAGTGATTATGGTTCATTTGATCACTAAGTTAGACATGTGCTTATCTCACTACTAACAGATATTAAAACAGTTGTAGTTCAACTAATGATCACACTAATGGTTGTGTAGTTTAGAAAAAGGTTCCTTCAGTTTTGTCAGTATTATTTGTTGTGGTTCTAACAATGCTGGAGAATAAATTCAGGGCTTCTTTTATACTAGATACATGCTTGCTTGGTCAAATCTACATATTATGGTAATTAATCATCAGAATTGAATAGAAATGTCTGGTTAGAAATGACCTTGTTGGTGACATATCAGAAGTTCAGGAGAGGTGCAGGGTGAAGAGTTAGCCATTACTAAAGATTTTCATCCAGCAAACCATCTACCACCAATTTGCAAATCATAGAACAGAAAATTATGATTAGATTTCAAAATAAGCCGATTGAAATTATCTCAAAGATCAAGAAGGTCACCTTGACATTCTAGAAGATGAGCTATACATCCATGAATAGTAATCATTATAGAAAATGACTTTGGGCTCGGCAGTGGTGGCACATGCCTTTAATCCCAGCACTTGGGAGGCAGAGGCAGGCAGATTTCTGAGTTCAAGGCCGGCCTGGTCTACAGAGTGAGTTTCAGGACAGTCGGGGCTATACAGAGAAACCCTATCTCGAAAAACCAAACCAAATCAAACCAAACCAAAAAATTAAACAAAACAAAACAAAACAAAAACAAAAAAAGAAAGTGGTTGTGGATGTCATTCTAACTGAAACAAAGTGAGGAATGAAAGTCACCCCATATTAAATTACTGTGGGTATAGTAGCATAGCAGACTTACACTAAAATGAACACCATTTCTTATTTTTTCTTCTCTATATTTTACCTCCTTAACTCTTCTTTTTCTTTTTATTACTTTTTTTTTTTTATTTTCTCCACATGATTCTTAGTCTGCATTCCCAACAAACATGATCTTCCACACAAATGTTTTAAGAGGTTCAGTTTGGGCACTTCTATTTCCCTCCATAGGCTTAATTGATTTCTTAGATGTTACTCCATCCACCCACTGTTTTCTGTGCTATTATCTGTCAAAACTAACAAAATATGTTTAATATCGTCTCTCAAGTACATATCTATAGCTATATTTTAAGTAGGAAATATCAATATAAAGGTATCTATAATCTTTGTAATCACTCTCCCTTTGTTCATAGCTTCTGTTTTCATTTATGTCACATTTTATTTTGGGTATATTGTACATTAAAAAAGTTAAGCTCTGTATTTTCACTGAGTGATCATGATATTACACTTGAACTTCAGAGTCTAGATAATTGGGCATTTTCTTTCAGATCTAATTCTCTTTTATATGTTCTCCTTAGCATAATGATTACTTCAGAGTAATACTATATTCCTTTTCTCACTTTAATTAATGTCACATCTCAATTTTAAGTGCTTGTTTTTAGCCCCAGGGTACTAATTTCATATCTTGTTTCTTAAATTAGCAAACTATAAGCTCAGATTTCTGGTGGTTATGATAGTCATACAGTCATACAGCGACATTGTATCTCCATCAATAAGAGAAAATTAGGGCTTTAATGAAGGACATTTTTGCTATTCCATTAAGTATTTGACTTTAAAAGAACTGTAGTATTGTTCATGGGCCTAAGTTGCTTATTAAGGAAATAAGTGCTTGGCAGCTAATATATTTGTGGAATGGCTAGAGTTGTTGCTAGTTTATAAAATGGCAAAAATGTATGTAACTACTCACATATGTTTGAAAATATTTATTTTATTATTATATACTTTAATATACCAATATAGAAAATAATGCAATTTTCTAAGGATTAAAATGTGAACTCATTATTTTTTCATAGACAATATTATCTAGGAACAAAAGAAAAGGAAATTCTCTAGAGATTTCTTGTTAACATTGTATCTGAACTTGAGACATAAATGAATATTTTCAAATATGACCTGTACATAAAGAACTAAGTAGTTTTATACTGGTTTTTAAAACTGACTGTCAGCATAACTAAATTTCAAGTTCTAATCTAGTGTTACTTTTCACATATAAATACTCCTAAATGTAATTTTGTGGGGTTTTTTATATTTATTTTCAAAATCCCATTAGGACTTGAAGCTGTTTTTGTCCCTGAGCAACTGAGTGTTTGATTTGTTGCCCAGTTATTGTGAGTGCTGTAAGAGATCCCTCATTGTTTGATAATTGCTTTGGTTTGTAGCTTTGTTTTGAAAACAAGTGACCTCAGTTTTATTTATTTCTTATACGGCTTTGTGAATAAAAAGGGAACACTCTCTTGGGTCTCACTAATTTTCAAGACACCATGTTGCTACATGTAAGTTCACAAAGATCCTACTACTGTTACCAATTAGCTGAAAGAATATATCATTTGGTAGTTCAAGAATAACCATAATTTTACTCAAAGCATAAAAGTGAAAATGTAGCCAGCATCAAACTAAATGGAGAGAAATTTTCAGCAATCCCACTAAAATCAGGGACTAGACAAGGCTACCCACCACTCTCTGCCTACCTATTCAATATTGTACTTGAAGTTCTAACCAGAGTAATTAGACAACAAAAGGAGGTCAAAGGAATACAGATTAGAAAGGAAGAAGTCAAAATATCACTATTTGCAGATGATATGATAGTATAGTTAAGTGACCCCAAGAATTCCGCCAGAGAACTCCTAACACTGATAAACAACTTCAGCAAAGTGGCTAGATATAAAGTTAACTCAAACAAATCAGTAGTTTTCCTCTACTCAAAGGATAAACAGGTAGAGAAAGAAATTAGGGAAATGACACCCTTCACAATAGTCACAAATAATATAAAATACCTTGGTGTGACTCTAAGCAAGTGAAAGATCTGTATGAGAAGAACTTCAAGTCTCTGGAGAAATAAATTGAAGATCTCAGAAGATGGCAGGATAATCATGCATTGCAGGATTAACATATTAAAAATGGCCATTGCTGAAAGCAATCTACAGATTCAATGCAATCCCCATCAAAATTCCAACTCAATAATTCATAGAGTTAGAAAGAGCTATATTAAAATTCATTTGGTATAATAAAAAACAAAACAAAACAAAACAGAAAAAACAGTATAGTGAAATTATTCTCAACAATAAAAAACTTCTGTGGGAATCATCATCCCTTACCTCAAGCTGTATTAAAGAGCAATAGTGGCAAAAACTGCATAGTATTAGTAGATCAATGGAATAGTATTGAAGACCCAGAAATGAACTCACACATATATGGTCACTTGATCTTTGACAAAGGAGCTAAAACCATCCAGTGGGAAAAAACACAGCATTTCCAACAAAAGGTACTGGTTCAACAAGTGCTTAGCATGTAGAAGAATACAAATCAATCTGTTCTTATCTTTGTGTACAAAACTCAAGTCCAAATTGATCAAGGACCTCCAAATAAAACTAGATACTCTGAAATAATAGAAGAGAAAATGGGGAAGATCTTCAAACACATGGGCAAAGGGGAAAATTTCCTGAACAGTACACCAATGTCTTATGCTCTAAGATCAACAATCAACAAATGGGACCTCATAAAATTGCAAAGTTTCTGTAAGGCAAAAGACACTATCAACAGGACAAAGCAACAACCAACAGATTGGGATAAGATCTTTATGAATCCTACATCTAATAGAGGGCTAATATCAAATATATACAAGGAACTCAAGAAGCTAGAATCCAGAGAACCAAATAACCCTATTAAAAATGGGGTAAAGAGCTAAACAAAGAATTCTCAGCTGAGGAAACTTGAACGGCTGAGAAGCACCTAAAAAAGTATTCAACATCTTTAGTAATCAGAGAAGTGCAAATCAAAAAAACCCTGAGATTCCACTTCACACCAGTGAGAATGGCAAAGATCAAAAACTCAGGTGACCACAGATGCTGGCGATGATGTGGAGAAAGAGGAACACCCCTCCATTGTTGGTAGGGTTGCCTAGTACAACTACTCTGGATATCTGTCTGGCGGTTCCTCAGAAAATTGGACATAGTATTTACCCGAGGACCCAGCTATACTACTCCTGGGCGTATACCCAAAAGATGCTCTAACATATAACAAGGACAATTCTCCACTGTGTTCATAGCAGGCTTATTTATAATAGCCAGAAGCTGGAAAGAACTCAGATGTCTTTCAACAGAGGAATGGATACAAAAAATGTGGTACATTTACACAAGGGAGTACTACTCAGCTATTAAAAACAACAATTCCATAAAATTCTTAGGTAAATGGATAGAACTAGAATATATCATTTGGAGTGAGGTAACCCAGTCATAAAAGAACATACATCACTTATTAGTGGATATTAGCCCATAAGCTCTGAATATTCAAGATACAATTCACAGAACACATGAAGCTCAAAAAGAAGGAAAACTAAAGTGTGGATGCTTCAGTCCTTCTTAGAATAGGAAACAAAATATTCAAAGGAGGAAATTAGGAGACAAAGTGTAGGACAGACACTGAAGGAATGGCCATCCAGGGACTGTCCCACCTGGGGATCCATCCCATATACAGACTCCAAGCCCAGACACTATTGCAGTTGCCAAGAAATGCTTGCAGACAGGAGCCTGATATAGCTGTCTTCTGAGAGGCTCTGCCAGTGCCTGATAAATAAGAGAAGCAGAGGCACACAGTCAAACATTGGACTCAGCACAGGGTTCCCAATAGAGGAGTTAGAGAAAGGACTGAAGGAGCTAAAGGAGTTTATAACTCCATAGGAAGAAAAACAGTATCAACCAACCAGAGCTCCCAGAGCTCCCAGCTACTAAACCACAAATCAAAGAGTACACATGGAGTGACCCATGGCTGCAGTACATATGTAGCACAGAATGGCCTTGTTGGGCATCAAGGGGAGAAAAGACCTTTGTTCCTGTTAAGGCTTGATACCCTAGTGTAGGGGAATGTGAGGGCAGAGAAGTGGGAGTGTGTTGATGGGTGGAAGAGCACCCTCATAGAAGCAGGGAAAGGGGGGATGGTATTGATGGTTTTGGGAGGGGAAACTAGGAAAGAGGATAACAGGATAACGTTTGAAATGTAAATAAACAAAATATCCAATAAAAAAAGAACAGAAAAAAAAAAGAAAATGTGACTGCCCATAGTCATTATACTGTGACTAAAATATGAGTCATATCTTTTATGAAAAATGAAACAATATTGAGTGGTGTTTGCAAACTAAAGTGGTTTTCTGGGGACAATGTCCTAGTGTATTTTGTCCTAACATTCTGATTTTAAGCGGCTGACAGATACTTGGTATAAACTTTTTTCTGGGAGAGATTTTATTAGTTGTAAATGCTGCTTATGAGGACCATTTGCCATAAAATAAATATGTAATTCAACATAAATGATAAAAATTGTGATTTTTGTAATGAAAATGATAATTTTTAAAAATGATGTTTTTCACTGGAAACTTTTACTAGCTTCCTCTTTTTTCTTTTTGATTGATTTCTCTGTAGCTCAATATTTCATATGAACACTTACTTTATTAACTTTTAATACCGTGATCTTCAAGTTCTTAGAACTTTCCTGTAGGGCAGTGGTCTGTTCATGCAACCTAGTCTCAGTCGAGTAATAGGTCTGAACCCTGGTGACCCAGTTGGCAATATCTTTGCCGGCAAGAGAAGGAAGGTATTAGGCCAGAACTCCTGAGTCTCTGGGCCCTGTTTCAGTCACAACCTCTCACAGCTGCCTCCACAGGAGATGTGTGCTCTATTAGGAAGACAATGCCCCAAGCTCCCAGCATTCTAGTTGGAACCTACCCCCAGTCAACTAACCGCAGCCAGGCATGCCTTGCCCCACAGAGAGTTAAGCCTCAAACAATAGAAGGTGCAGTCCACCTCCTCCTCTCTCTCTTGCTCTTTGTCCCTTCTCTTGCCCTCTTTCTCTCCTCTCTGGCTCTTTGCCCCTTTTCTCTCTTGCCTTCTTCCTCTCTCTCCTGCTCCTTGTTCTCTCTCTTGCCTTCTTGCTCTCTTGCTATTTTTCTTTCTCTTGCTTCTCTCTCTCCTTCTCTTCTCCTCTCTTTCCTCTCCTTTCTTTCTCTCTACATGACTCTTTTCTCTTTCCTATAATAAAATATCGCACTTATTCATTGCCTCCATTTTAACTAACGCACTGTACATCAGCAGCAGAGAGCATCAGCCATCGATAGCAGGGGAGAGACACAGGCCCTCACTTTCCCATATAAAGAATGATTTAAACACTCTGACTTGTCAATGATTATTCTTAATTAGTACAAAGAAATCACTAATCTGGGTTTTTTATTTCCTTAATTTCTTTTTTTATATAAAGCATTTCTCTATGAATAATGACTGAAATTTTATTTATGATAGTGATGTTATTTGACTGGTGTTAGGAAAAGGCAGGTAAAATCAATAGTTCTACTTCACAGTTTGTTATGAGCTCTAAATAATAAGGATTCTTTTTGTCATAATGTTCCTTTTATATATTATAATGATTGCTTGAATAATTTTAATTATAAATGGAAAGCTATAAAATTTGATTCATTTTCCATTCAAATTAGAGAATTAATATGTGTTAAGACAATGAAGAATACAAAATATAACTACTTATTTATTATGTTCAGGGTTAATCAAGGACAAGAAAAGCCCCTTTTGAGTCAGTTACAGTTGGAAGGGATCGATCATGAGGAGTTATATCTAGCTCACTGACCATGTTTAAATGTCTGATAGAGAAGGCTATATATAGGCTGAGCCTGCAGGAATTCCTTCCAGGACCATGCTATTCAAGTGGCCTATGAACAGTTCTGCTGCCTGCTTAATGATCATCCCATGTGATGAAGAGAAGCTAATGCCACAGTGTCAGACTCCTGATCAGATCTCTTTCAGAAGTGCTGAGGCAGGATAAAGTGAAAGGAAACATTCATTGAGCTCAGTCTAGAAGGGATTTCTACAAGGTTTCAAGAACAGCTAAAATTGTGAGGAGATGAGCTCAAGAGAGGAAATAGAGCCCTGTGAAGGGGATTTGGTTCACAGGGTTTGAAAGTAAATGAAAATCAGTTAATCTTATTAATTGAGGAGGTTGGATAATGCATAAAAACAATCTCAATAACCCAGGTTAAACACTAAGCCAGAAGAACTTTCTTCATGGATTGTCTATGCATAATTTAATAATTTCATAACTCAATGCATAATGCTATATTACGTTAGTCATTGATTTAACCTCTTAATATGATCTGATAAGGTGACTATATTAAATTACTCATGGTCACTATGACAAAAAGCTCCTGGAACACCACGTAGTATATTCAGCCTCCGTCCAGTGACTCAACTTAGGACCATAATTTTAGTAACAGGGCTGAGTAAAAATAGCTGTGTGCATCTTTCTTCACAATGAATTATTTATCTTTGTATTAGAAATGTATCACCACAATAATTCTGGGTAATAAGCTGTCCTAATAATTACTGGCATAAAAGAACAGCTACTTATTTTTCATTCTATGTCTGTAATCCATCTGTGTGGTTCTCGGCCCAGATTGACTTTCTCCCAGCAGTGCCTGCCCAGATATTGATAGTCCCTTGTCAGCTTGACTGAAAACTGGCTGCTGATAGCTCAATGTAGTCAATTCTTTCATAAAAAACTTCTTTTCTAATTTTTCTTTTTATTAAATTTTAGCTTACATTTTAAATATATTGGCCTATTCCCTTTTCTCCCCCTATCAGGTATAGCATACATGATTGTTCAGCTCTTCTTAACATGACATCAAATCTGGCCATGTAGCAACAGGAGTCCAAGAAGTTTTGAGGCATTCTGTTCAAAAAGTCCTAACATCAGCACCTTCAATAAATAAATAAATACATAAGTAAATTCCTTTACCCTAGAATTGAGAGACGATGAAATAAGCTACACTTAAAGAGTAGACTGCAAATCTGAATTATTCCCCACCCACTTCTATACAGTTGATTTTCTTTAATGCTACAGTATCTTCATCATGATTGTTCTCACCAATAAAATGATGCCATTGTGGATAAATTTAAGATTTACAGAACATATTCTATTTGAAATGTCTACAGTGTGCAGTAAACACTGAGGAAAGTAAATGACATCTACAAATATTCTTACCATAGATTTTGTTATCTTTTACATTTTAAAAGTGTATATCATGGTCTAAAATGGTAATATATTGCTTAAAAACATCAATGTCATGTTGTTGTAATGTATCACTAATGTATATTAATTTTTTTCTTTATTGGTTGTAGTTCAGTGCTGGAATACATGTACAGTGTGTATGAGGCTTTGGAGCAATTCTTTGTGAAATACATATATATATATATATATATATATATATATATATATGATATAGTATACATATATATATACATATATCACTTATTTTGTTTTCTAATTTTCTGGGAAAATTTCTAAGGTATTTTGTTAAAATGGAAATAATAGAAATAAGATTTTAATTTGCATTGGTTGTTGATGTTAATAAAAATTACTCTGTAATAGGTACTATAGCATAGATAACCCCAACTTTACCCTGAGGAATGGGACCCACAGACAGCTAACTGATACAGGGAAAGCCTCTAACTCAAACTGTTAAGGACCTGCATGAAGACCAAGCTGCCTAATTGCTACATATGTGCAGGGCCTAGGTCCAGCCCATGCTAATGCTTTTGTTGGTGGTTCAGTGTATGTGTGCTTCTAAGGGTCAAGGTTGTTGACTCTGTTGGCCTACCTGTGGAGTCTCTATCATCTTTGGGTTCCTTAATCCTTCCCTCAACTCTCTCACAAGACTCCCTGGGCTCTATCTAATGTTTGGCTGTGGGTATATGCATCTGTTTCAGTCAGCTATTAAGTAGAGACTTTCAGAGGAGAGTAATGCTTGAATCTTGTTTGCAATCATAATAGTGTCATTAAAAGTATGAGGGATTTGTACTTGCTCATGGAATGGGTCTCAGTATCAGAGTGAGAAAAAGTGACAAAGAACATTGCCTCAGTTTTACAGCAGCTAGCCTTCTTTGTAAGCCCTACATCCTAGTGAGAGTTACTGTTTCATATAAGTTCACCAACTTATGGTTCCTCAGGAACCTGATTGAGATTAACTTCTGCACTCTGCACATGCTCACAGATATGCATATAACCTCATATATATACATGTACCTAGCACATATAAACAACCTATCCACTCATACATACATGCTGACACATGTTCAATCAAATGAGTATATGCTTCAGTTGAATAATATTGATATTATTACATATGTACATATTCATTATTCATAATCATATTAATATATTGCATATACACATATTCACATATACATAAATACATATATAAGCATAATTCACATATAATACATTTTCATAATCATGTGTATATATAAGCATATTTCCTATATTAACTATGTTTTCATAGTCATATACACACATATACATGTATATCTTGATCCTTATTTTCTCTCCCTCCTCTTCTCCCATTCCCTCCCCTGTCACCTCCCCTCTTCTAGCCCACCCCACCCACTCCTCCATTTTTCTTCAGAATAAAAGGTCTCCCATGCATATCAACCAGACATGATATATCAAGTTACAGTAAAACAAGGTGCCTCCTCTTCTACTAAGGCTAGATGAGGCAACCCAGTGTGAGGAAGGGGTTCAAATTGCAGGCAACAGAGTCAAAGACAGTCCCTCTTTGCACTGTATGGAGTTCCACAGAGAAAGCCTGAATTGATTGTTTATTGTAACCAAGCAAGATTTTCAATAGTGGGAGTGGGACACTAACTTTGTCACAAAACATTTGATCTGCAATTTGCCATGTGTACAAGATAAGCTAAGGTAAAGATAGCACATAACTTGGAGAGGTGGCCAACCAATGACTGGTTCAGTTTGTGATCCATGCCATGAGAGGGAACCCAACCCTGACACTGACAGGAGGGCCAAGGACCAGAGGCTAGATAGTACAGAGACCTGGATAGAAAAATTATTCTTAATGATATTTGCTATACTAATAGTTTGGTGCCCATTCTGATTTTCATCAGAGAGGCTTCACCTAGCAATTGATGGGAAACAGATGCAGAGACTCACAATCAAACATAAGTCAGAGATTGAGGGATCCCACAGAAGAGGGGTAAGAAAGATTATTGGAGCCAGAGAGCTCAAGGACACCAGAACAAAACCTGGGCTCACAGGGCTGAATCATGGAGCCTGTACGGGACTGACCTAGGCCTTCTGCATGCATGTTACAGTTGTGTTGCTTGGTCTAGACTTTTATTAATCACAAAGATTTTTTTCAGCCTCAGAAAAATGGTATTCATTGTCCCAGTAAATCACAGAGGATCTACTTTCCCAGATTCTGAATTAAAAACATCACAAAACATCCAAAATTGTGTCTTTACCTTACTCTTAAACTTCACAAACCAGGTGTCCAACTATTTGTATTTCTTTCATAATTCTCATCTTCCAAGCTTCCACAAAATAGCCTAATAATGTCTTAGTTCTCAATGGCTTCTCCAGCCCAAAATTCAGAATGCCTCTACACCCCTCTCCAAACCAATAAGATCAGATTCATCACAGGTAAGACCCAAATCTCAGTACTGACTTCTCTTTGATTTGTTTCTTGTTGATGTGCTAAACATATAAAACAGACACTTGCAGAGGAAAATTTGTGCAATTTTGCAGGTTATAGTCCATCACTGAGAGGATGTAAAGCAAGAACTTAAGACAGGAACTTTTGATTAGAAGTAAAAGCAGAAACTATGTAACAACATTGCTACATTGCTTACCTGATTGCTCACTTTATCTTGTGGAAATATATATAAAACACAGATCTACCTGCCTAGGGAGGGCAAAGCCCATAGTGGGTTAGATACTTCACTGGGAAAGGCCAATCTGGCAGTTCTTCAGGTTGATATTCCCTCTTCTCTGGTAAATCTAGTTTGGTGTCAAATTTGCAGCTGGCATTAACTATGACACTTCTTATTTCAGCCGAAAACCTCCTAATTTAGTAGCAACTTAATTTTTGAGAAAAAAAAATCACACATTTTACAGATTGTAGCACAACTCTCCCTAAGTTACTCTTCCTGAAATCTTATCAAATTGTGTTTAATTATTTATATCCACATATTCAGTAGGAGAAAAACATGATGCCTTAATTTTCTTTTTTATCATAATTCCCAAACATATTTAAAATGAGTCGTTATTAAATCCAATAAACCTTGGTAAAAACTTTACATTTATTTGTGCTATATATACAAATTTAGTTTTTGTATTATTAGTACAGATAAATCTCTATGTATCTTGATGAATACAGTTTTACTATGGCATACAAAATAAACAAGGTCAAGCACATGAGCATAAATTTGTAGCACAGCCAATCTGAAATATTCATATGGACTATGAAGATACCACATAAGCAAGAATAGTACCCTTCCAGTATTTCATATTTTTTAAATGTCCTTAACAAAGTAAAAGCCATTATCCATAACCACTGCCCTATCTTGTGGTAATTGCTTCCTCAACAATTTAACCACTTACATATATAGCTTTAAAAATGTTAAACAAGAAGGACAGCCCTAGTGAGGATTCTTCAATCCCCATAGCAGAGGGAGCAAAATAATCATGATAGGCAGAGGGAGTGAGGGACCTGCATGGGAGAATGGAGGGAGAAGGGAAAAAGGGGCAGGATCTGGTATTGGGGTAGACAGAAGAAAGCCCAGAGGGCTATAGGAGTTAATGGAAATATGCAGCTGCTGGTGGTGAGGTGTGGGAGACTCTCTAGAAGTCCCAGAGACTTGGGGATGGGGAGTCTCACAGGATACAATGTGGGTGACATTAGCCAAAATGCCCAAAAGAGAGAATATGGAACCTGAATAACCACCTCCAGTAGTTAAACAGAGACCCCAGTGGAGAGAAGAAGATACCAACCCACTTTCAAAATTTTTGACCCAAATTTTTTCCTCTCTAAGAGAAACACAGGGACAAAAATGGAGCAGAAACTGAATGAATAGTCAACCAATGACTGACTCAACTTGGGATTCATCCCATGTGCAGGCACCAAACCCTGATACTATTACTAATGAGACATGCTTGCAGATAGGAAACTACTTGGCTGTCCTCTGAGAGCCTCTCCCAACAACTGAGACAGATGCAGATACAGACAGGCAATGGACTGAGGTCAAGGACCCCTATGGAAAAGTTAGGTGAAGGATTGAAGGAACTGAAGGGGATGGCAACCACATCGGAAGACCAAAAGTATCAAGTAACCCTGGCCCCTTGGAGCACTTAGAGACTAGGCTACAAACCAAAATAGCATATCTGGGTTGGTGGGAGGCCATAGGTACATATATAGCACAGCACTCAGTGTTAGCTGGCCTCAGTGAGAGAAGATGTACTTAATCCTGTAGAGATTTGATTCCTCCAGGAAGTAGAGATGCTCCAGGGAGGGTAGGCTCTCAGAGGTAAAGGGGAGGGGAGTAGGGGAAGAACTCTGCAAGGAAGGACTGGGAGGTGGGCAAGCTTTGGGATGTAAATCAATAAAATAATTAATTAATAATAATAAAAATTATGGGTTCTTACAGAAAGTTCAGATCTGCATTCACAAGAAAGATCACATCAAGCCCCATAGATCGTAATTCTTCCTATTTTACTTGCTCATAAAAGATCCATTCATTTTTTCACTGTGTAGCTATTGTTTTGGAGTTTTATTAATTTTGTACGTTTTGTCAATTTATATTACAGTAATTTTACAGAGTAATGTTTAAAACTGAAAACTAAAATCACAATGACATTAAAATAACCATTCATACTTACTTATGCTATCCTGTGGTAAATGTCTCCAAATAATTATGGCTGGCTTTTCTGTGTAATGAAATATTCATTATCTGTTCTTTAAACATGTACCTTCACCTGTCTAAAGCAGGAAGTCACAAATGGAATATTAACATTTGCCTGGCAACGACAGTGAATAAAGAATTTTATTATGATCTGTCTCTCAATGACTGTACCCAGAACGGGGATGGATTATTTCTACTCTTAACTCATTAGCTGTAGTAATTTATATGCATGCCAATGACTAATAAAGGAGGTATGATTCTATAATACCAATTTGTACCTGGAAAGGAAAGATAGGCAGCTACGTCCTAATGAGTACCATGACTACAGTGTTAATCATCAAATATTAAATTTCTTTTTTTTCAAATATTAAATTTCTTATGCCTTCTACCCTAAAATACCATCACCTCTTTTAATGGAGTGAGTAGAAAAGAAGCCTTCCACAGTGCTAGTGAGATGGCTCAGCAGGTAAAGATACGCATATGCTGGCAAGTCTGATCATTGAAGTATAATAACTGTAACCCACATGGTGGAAGAAAATGGACCCACATAGGCTGGACCTCTCCCTTTCACACATGCGCACACACGCATACCACACCAGATAGAAATTTATTTCATTTAAAAAGTAGGACTCTAATAGGAAAAAAGTTGTATTAAGATGCCACAAGAATCTAAAAGTTTTGTCATTAATGTGCAATGCAGGGCTGCTACCTCAGCCTGGCTCTTCTCATCTGGAAACTTATGAAACTAAAAATACATCATTTTAATATAGTTAGTGCTACAGAAGGAACAGTATAAATCAAATCTACAGCTTAACTGAAAATTAGACATAGGAGACCCTGGAACATTCAGGTATTTGTGGTATGGAATTTTATTCCAGACTTCAATTGGGATGACTACCATTGTCTTTCACTCTTATATTCTGGGGCTAAGAGCCTTAGATTTTTCATTTTTAATTAGCTTATTTATTTATCTAGAAGCTTCCCTCATCCTGGTCCCCTCTCCCAGATTTTTTCATTATTAATTAGTTTATTTATTTATATTCTAGATGTTGCCCCTATCCCAGTCCCCTCTTCCAGATTTTTTCATTCTGTTTTTCCTCTCCTTTGCCTCTGAGAGGGTGCCCCCCTCTTCCTCCACCCGGTCATCCCCATTCCCTGAGACATCAAATCTCTAACAGGATTAGGCATGTTTTCTCCAACTGAACCCAGTCAAGGCAGTCCCCTGCTATATATATAGTGGTGCCCTCATATAGGATTCCTATGGAGGAATTAGAAGAAGTATTGAAGAGTTAAAGGGGATGGAAATCCCATAGGAAGACCAGCATGTCAACTAACTTGGACTCCTGGGAACTCTCAGAGACTAAACCACCAACCAAAGAGCCTTAGATTTTTCCAATATTCAATTAGCTTCCTTTTCTGCTTGTTCTTTCAATGCATCTGAGGAAGGCTTTGTAGACTTGACTGGTAAACATAATGGAACCCTTCTCAGAAGGAATTTTCTGCACATTAGAGACTCTAACAGGCAAAGAAGCCCTCAATGTTCATATGTTCTTTTGTCTTGAAGAAAAAGTTTTGTTTGCTAGTATAGTTGTTATAAATTAAACAGTGTCTGCTGATTTAATTTATTTAAAAGCACCTTATATTTATATCACTATTATCCCTTCAAATAATCATTCCTGTAGTTTTTAACACACTATTTTCTTTATATAATGTCATTGTGAGTTTAGCTATACTGAAACACTTAGATCTGTGACTGATTGCAGTTCTTTATGTTGTGACAATTATTTGTGGACGACCAGTTATTATCTATTTTCCTTGTCAACACAATCATCTGTTTCACTGACAAGTTGAAAACAGTTATTTTTAAAAGCAATGCATTCCTTGAATTACATGCAATGATATTACCTTTACCAGATTTTTTTTAATTTAAGATTTTAAACGTATTCTAACTTTCATGTTATTAATTTTGTAAGTAACATTGGAAGACAAATTATCTTGTATTCTCATGATACTTTTAAAAGATATTAGTAGTGTTTAGGAAAACTATTTTTCATACAATTTTTTAGTATTCTGGGTATTAAATTAGGATGGTATATATTCTAGGTAATCTTCCTATCAACATCTCTCTTACTATAGTGATATCTTGTGCATGAAGTATTCAAAAAGATTTTGTATTCTGGTGCCATGGTTGTTCCCATCCGTTTTTCTAGTCCTTGGTGTTAAGTGTTCACACATTATTTGAAGAGATATGGTGACATGAATCATTCTAGTTTCTATCTATCTTCCTCCTTGTATTTCCTAATATATGACATTCCCCCTCTGCTTTCATATAGTACCTTCATTTCTCTTAGTGATACTATTATAAAATACCTAAATAAAGCAACTTAACAGAGAATGGGTTTATTTGGCACATAATCCCTGTGTTAAAGTCCTACTGGAGCTAAGGAGAACCAGATATATTAGCTTACAGTGAAGAATAGAGAGCAATGCATTCCTTGTGCTACTACTGCAGATTCTCCACTCTATCAGCCCAGATCTCACTCAGAGTCAACATGATCATTCCACTGTCAGTCAACATAATCAATACAGTGTTTCAAAGACACAGAGAAAAAGCCATCTCCCTGGTGATTATAACTTATGTCAAGTTGACAGTAAAAATTAACCCTCACAAATAGTGAATTTATATTTTGCATTGAAATGTAACTGTGATTGTCATTATTCTTCAACTATGTCTAATTAGATATCTAAGATATTAAAAGATATTATTGAATATATAAGAAAAATATCAGAAAATTTTATTTAGTAAATTTATTCCTATGAATTATGAATTCAATTTATAATCTATCTTACATAGCACCTATACTCTGAATTTTATACTAAAAATGTACTGTGGATATTATATGAAAATTTGGTTGCTTATGGTACAATATTATACAAAATGTGTCATAATTCAAACCTCTTATTTGTGAAGTATGAAATAATTTTTATATATTGTGGATTTGCATAATACAGAGCACATTAATATGTCTGTAAATTAAAATGTTCACAAAGTATTTTATCTCAGGTGAGAAACTTTGGGGGACCCCAGGTGAGTTTATTTGAGTTTTTCCTAAGTGCAGAATGTAATCTTTGAGACAGTTATCAGTTATTTTCTTTAGCAGAAGAGCCTTATCATAGCCAAGATGAATTCATTTATTATTAATTATATTAGGGTAAGGTATTAGCAAGGAAATGGAAAGTTGAATTATACCCTTGTGTATTTGTCAAGGATATCTGTAAAATCATTTCACTAAATATTTTCTGGGGCACCACCTTACTATGTTCTCCTTGTATGAATTTCTAGAACTGAGAAACTCAGGCTTTTGGCTCATTTTCAAGCTCTGATACAACACTGACTTTCAAATATCCATTTCTACTTTACATTATAGACTGTCTCAGTCACTTCCTCTTGCTGTGAAGGGTTTCCTTGGCCATAGCAACTCTGATGAAAAAGAAATATTTAATCAGTAGGCTTCCTTAAAGTTTCAGAGGTTTAGCCCATTACCATCATGGCTGCATTCATGCAAGCGCTGGAACTGGAGCTGAGAGTTACCTCTTGATCCTTAGGCAGAGAAAGTGGGAGTGAAGGAGTTCTAGTTGCTTTACCGTGATATCTGATATATCAAAATACCCAGACTTAAGTTTTTTATATCCTTCCTACACTGGTAATTTTGATATTCTTCAAAGTCAATTTTAAGTACCAAATGATATTTTGGTTTTATAATCTGGCCCCAGCACATGCACATTATTACCAGATAGACGTTACTTCCAAAACAAATCAGAAATATAGCTACAGAAACAATAGACCAATTAATGATACCGGATAACTATATAGACAGTTATTTAAATAAATGGTAGATGGATGGATGAGAAATAGTTAGTAAATAAGTTTTATAGATGATAGATGGATGGATAATAGCAATAGTTACTGGCATGCAGAAAGATATGCATAAGATAAATAATTGATAAATGGCAGGTTTATGATAGATGATACATACACACACATACATACAAACATACATACATGCATGCATAGATGCAAATATCCATCAAAATATTTCAATACAGATAGAGTTTTTGATGGTTTTCCATTATCCATTTATTTTACAGGTTTTACATTTGCCTTCGCAGGGTGATTAATAGGCAGGCAAATGAAGTATTATGTGTAGGTGTCCTGCCTTATGTAAAGCATTTTAAGTCACATTGATCATCATTTAGTTCATATAAAATTGATGAATCAAAATGCAATATCTATGGGTAATTTACTAAAATTTATATTAGTAATCACAAAGATGAGATTAGTCTCCCTGTGTTTTATTTTTTCCATTATATTATGCAATGTGTCTTTCAAAAAAATTAAATGTTAATGAAAGTATTAGCTACTCATGGCAAATGAATGTGCCACAAAGTGTGGGTTTTTCAGGCAATATAAGTTATAACCCATTATTGTTCTGCAAAATCCTATTGTAGTTTAAACATTGATGTGCTACAAACAGCAATATGAAACAAAGCAGAATCTAGTAAAAATTACTCATAGACATCATAAATGTTCAATACAACCAGGACAGAAGAATCTATGAATTAAATATTTATCCTGTATAAGTTTAAAATCTCTGGGACTCATTGCATATTTGTAAGCCCAGGGACTTAACAGCCTTGCAGCAAAAACACACAGTGGCTCTAGTGCAGTTCTGTGCATTTATCAAAAGCACTGTACTTAAGGAGCATGGTAAAATATTGATAAGGGTGAGTTAATTTGCCTGAGGGGAACAGAGCAGCCAGTGAGCCTTCTCACAGAGCTGAAATGTCAACAGTCAAGACAGCAGCATCATTAAACAGCAGTTCCCCTGGAAACTTGACAGAAGTGACCTGTACTCTCCTGTGTACTCCAAAAGTAATAATGAATAAGTTGAGAATATGAATCACTTATCTTTATCACAAGCGACTACAAATACTTTAAAAGTTATTATTTTAGAATATAAAATATTTTAAGGTGCTATAGCTCAAAGGTATACTTTGGGATCATAAACTATTTCTAAAATTGTAGCAATTTTAACTTAGCTTTAATTTATGCCCTGATATTTATTGTTTTCCCATTGCCTTCATTTATTAAAAAAATGTCTTCAGACATTGTTTTATTAATTTTCCTCTTACTCTTGTAAGAACATTTTTTAGACCTGAAAGAATAGAACTTAGATACGGTAAATAAGAACATACTTTGAAGGTTATGCTAGTCAGTAATATTTAGAGAAGTAAAATGTACATTTTATGAGAATACAAATTTGTATGTAAGATATTAATGGGCAGAATATATACATGGAAACTCATTCCATGTATATGAGATATACAACAATATAGGTCAACAATATACATGATATTTATTAGTTTAGGTTTATTCTAACAATATATATCTAAGTATAGATGAAAGTTAATTTATTCTATAAATATTGATGCATGTTGTATATATGTATTTAATTACTAGATTACATAATAATGTTTTGCAAATACTATATATGTGTGTGTGTGTGCGTGTGTGTGTGTGTGTGTGTGTGTGTGCTCTTAACTGTTTTGCACCATGGACTTCCTCTAAGAATGGTACTTCAGTTCCTAGTCAAAGTGACTGAGTCATCAGCAACACTGCAACATCACAGAGGCAAATTGAGACTGTTCCACTACTTCATTATTTGAAAGCACATGGAAAGTTGCTCCCCTGATAGATCTATGGAGACTTCAGTTTTAGTCTACTCCAAATCTCAATCTTAATGACTGCTAATTCTTTCTTGTTGGACTGAAGTTCATGAGAATAAATTTTTCCTTTGCTACTTGAAAGCAATAAGAGTGTGTTGCTGAAAGGAGTACTCCTTGGGATGATCATCCAGGAGGTGTTTGACAATGGGAGCATTTATAACCCTGAAGTGCTGGACATCACAGAGCAGAGCCTGCACTCTTGCTTCCTAGAGGGTGCCCGCAATGTGGCCAGCGTCTGTCTGAAGATTGGGTACCCAACTGTTGCCTCCATGCCACGTTCTATCATCAATGGGTACAAGTGTGTCCTGGCTTTGTCTGTGGAGACTGAGTATATCTTCCTACTTGCTGAGAAAGTCAAGGCCTTCCTGGCATTTGCGGCTGCTGCCCCTGCTGCGGCGGCAGTCCCAGCTAAAGCTGAACGAGTCTGAGGAATCAGATAAGGATATGGGATTTGATCTCTTTGACTAATCCCCTCAAAGTAACCAAGTCAGCCTGCTTAATTTGAGAAAAATAGAAATAAAGGCTTCTCTTAAAACTCAAATATATATATGATGAGAATATATTTTGTTAGTATAACTTAAGCAACAAACAAATATTTCATTTAGTAACTATTTTAAAGGTTGAAATAAACAGTTCTTGACTTTATGCATATAATCATAGTTATATATATAAAGTTTATATATATATATATATTAACTTTATAGTGTAAGTATATATGAATGTCATTATAGTATGAGTTACTCACTCATTTCGTTTTGGAACCTAGAACTCTCATGAGTATTTCCACTTAATAAAGCACCCCAGGAAAACTGGCTATGTACTCAGAGTTCTGGAAATCACACACGATCATGAAATGAGAAACACAAGTAGGAGGGTCATGATTGGTTTACAATTGGAGCTCCAGCTTGTGAGGCATACTTTGAGAAGGTATAAGCTATTTTCCTCTGGTTTCTCTTATTACCAATAAAGTGAAGTCTGATCAACCATACCAAAGGTCATATGCTTCAGTAAAGAATTATTAAGCTCTCTGGCAAAACTTATCTCCCCTCACCCTGGAAAGAATAAGATAAAGATAAATTGGCAAACACACTTGCAATGAACCACATCAACTTTGGTTAACTAGGAAGCAGTCCTTATATATAGACAGAGAATTTAATGTTTAGATTTACTTAGCATGTTCACAAGAAGAAAATAATCTTGAAATTGTTTCTTTCTTTTTTTCTTTCTTTTTTTTTTTTTGGTGAACAACATAGTAGCTTCATTGAAACTTGTCCTCAAGTACCTAATTTGTCACAATTATTAATTGTTCTGAGGATAGCCAGTCCCACAACATCCAGAGGAATCTCCACTCCCAGCCACTCTAACACACCCAGGATCATAGGATCCGGGGTGAGGAGGATACAATATCTATCCCAACATCAGGAGTAACTGGGACCAGTGTGACCCAGGCATGCAGGAACTCCACCAGACCAGTGGCACAAGTTTATTGCAGTCTGTTTGGACCAGTGACCTGAGCAAACCTTGGGCACAAACTCTGTAGCCAGTCCCACAACATCCAGAGGAAGATCCACTCCCAAGTGTTCATACATGCCCAGGTTCACAGAATCACAGGGGCTTGATCACATCAGGATCTAAGGATCCCAGAGGAAGCTTGACTTCTAGGAGCTCTGACACACCCAGGATCTCAGGATCACAGGATTACAGAATCACAGGGTCACAGAGACAGCTTGACTCTAAGGAGTTCTGACACAATAACAGGAAGAACAAGCTCCAGTCAGTTATAGCCAGGGCAGGTAGCACTAGAAATAACCAGATGGCCAGAGGCAAGCATAAGAACACAAGCAACAGAAACCAAGGTTACTTGGCATCATCAGAACCCAATTCTCCCACCATAGCAAGTCCTGGAAACACCATCACACCGGAAAAGCAAGATTCAGATCTAAAATTACTTCTTTAAAGAAATACAGGAGAACACAGGTAAACAGCTAGAAACCCTTAAAGAGGAAACAAAAAACCCTTAAGGAATTACAGGAAAACACAATCAAACAGGTGAAGAAAATGAACAAAACCATCCAGCATCTAAAAATGGAACTAGAAACAATAAAGAAATCACAAAGGGAGAAAACCCTGGAGTTAGAAAACTTGGGAAGAAGTCAGAAGCCATAGATAAAAGCATCACCAATAGAATATAAGAGATAGAAGAGACAATTTCAGGTGCAGCAGATACCATAGAAAACATTGACAAAACAGTTAAAGAAAATGCAAAAAGCAAAAAGATCCTAACCCAAAACATCCAGGAAATCCAGGACACAATGAGGAGACCAAACCTAAGGATAATAGGTATAGAAGAGAGTGTGAAGATTCCCAACTTAAAGGGTCAGTAAATATCTTCAACAAAATTATAGAAGAAAACCTCCCTAACCTAAAGAGATGCCCATGAACATACAAGAAACCTGCAGAACTCCAAATAGACTGCAGCAGAAAAGAAATTCCGCCTGTCACACAATAAGTCAAAACACCAAATGCACTAAACAAAGAAGGAATTTTAAAAGCAGTAAGGGAAAAAGGTCAAGTAACATAAAGGGAAGCCTATCAGAATTACACCAGACTTTTTATCAGAGACTATGTAAGCTAGAAGATCCTGGGCAGATGTCATACAGACCCTAAGAGAACACAAATACCAGCCCAGGCTACTATACCCAGCAAAACTCTCAATTACCAGAGATGGGGAAAACAAGATATTCCATGGCAAAACAAAATTTACACAACATCTTTCCACAAAGATATGTCCTACAAAGGATAATAGATGGGAAACACCAACAAAAGAAGTGAAACTACACCCTAGAAAAAGCAAGAAAGTAATCTTTCAAAAAATCCACACAAACATAATTCTGCCTCTAACAACAATAACAACAACAACAAAAACAGGGAGTAACAATAACTTTTCATTAATATCTCTTACTATAAAAATTAATATTACCAACATATCCTAATCAATTGAAATTCAAAAATATGAGGAATTAGAACTTTGTTGGCTGTCATCCAGTGTTCTCTATAGTTTGGTAATTGGAGAGATAGGTCCAATATTGTACAATACATATACACTTTCTGCTTGTTTGTTTGTGACAGTGACTTGCTGTGTACCACATAATGGTCTTGAAATCATGCTTCTCCTATCTCAGCCTCTCTATTAGGATTGTTTACTTGATGTTTTTATACTATACTATGGTTTTCAGAAGAGCTTACATATTTCAAAATTATTTATACAGCCAAAAGAAATGTAGACAAATAATTTGAGAGGTATTTTGTAAGAGAACAACAAAGAGTGAGGCTGAATGTTTTGCTTGATATTTATAATTATTGTATCCATTTTGAAGAAGAGGACCTTATTAGTTACTCTTTTTTTAAAGATGAATACTTTTCAAAATCATCACAGCCAATGAACCAGATTCTTAGCCTCACCTAATGTCTGTGTCACCCTCCAAGCAGAACCATTGTTCATTGAAACACTTGATGAATGACTTCATAGATAGACCATCTTAATATACACACCATTTCTTAAATGAATGTAACCTGTTCCCTATGGGTGAAGAATGAAGATAATCACTCAAGTCAAATAGCCTTGACCATAGCAGGAAATCTGTATCCAAAAATCATGCCTACAATTCATTCCTTGGTGCAACTGTCAACTCTTAGCTTAGCTACTATGGAGGTAAAATCCTTTGGTGATGTGAGAGTCATTGAAGTATGGTCTTATTACAATGAACTCCAATGTCTAAAAATTGTTCTTATTTTATATTTGTACCACAGTAAGAGCCAAGATTTTAAAGTTCTACTAAAAACAAAAACAAACAAAGAAATGACTTTATTTATGTTCATTTAATAACATGTCCATCATTTTTATGATTGGTATAAAAATATATATTTTGTTGAATATAGTAAAAAATAGTTCAATTAAAATAATTTTCAGAGAATTTCCCCTGAACTAACTTTTTATGTTCATATGATATACAAGTATTCTCTTTCATTTTTAATTATTCTTTTTTTTTTACAGTCCAGATACTAACCCCTGGTTTGCCCTCTCACAGTTCCTCATTCCAATCGTCTCCCAACCCCCATTTCCAAGAGAATGTCCCAAACCCCCTCCACAACCACCTTACCAGACCTCTCCACTCTCTGGTACCTCAAGTCTCTTGAGGGTTAGGTGCATCTTCTCTGAGTCCAAACTCAGCAGTCCTCCACTGTATATGTGTTGGGCACCTCATATCAGCTGGTGCATGATGCCTGGTTGGTGTCTGGGAGATCTTGGGGGTCCATATTAGTTGAGACTGCTGGTCTTCCTATGGGGTCACCCTCCTCAGCTTCTCCCAGCCTTATGAAATTTCAAATGATTTTATTTTACATTCTGCCAACAACTCTTCAACAGCAACAACAAAAATGGTATTATTTAAAGCACTACATCTTACACAGTGTTCATTATATTTAAGCTCTTACTGGTAAAAAAATTACTTTTTAGAAATATATATACAGTTTCCAGCAACACTTAATAAATATTGTCCATTTAGATTTAAGGATCCTATGACCTTGTTCCAAACAAATGTTAGAAAAAATATATTTTATTCTGCCTTAATATAAATATACCTATGTATACCTATACATTACCTTAATATGTAAAAATACCTATGTTTTTACCACTAAATACACTACTTTTAGTTATATTATATACACTCATTGTTTTGTTCTTCATAAATACTTATTTAATATACAATATATTTCATATTTATCAGATATTACATATTACATAATACATGTGTATTGATTTATTATGTTTGTATTGAGTCCATCTCCATTCCCTTCTCATGAATTTCTTCCCTATCTACTTAACCACTCCCAGTCTTATTCACTCTTTTGTTTCTCTTCTCAGGTTAATACCTAGAGTCCAATTATTAATACCTGTATGTGCATATGTGTGGCCATCAACTAGAGCATCTGTAAATTCTTGATGCCTGCATATATAAGGAAAATGAAAATGCTTTGCCGCAGAGTCCTTTGATGGCCAGTATCATTCTCTTCAGCAATCATTGTGACTTCATGAATCTCCCATCTCTGACACCAGTGCTGGGATTTAGGATGCCTTGGTCTTGTTCAAGTCTTGTGTATACAGGCTCATTTGCTGTGTCAGTGTGTTGCTGCTATTCTGCCATGTGTGTCAAATAAGTTTTTCACTATAGACATCTGTTCCCCACAGCTCTGACAGTAGTTCCACCTCCTTTTACGAATAAGATGCTTGAGGCTTGGAATCTTGTATAGAACAGTAAGGTAGGAAAAAGAGAGAAAGAAGTTGCAAATATGAATGGAAAAGAATAAATATTCTTATTTGCAAATGGTTTAATTTTACATATAAAATGAATGCATGAAAATCAGATATTACTATTGAAGAAGTATCTATTCATACATGATTGGGAAATATTAGCAACACATGATACTGGAAAGCTATCTATCACATCGTTTCCACTCTTCCCTCTACAACACACATACACATGTATCACCAAGTCGCTTTAGTTTTCCTCTGTTATATGTATGTTTAAGGCTGACCACTTGCAATTAGATAAACTTTCAAGGGTCCCTGGAAAAAAGATATACTCCCCACTCTCAGAGGTCATTAGTTGCCTGTAATTTTCCATGTGGTGATGAGGTCTGTGTGAGAGAAGCTGTTGTCTTTTCAACAGATGTATCTTTATAAAGGCAATATTGAGGTATTATTCTGGCAAGCATAGTGTTGTTGTGTTCTGGGTGCAGCATGAAGAAGGCCTCCTACCCTCTGGCTCTTAGATCTTTCCTCTTCCCTAATGTTTGCTTAGCTTTTGATTTAGGAATTTGTGCATGAGTGTGAGTATGTGTGTATGCCTGTGTGTGTGTGTGTGTGTGTGCCTGTGTGTGAATGTGTGTGTGTGTGCATGTGTGTGTGTGTGTGTGTGTGTGTGAGAGAGAGAGAGAGAGACAGAGAGAGAGAGAGAGAGAGAGAGACAGAGAGACAGAGAGACAGAGAGACAGAGAGAGACAGAGAGACAGAGAGAGAACACTGGAGTTGGGCACCCCCATTCTCTGCATTTGTATCAGTGTTAGAGTATTGTAACTATTTTTTATCTCAAAAAAATCCACAAAAATAAACACAACAAAGCTGAGATCTATACTTAATTGTAGGAATAACAATAAAATTTTTAGAGTGGGCATGCCATTATAATGGCTTAGGAAAATGCTGTACTAAAAGTTCTCCTTTATCAAAGTCCATGATTGTATTGGCCACTGGTAGTAGTTTAGTTTCCAATACCAGATATGAGTTCCCTTGATTGAACAGACACTTAAGATATATTATCGATGTTATAATCAGTATTCATCTTTTCCTATATAGTTAACAAAATTCTGCAGCTGAATTGATATTCTCTTATTTTCCTGTGTGGAAACATTTTAATATATGTTTGTTTACATTTCATGTTGATACTATAGTCATGTGATTTCTTTACCTCTTTCCTTTCTGAAAAGCCAAAATATCTGCATATATACTTTCAAATGTTATCATCTAAATAATTTATTTTTCAAGAGCCATTCATATCTTCCACACCTCAATATAACTTTATCAAGGAAAACAAATTTCTAATTTTCTTTTCTGATATGTACATTAATTTTAAGTGCTTGCTTAATTTGAAATATGTAAAGGTATATAAACTTACTTTTCTTACATTTAAATTATATATTACCTTTTTTTTCTTTTTGTTTTTTAGTTCTTTAATCCTTTTTTACAGTACAGGCTTCATCCCCCTCTTGGTCTGCCCCCAACTGCTCTCCATCCCATACCTCCTCTTCCTGTCACCAAGAGGTTGTTTCCACCCACTACTCCCACCCCATCAGACCTTCCCAGTTCCTAATTTCTTTATACCTGTGTTATAGATGAAAGTATCTTGCAAATTGATCAATATCCATATGTGACTCTAAAAAACATATGATTAGGGAAATTCTTCATACTGTACAAATAGATACATTTGATACAGCAATGCACTTCAGTGTATATATTTGAAGGGAAAAGAATTCAGTACAGACAAGAGTCACCTTGACACACATGTTTTGCTACATTGCAACATTTGCCAAACCTAAATGATGGAATTAAACATCTTTAATCAAGGTATAACTGGGTGAAATTTTTGTGAATATGCATGACAATATTATTAAGCAATAAATCAGTGAAAATTCATAATTCCCAGCATTATACATTATACTAAACGACATCATGTAAAATGCAATGAATCTCTTAATGACATATACCGCATTTTCTTCCAATTGAAATAAAATCCTTGATGCCAGTAGAGAAGAGCCTAATAATTTTACCACATGTCAAGGACACAAATTATAGGAAGTAGAGAAGACTGTTAATCGGTACAGAAGACAGTCAGTTTGTTGAACATGACAGGTAAACTCTAATGCAAAAAAAAATTGTTAAGTAGAGTAACAATGGTTGACAACAACTTATTAATTGTTTTAAAACTGCTAGTAGAGCTTTGAGTGCTCATAAACAAAGAAAAGAAAAAAAATACTGTGGTGATAGATATGCCAGTTACCATGATGCAATAATTGTACAAGGCATTAATGTTTTGAAGTGTCAATTTGTATCATGAAATTAGGAGTAATTAGTATGTATCCATTAAAATTATAAGTATATTGTAAAGAAAACTATTCACCAATGATGACTTTATGTATTAGTGATTATTAGCTATCATTAATAGTGTAATTCATATATACTGTATGCTTAATTATTTTAATTCATTTGTTTTATTGATTTAGTGGAAACTCTTAAACTCATAATTGAGTGTATTTTTACTTTTCCAGGTTTTCTTTAAATTGCCCTAAAACTTTTTAAATTTTTACATCTTTTAATCATAAATCTTTAAGACTAAACAGTTTAAGATAGTTTAGTTATATACACACATATTGTGTGAATTTCTAATTAGTATCTTTTCTGTAATTTGGAAGGTAGTTTATTTCTAATTATGTGGTAATGAGCTCCCCTTTGCTAGTACAGCCTTCTCTGACATATCATGATTAGTGCTTCCACATCCTTTTTTTTTTTTCATTGAAATGACTTTCGCTTGTTTTAAAATATATTTTCATTATTCTTTGACAACTTCAGATATGCACACAATATATTTTTTGATTCTAGGAACACCTTATATCCTCTCACATTTTTCTGTAGAAATTGTTAAATCATCTGCCATCAAACTTCATGTAATCATCTTCAGAATACATAATATAAAATCAATGCTTACAGTGTAACTATTTTAAAATATGTGTTTTACATTATCCTGGTATGAGTTATTTTGATGCAACCCTTACATTGTTCATTGGCCTGTGCTATTATTCATAAGCTGATGTTTATCTTTAAATTTCCTGAGATTTTCTACTATCTATTTTCAAAAAGTTTGTTTTGTTTTGTGCTATTATTTTCTTGTTTAAATAAGATATTAGTGAGCTATTTGAATCAAGGGGCTGATTCTTGCAAACACGTGAACTTTTTCACTATGTATGTCTTCAAGTGTTTTTTACTTTATATTGAATAGTATAATTTGTTGTACATTGAACTGATTGTTGTCACTGATTATTTATATTATATTTGCTTGTTTTTACTTTTGCTTTGCTTTTTATTTGGTTTAAAAATAAACTACCTTCCAAATTACAGAAAAAGATGCTAATTAGAAATTCACACAATATGTGTATATATAACTAAACTATCTTAAACTGTTTAGTCTTAAAGATTTATGACTAAAAGATGTAAAAATTTAAAAAGTTTTAGGGCAATTTAACAATTTAAAGAAAACCTGGAAAAGTAAAAATACACTCAACCTCTTTAAATTTGGTTGTTTTTATTTTCAAACCTTTTGACTCATTAGTTGATGTTTTAAAAATCTCTCGATTTTGGTTTGGATATAGCAACTTGGCTAATTAGGGTCATCTAGAAAAAGGGAACCTCAAATGAGGAAAACCTTTACATCAAATTTCTTGTAGGCAAGTTTGTAGGACATTTCTTTGAAAAAAATTATTGTATCTTTTATGTTTAATTGCTAGCATGAAAGTCTGTTTACCAGTTGGGTGTATGTGCCTATAAAGGCTAGAAATGGGCAGACAATCTCCAGGATGGTGGTTTTGAACCCACGTGAGTGCTGGCAATCTATCTGGCCCCTGTGGAAGAACAGTCATTGTTCTTAATTGATAGCCATAACTTCTCCACCTCCTGTGGTCTATTTCTTAATTAATGATTGTAGTTACCTACTGGGCAGATGGTCCTGAGAGTTACCAGAACACTGAGAGAGCCTTGGAAAGCAAATCCCAAAGTAACATGATTCCTTGGCCTCTGCTTCAGGTTCTTCACTCAGATTCCTGCCCTGGCTAAATTCTCCTTGGCCTCCTTTCCTTAATAATGGACTCTGATCCTGATGAGTAAGACAAATAAACTCTTTCCTTCCATATTTATATTTGGTAATGGTCTTTATCACAGAATACAAAGAGAGCTAGAACATTCCTCTGCATAGTATATTATTTTAAATATGCAATTAACAAATTTAATGTTGAAGTTGAGCTCTGTATGACTTGTTTTTTGTCTTTTTCCCTAAATCATATTTTTAATCAAATCACTTAACATTTGTGATAATTTTATTTTATTTATTTTTTTAACCTGGTTGTTTAAATAAATTTTTCTATTGCTTCCAGATTACACAACTTTGGTACTTCAATATTTTATTATTTTTGTTGTAGTGTGCTGACAATTGCTTCCTCTATTCAATGTTTAGATTCTAGTGTGGTCCTCTAAATTCTGTGTTTGTTGAGAAATAAACTTTATTTCAGCATTAAGTTGATGTCTTTATTTCTTCTTTGAACACAAGACTATGAAAAATGAGGCACTCCAGACCAACGTTAGACTTACATTAAAACCATTTCTGAGAATCCATATAGAGTTTACCAGTTAGTCTGATGAAAAAAATTTTACTGGATGGAACTCAAAGATTTTGATCGTTGTGAGTCCTGGTAGTTATTCTTCCTTTTCTATGTGAGGCTAAATAGTCAACTAAGGAGCCAAAGAGATCTATATGCATCTCTCTGGGATATTCTTTCCTTCTCCTGTAGCCTCTTCTCTAGAACACACACATACTGCAGTCATCTTGCTCCTGTAGCCAATCTTTCTGTGCAGTTTGTTGGATCCACTCTGGGTTAATACTGTTCTGCACTTGCGTTTAGTTAATGACTTCAGACAGACCTTCACGATGGCCTTAGTTCTCATTCAATTTTCCCATTCCACAGGGATCAATGTTCTGTATTGCACCTTTCCAAATGTGAAATAGTTTTGTTTTGTTGAAAATAAACAATTCTTCTGGTTTTCAGTTCTTAGGTGAAAAATACAATCGAAAAACAACTTCGTGATCTCCTGTGATCTCATGATCAGCAGTGAAAAACACAACTCTTTTGTTGTTGTTGTTGTTTTGTCTTTAAAGTAATATTCTTCACTGGAACACATTAGTAAATACTATTTTTCCATTTGGTTTAAAACTATGTAGTCACTTTGCTTGATTCCTTGAGAAAATACCAGTTCTATTCTGTCCTGGAAGCCATCAAGGATCTGTGAGTCCAGATGAACCTCTCAGTGTCACTGTGTTCTGTGGTTATCTCAAGGATATCTCCTACAGTCAACCACACTCATTTTTCCACAAAATACTCTACCCATGACTGAATTATTCACAAAATAAATAGTAGATCTACATAAAACAATATGATATTGTGCAGAAAATTTGAATAGCTAACATCGATTTTTAAGGAGAAAATCAAAAACACTTGTGAAAATTGTGTAAGAATGCATAATGGCCTTTCTATAAGACTTGGCTGAATTGGAATTCAACCTGGAAATTGAAGAAATAATGCTTATTTTGATTCAAAGTAAAATGTTATTTCAAACTTTATTTTATATTATTTTTCACTATTATTGTTCTTTAGTTTTTTTATAGTCCAATCATTATCCCTCTTCTGGGCCAACCTCAAGCAGTTCCTTATCCCATTCCTACTCCCCTATCTCCAAGAGGATGTCCCTACCCCCTCAAAGCCCACCAGACTTCCCACTCCCCGAGGCCTCAAGTCTCTTGAGGGTTAGGTTCATCTTCTCTTACTGAAGCCAGACCAGGCAGTCCTCTGCTATATATGTATTAGGGGACTCATATCAGCTGGTGTATGCTGCCTGGTTGGTAATCCAGTGTCTCAGAGATCTCAGGGGTCCGAGTTAGGGGGTTGCCCTCCTCTTCAACTTCTTCTAGCCTTTCCCTTATTCAAACACAGGGGTTTCCTTGGTTTCCTGTCCATTGGTTGGGTGTAAGTATCTTTGTTTTTCTCAGTCGGATGCTCGTTAATCCTAGCCATGCTAAGCTCCTATAGGTAAGCACACCACAGTATTCATAATAGTGTCAGGCCCTTGAGCTGGATCCCATTTGGGCTGGTCACTGGACTTCAGCCTCCCTCAGTCTTCTCTCTTCTCTTGTCGCTTCCGTTCCCTTAGACAAGTACAATTCTGGGTCAGAGTTTCTGACTGTGGGATGGCAATCCCATCCCATTTAAATCTGAGCAATGCACTTTTACAATAGGAAATTTGCCTTTCCTTCCAGCATTCACAATGGTCAGTACTCTTAATCCCTTATGCATCCTGAAATGCAGTCTCCAGAGTAACTCTGTTAGGATAATTTGGTTGACATAGGTGTTTCAATACAAGAACATAACAAGAACAATAGCTCTGCTATGCATTTAGTCTAAAGGGTTCTTTCTCCTTTATTGTAAATTCCCTACCAGAGGCGGACTCTGTTATCTGTGATGACCCAGCCAGGTGTTCTGAGTTAAACTGGGTTTTAATGTTCAGGTTTTTGAGGCTTGTTTACATCTTGATTATATATGTGAATATCTTTACTGAAAAATATTAAAAGAAGTACAGTATTTGTTTACATATAGTTTGATTTGAGATCACTATTAGTAGTCCTATATTGAAAACATGCTTTGGTTTGGTTACATTGTTTTAAAGTCATTTTGAGTGCTAATTCTGTGTTATTAAGATAAAACATTTTTAAACTTGGATATATTTTAGATTTTTTTTCCCCTAAAGATTTTCACTGCATAAGAAACTCACTCAGATGCTGGGAAATGCTTTTGGGAAATCTCTGTAAAATAGTTCAAAACCTATTTGTTAGCCAGTGCAATCTTTTATATGTGGAAGTGTCATCATAATTCTTTCTGCCTGAAGAGATGATCTTTTTAACTTTAGTTACGTCCTCCGTGGGAGGCTTTTACAGTCACCAATCTCTGCTTCTTGTCCTTGACTCAATATTCAAACTATTCTTAGATCATCCCAGCATATATTTGAGCTCCAACCATTCTCTCATGCAGGGGAGCATGAGAAAAAAAATGAATCTGCTGCTGTGGCATATTCATTCTGTATTACTTCTACCTCCGATTAGAAACAAAACAATCCTTTTCCATTGTGTTTAACAGAAAACAAAAGAGTAAAATAAGGTAAATTCCAAATGATCAGTATGTGTATTTCCATTTAATCATTTACTCTGAACATACCAATCCACTATCACTTGCACAGTAATAAATTCACTGAAACAACTTTATTTTGACATCAGATCTACTCATTATAAATATTTGCCCTATAATGACTAGATATGAGGAGTGTATGACAATGCGAGAGAAGAATGAATAGACAAGGGAAAATGAATGTATTTGGAAAACCAGTGTTAGTGATGTGCTTATTTTATTTCTGTCCATAAGACTGATAACAAAGTGATGAGTAGGTAAATTCAGGAATGATTTATATGGTGGACACTTGTATTATGGACATGTTTTGCTGATAACAAAAGCGACTTGGAGTAGAAAATTTTACTTTGGCTAACATGGCCTTGCTTCAGGCCTCCCCTTGAAGCATGTTGGCAGCATAGGGAGAGAGCTAGCCATGTTGCCCCAGAAGCAGAGGAAAATGACTGCAGCTCTTCTGATTTACGCTTTCTTCTTCATTTTTAGTCCAGGATCCCAACCCTTCTATATTTAGAGCGGACCTTTTCTCTTCAATTAATCTAGAAAATCCCTTACAAATATGCCCCAATATTTCTAGGATTGTTGTTTCAAGTTATTGATCAAGCTTAAACATCACAGATATATTTTCTATTACTGAGTGTGAGATACACACACATATATTGTTCAAATAAAGGAAGAAATTGTAAGAGAAAATAAAAGCACTACATATATGCAGAGCAATGCACACGGTGGTGTTAACTGATTTCTTAACCAAGACATTGGAGAGCTTCTCACCAAAGCATGTTGAAGATTATTTCATATCTTCTAATAACATCTCGACGCCTCTCTATTGTTTTGTTTAATATGTATTCATTTTAAAAGTGTATTATTAACTCCCAACAATAGGTTTTTAACTCACTAAAAATGAAAAAGATGCAGTCTTTAATATTCACTTTTAATTTAAAATTATGTATATGTATTAAGACTCTCTGTGTATATCCCAAAAGTGTACAGGTGAATGCAGAGTCCTAAAGAGGGTGTCATTCTCTCTAATGTTAGAGTTTGAAGTGTTACTGACACATGGCTTGACTACTGGGAACATAACTCTAGTTCTCTGGAAGACAGGTGAATGCTCAGAGTCTCTGAGCCCAAGAAGTCATAGTCTCGTAGATTCACTATATTTGCCTCTCTCTAATAGACTCTGTGAGGTACCTGCCACAGGTTCCTTTTTCACACAGAATGGATTCACCATTCAGCTGTGGACTATGGCTGTATCTTCCAATTACCTAATGTGTTACTCACCACTGAATGAATATAAAGGAATTATATCCTGCTCTGTATTTTGGCAGCAAGAGTAACTTACTGCTGGAATCTGAGCTAAAATTAGACTCCATACTGGAGTGAATTATGAGCACCTCGTGATGTCCTACACAATACTCCAGAACATTTTTCTACAATGCTGTACTTTGCATTCCTGTCTTAGCAATGCTTTCACACAACCTTAGAGTTTTCAGGACCTCCACAAATTGGTGAAAATTCAATTATTCACAAACCACTTTGGATACAAGATGGTGGGTAGTCTTGAATACGTCATCTACTATAGACCAATTTCATATTAAAATTGTAGGAAATAATCCTTTATCAACACATTTGGATATTTTAAAGTAAATCAAAGGATGCATCTGATGAATTACACTTTATAGTCTTTTCCATATTACAAAATCTCCAGACTGACAACTTCTTTTAATGGAATCATCAGTTTTATAAAAAGAATCTTCACAAAGTCTACAGAGAACAGCTGCCTGTGCTTGCAGCTGCTAGACATACATATATTAGCATACAGTTTCTATTTGTACCAGGGCAGGTGAAACATAGAAAAGGAAATAGTAATATTCTTTAAGTTCACCTTCCTTCCTCCTCCAAACCTTAACTCCATTGTTACATTCTGGCCACACCCCTTCCCATTCACCTTCCCCTTCCCTCACTTTGTCTCTCTCTTTTTCTGTCTATCTCTCTGTCATTTCTCTGTCTCTCTCTGTTGTTTCTGTGTTCTTCTATTTCTCTTTCTCTCTTTCTCACTCACTCTTTCCCACACACATATACTTCTTCCTGCCTTTCTTCCTTCCTCCCCACCTTCCCTCCTTCCTTCCAATCCTGCCTCTCTCTCTCTGAAGCAGGAATTTTGCATTAAACAGTGTAGTTGTGGCAGTCAAAAAACACACTATGGGAGTCGTTTATCTCCTTGACGATGTGGTTCTATCTTAGTGACAGCTCAATAGCATCTTCCTGTTGAGCCATTTTGATGGTCTTAGTATATATTTCTATGTTAAAATATTTAATTGATATATATTAATTATATATTTAAATATATAATTCATTATATATTACATTCATTATAATTACGGCAACAAATTTAACCAAATCAAATTTCTAGTGTGTATTTCCAGTATTTGGTGAAAAATATGAAGGAGTCTATTTTATGAGGAAAAAGGTATAGGAAAGAAATGGGCACAGTATTTTATAACAAACTTTGGTCTAAAAATTACAAGTAATTAGAAAGACTGTATCAATAAATATATTTAAAGAATTTACTGCAATCTCAAATGGAACAAATCACTTTTGATTTTAAGCGATTTAACACTCAATTTCTTTATTTAACAGTATTAATAGAAAATAAAACATTATTTTAAAACTATGAGAAAACCTGAAAATTTTAAAAAAAATGTCCCTAGTATATGTGATAAATTTATTTTTTGCACATTATGAAGCATAAACAAAGAAGCCAATATCTACTGATATTCAGTTTAATTTATTCACAAAACATATTTGAATCATCCATGAATTTCTAAAGAACATTGGAGAATGTTTCACTTAGTCTAAGTAATTGAGTAAATGATCACTTCATCATATTAGAATGACATTCAAAAGTACTATTTATGAACTGTGGCATATAGAGAACTGTGGGGTGTACAATGAATAGTTAGAAAATCTATATTACCAAACAGGTAGGAAACTTATGAATGCATGTAGACAGCATGATATTAGCTCACTGAAAACCTTACAATACGATAATATCTTGACATACAACAAAATGCATGAAAGCAATGACCATAAAGTTGATGATCAGCCATCTCAGCAAGGAGATTGTTAATAACGTAATTGTTATGGTATTGCAACTACTTGTTACACAATTAAGAATTTTTCAGTTATTCAGTAACTGTGAACCTGGCTTTATTATTTGTCACATTTTTGCCTTCTTTTTCTTTCATAAGTTTACATTTTTATTCACTTTACATCCTGATCTCTGTGTCCCACTCCTCCTGAGACCCTTCTTATCCAGTTCCCTTCCTGCCCCATCCCCTTCTCCTCTGAGACGGTGGAGAGACCCTGTCCCCATATCCACAGAGTACATACACAGAGTTAGGCTTATCATCTCTCACTGAGTCCAGACAAGGCAGTCCAGTTAAGGGAACAAGATCCACAGATAGACAACAGCTTTAGGGACAGCCCTGTTACAGTTGGCGCAGGACCTACATGAAGCCCAATCTGCACATCTGTTACATATGTACAGACTCCTAGGTCCATCCTGTTTATGCTCTTTGTTTGGTATCTAAATGTCTGAGAGCCTCTAAGAGTCCAGGTTAGTTGACTCTGTTGGTAATATTGTCAAGTTCCTATTCCCTCTGGAGCTCTAGTTCCATCCTCCAACTCTTCCATAAGACTCCCAGAAATCCATCCAATACTTTACTGTGGGTCTCTATCTGTTTCAGTCAGCTTCTGGGTGGAGCTTCTCAGAAAACCATTACGCTAGACTCCTGTCTACAAGCATACATTAATGGGTACTACCATTAATAGTGCCAGGGATGGGTGTTTATCCTTCAGATGGGACTCAAGTTGGCCCAGTCATTGGTTGGCATGCCCTCAGTTATGTGTCAATTTTACAGCAATTTACCATGAGTAAAATTGTGTCTATCACTGGACGGTAATTCAAATATAATCCACTGCTTAGTTTAACTTTAGTCTCATAATTGGGAAATGTTGAGTGTTTGAAGTCATCTCAATGAAATGTATGTATATGCATTTATAAGTAATGTATATATTATTATATAATACATGTCTTCCTGTATTTGTACAAATATGTATAAAGATTTAGATATGTATTATGTAGGCTAACTAGAAAAGTAAGAAAGCTAGATGTATATCTGGCCAATATAGATGTACTCAGGCTATGAGGTTACTTCATTTTATATGTAAGTGTAATTAAGCTGACTATTATATACCCAGATATCCTTATGGCACTTTAAGAGAACTCCAATTTGTCCTATAATGCCAAATCTAGCTGCAGAAACAAATTAAAAATGAGTCGCATAACACTAATATTAATTTCTAATATATTTCAACAGTAATTCATTTTTCAAAAATAAATTCTAGGATTTTTAGAGATACTCCATAGACTTCATGAAACTCTATATGAAAGATAAGAAAACTATACACTTTCTATAAAATAGGAGAATAAAATGGGTCATGAGTCTAAAAATATACATAAAACAGGGGAGGATGTTTACAGAGTCACCAGATTGTAAATTTTCATGAGCAGTTGGTCCCAAAACCTTGTGTAAATACCAGTTTAGCAAATTACAAGCATAAAATATCAAGATTTACATAGGAGGATGGGCTGTTAAGGGATTTGGAATATATTTAGATCAATAGAAATTCGGCTGGAAAAAATAAAAGTCCTTTCATATTTGTGCATTTTCTCTTTTCCCACTTAGGAGAAGAGAGAAAAATAATCTATATTTTGAGTTGTTTTAAATTCCAATATTGCATTGGCATTCATATTTGTGAATTTTCATTGGCAGTTTGTCTCAAAACCTTGTGTAAATATATATGTAATATAATATGTATAATATATTAATATAATGTAATATATGTATGTTAATGGCTTAAGCTGTGCCTGGAAGTGATCTTGGCAATGATTGGAATGTATGAACATACCACAGCTTGCAAAGAAAACAAAAACAAAGACAAAAATATACCCTGTCAGAATACCCCTAATCGAGGTAGCTACTAGTATCCATCATTTTTAAATATTGTGAACATCAACACCAATCTAAAATATTTCCTTTACTGTTGAAAGAACTGGGTTGAGGTTGAATCTGTCAAATGTATCATGAATAGTGGTTTAAGTTGACTTTTGAAAGGAATTTGGCAGTTCTTATGAGGAGATTAAAATGCATTCATGGATAGAGAAGGAAGTCCCAATGCTTATGCAGTCCTTGTGCTTAAAATAATAAAGATTCCAATTAGCATGTTCTTTCATCCACTTTCTTGCATAGTAATTCTGAAGCAAGGGGAGATGCCCACATAGTCACTCATCCCTGTCCTTGATGTATGACATTGAATTAATGATGTCAGAGATACAGACTAAGACAGAAACTCATCAATTCCCCTGAAGAAGCTTACACTCCACTTAAAATAAAGATAAATGCATTGCTTTTGGTCGTGACAGCCAAAATAGAGGTCAGTGATTACCTGTAGAAGAGGGCATGATTGAAGTACTTCAAAGGCAGTTTGCTAAAGAAGAAGAGACACCAGAGGGAAACAGGAAGGCAGAAAGGAGATTAAAAGCTCTGTTACTGTCAAGAGTGAAGCCAGTCTCCCTGCCCCTTCTTTGCTGCTTTCCCTGTTTCTGATTAATCAGCACTGTTCTCTCTTGAAGACAATTCTGTTTTGAAATGTGGTATTTTAAATAGTTGATTCCTTTCTAAAGCACAAGCACAATTCTCAAAATAAGAACAGTATGTAGAAAGGATAAAGTATTCATTCTGCCAATCCAACATTATACATTGTCAACTCATTTGTTTTTGGATAAGCGAGTATATTATGCATTGCTATATTGAAACCATCTAGCAGGTGTGATCTGTTTTCCTTTGCTGTGGTTGCATTGCTGGATGTAACAGATATGCTTTAAACTGCCAGTGCATCTTAGCCTTTGATATAGTTAGCAATATAACATAATACAGACAGCTTTTTTGTTTGTTTGCTGGAATATTTTAATCACTACAAAACTACAAAAACAATCCCTACACTTATTAATATTTTATGAATAAAATATGTTGACACAAGAGGAATTTAGGTAAACATTAAGAGTTCATTTCTATTAAGAGGTAGATGGGTAATAGGGACCAGATAGTTTGTTTCCAGTCTATTCTTTCAACAGACACTTATTGTGATAGGACCAGTTTAAGGTTGGAAAGCCTCAATGTTCTCCTGAAACTGTCCCCTAGGACTGTTCCAATCAGACAAATGGAAACTCATAGTAAGTCCTGGGTTCACAGGTGATATGCTAGAATTTACAGCCACAGCCCACATAAATCTATAATTTACACAGCTAATTCTGAGTTGCCAACTGCCACCAGGTGGCACCAAATACAATTTAAAAATGAATGGATTCAGTGGGTGTCCCTGTTGGTGTTAAGCTGGGCACTCTTCAGTATTTTTGTAATTCTGTAGCTTACAGTATTCAACATTTTAAGATTATGTTTATCTCGTTAAGAGGAGTTTGCTCTTTAGTGTTTGAAATTGGAAAAAAAAAATCCCACCACGATAGAATATTAAGATTCTATATTTGATTACATTTTCAGTGTGTGATTTTTAGGGAAGCTGAAAAGTCATATGTTATATATCCACTGAATTCTTTTAACATACCCTTAGCAAAGGCATGAAAGTATAAGCAGAATATCTGCTTGAATAGTGCATTGCCATGGTTCATTTATTCTGGTTTTGACAGATGATAATGAGGATGGTATATTGATGCAATGTTGATAAAGACAACTTAGGCCTTTGAAGAAGATGTGCTTACCTACTATTTTCTAAAGTAGATAATTCTAAATCATCTGGTAATTTATCACATCTATATTTATTAATTTATTTCCTAGTCAGATACTGATTGATTACATTATGCCTGTGTTGTTCCAAAGGCAGAGGCCTGTTGCTGGTGGCTCGCCTGGCTGAGGCTCTCTCTCTCCCAGGTAACAGGGCGCCTGCTGCTGAGTCCCTGGTCTCTTTCTCTCCCTCAGGTGCTGACCTGTTTGCTGCAAGGCACCTTAATTAAAAGGGAGGCAATGTATGAATGAGTTATTTTATTGTAGGAAGGAGAAATATGCTGGTTAAGTAGAGAGAAAGAAAGAAGAGGAAAGAGAGAGAGAAAAAGAAAGGAGAGGGAGAAAGGCAGAGAAGAGAACAAAAAGCAGAGAGGAGAGCAAGAGAGGAAGAGAGAGAGAAGAGTAAGAGAGTGAGAATGTAAGAGAACAAGAGAGCAAGAGAACAAGAAGAAGTAAGAAAGTGAGGAGGGGCAAACCACTCCCTTTTTTTCTGTATTTTTTTTTAGGAATTTTCTTTATTTACATGTAAATTTCTCATTTCCCAGTTTCCCCTCTAAAACAAACAAAAACAATGAGAACAAACCCCTGTTGCCTCCCCCCTCCCCATGCCTGCCACCCCACCCTCTCCCACTTCTTGGCCCTGGCATTCCCCTACACTGGGGCACAGAATCTTCATAGGGCCGAGGTCCTCTCCTCCTATTGATGATCGAATTTGAAATCCTCTACTATACACATGCTGCCAGAACAATCAGACCCACCATGTGCAGTCCTTGGTTGGTTGTTGAGACCCTGGGAGCTCTGAGGGTGCTAATTAGTTCATATTGTTGTTCGTCCTAAGGGACTGCAAACCCCTCAGTTCCATAGGTCCTTTCTCTAACTCCTTCATTGGTGACCGTGTACTCAGTTCAATGGATGGCTGTGAGCCTCTACATTTGTATTAGTCAGGTACTGTCAGAGCCTCTCAGGAGATAGCTATATTTAGGCTGGCTTGCTCTTCCTTCAGTCTCTGCTCCATAGTTAATCTCTGCAACTCCTTCCATGGGTATTTGGTTCCCCCTTTTAAGAAGGAATGAAATATCCACATTTTGGTCTTCCTTCCTCTTGAGTTTCTTCTGCTTTGTGGGTTGTTCTTTCTGTATTCCAAACTTCTGGGCTAATAAGCATTTATCAGTGAGTGCATACCACGTGTGTTCTTTGTGAGCGTTTGAGACAGTGTCTGCCTGATAGAGCACACATCTCCTGCAGGGGCAGCTGTGAGGGGTCTGGGCTGAAATCTGAGACATTGGTCTCAGGAGCGTATCACCAAACTCCTACAGTCCCTTGTGAACAAATTTACTTTGCTCAGTGGGTCTCCAGGGTTCCAAGGTGGCTGGAATCTACTGGACTCCCGCTGTCAGAACTGCCCACTGCCCCACATACCTGGGTCTTAGATATGAAATAGTGAATCACACAAAAAATCTTTTAATTCTAGTGTGAAGAAAAAAATAAGTCACAACTAAATAGCCCCTGTGGTTCTGAACTGGGAAGGTTGCCTCCTACTTACGTTTCCTGAACCCAGGAGGTTATACCCACATATGTTCAAGGTTACCCAAAGCCACATTTCAATGCCCTGTATCAATTTTATCTATTTGATTTTAATAATTGTGTAATGCAGTAGATAAGAACTACAGGTAACAACTCTGCTCAATCTATGCTACATCAGACTATCTTAAACCTTCCAATCTCTTCAGATAGCCTTCCCTTTCTTTTCTTGTCTATTAGAGACTCTTTAGCTTGAAAATTCTGGATCAGGAGTGCTAATGAAACAGCTCAGCAGGTAAAGATACTTGCTGCCAGGATGATTAACTAAATCTGATCTGTGGGCCAGAAGAAAATCTCTTTCATAGTGAAAAGATTTCTAAATTCTGGAGGTAGTTCTCTGACCTTGACGTGTGCACCATGAGGCACAGGCATGCCTATATAACATATATATACTTACATATGCATATACAGATGTGTGAATGTATCTACAGACACATGCAAAGAACTTATATATATATAGAATTATATATATAATATTTATATGTACACATACATATATAACAAGAAACCACATCATTTCATATTTAATAATTTCCTAGAGAGACACAAAACGTAGAAAAGTTGCCCTTGTTCTTAGGTTCCCATTATAAAAAATAAAAACTACTGGAGGACAGCCATGCTAGGCTCCTGTTTTCTAGCACAAGATGACATCAGTAACAGAGGCAGGGTTTGGTGCCTGTGCATGGGATGGATCCCAAGGTGGGCCGGTCACTGGATGGCCTTTTCTTCAGTTTCTCCTCCATTTTTGTCCTTGCATTTCCTTTAGACAGGAACAATTCTGAGTGAAAAATGTTGAAGATGGGTGGACAGCCCTATCTCTCCACTGGGGTCCCTGTCTATCTACCGGAGGTTGTCTCTTCAGGTTCCATCCATTTCAGCTAAAGTTCTTGTTTTTAATAGCCGAATAGTTTTTCATTGTGTAAATGAACCACATTTTCTGTATATATTCCTTTGTTGATAGACATCTGGGTTGTTTCCAGCTTCTGCCTATTATGAATAATGCTCCTATGAACATAGTGGAGCACATGCCCTTGTGGTTTAGAGGAGCATCTTTGGGTATATACCCATGAGTGGTATAGCTAGGTATATCCCATACATATTTTATCTTTTTAAAATTTAATATCCTTTAACTCCAAATTCTGTTTTTCTTATTCCTCTGAATGTGGGGCCAAATGCTTGCTAGTGTTCCAAGTATCATAAGCCACACCCTTAAAGGAAACTATCAATTGTCCATACCATGTCATCCGGTAGGATTCATGAGCCCTTCCCCACTCCATGCGAGAATACTGACTAGCTTGATCTGTCTAGGATTTTGCAGGCAAACACATTTTTGAGTTTCTTAGTGCAGTGTCTATCATCCCTAGAACACCCTATTTTCTCACCTTTTTGCATCTCCTGACCCTTACAGCCTTTCTGCTACACCTTTCTCAATGATCCATGAGCTTTGGGGAAGGGCATAACATGAATTTCTCATTTTTAGTTGAACCTTCATGTTCCCTTTTTTCTGCACTTTTTTGACTAGTTGTAAATTTCTAGTAAACACATCCACTGAACATTGATCTGTCTTCGATGAGCTCTGAGGGTTGTACTGATCTTATAATTTGACCCAGAGAGTTCTAATACCTGCTATCCTTCTGAAGGAATATGACCTTAAGAGCATGAGTAGTAGGTAAGAAGACATTGCTACCATGCCCCACTTTGGGACAGATTCTTTATGCTCCATGAGGCCATGCATGTCTGTGCATGTTATACAAATGGAAATATTTTGCAATGTAGTCACATCTTTGTGAACTTAACACACTCAAAAATAGATTTAGTATTATTTATTCATTTTTTTATTAAATCTGGTGTAGTGTATTGTGCATGTGCTCCTGTGTGTGCACATGGGTAGAGGTACACATGCACACGTGTATGCATGCATATGGAGGCAGAAAGCTGTCATTGAGTGTTTTCATCCTGTGTTTATCTCCATAGCACTGGGCTGGGACACATCAATCTTTTTCTCTGGATGCTGGATCTAGCTAAGGTCCCAGTGCTTGTGGGGCAAATACTCTCCCAGCATAGCTTTTACCCCATCGCTTCAAAATTAAATTCACAAAAAATACTGAGAAATGAAGTTCAGAATCTAGGTTTTCATTATGAGAATATTTGGGAACACATTTCAGCTTTAAATTTCGACATTGCAATAGATTACATGGTCAATTACACAGGGGTGTGGTAATACATTTATAATGTGACACTTGGAGCCATTGGCATGATTAATTACCATGCATTAAACATTGGCTGAGGAACCACACTTCAAAATGATTATGGGATTATTACTATTTAAACATGTGCTAAACTGGGACATGCCAAAGACTAGTGGCATATTTTCTTCCAAAAATATTTCAAATTGCAAAGAGCTATACATGCATCCATAGTCAAAGATATGGGTAATAGAATTTAAAAGGAAGTTTTTCATAAATCATATGTAACTTGCATTAGATATGGATAATTTAGGCTATAATATGTCTTAGTTTTGAGTCATGAGTTGTCACACAGAACTTGTCTACTTCAATGGTGTCTGGACAGGCCTAAATACCTATTAGACCTGAGGTGTACACTCCGGCTAGTTTCCTGAGGCCAGAAATCTTATTACCCCGCGGATCAAGGGGTCCCCAAAGCAACGCAGTCCATGGCAATGAGTATAAAGACCTAAGGCAATATTTCATTTTTAAGCAATACTTTATTATGTAGATTGCAATACAAGTTCCAGATACCGAATGGAATAAGACTACATCCACAATGTTGCCAAAGAAATGTAAACATTCTACTCTGTTGTGCATTACATTCTTTTAACTACTTTTAGCTTAATATTGCTGGAAATATAACAGTATTGAGTGTTGGAGAAAAATTTTAAATTCCTGTTTTCCAGACCTTTAGCCATGTAAGATTATTGGTAGAATGGTATCAATACAATAATTATTAGATATGTACACATACATGGAATAGACTATTATCATTAAAATAAAATTGCAGCATGATATTTTTCAAGTATGAAAATATTAGTCATTGTGTATATTTCAAACTCAAAGACTTCTTTTTTAGATTTGAAAAATATTATTTTAAGAAAATAAGTCAATTTATGAGTTTTAATGCACAATAGCATTAATAAATCATCATAGTATACACCCTAGTTGGATTTTCTGCATTGAGAATTTATTTTCAGCCTTAGTATGGATAGATCATTTTTTCTAGTGCACTGCCCTATTTAAACTTTTCTTTTTAGCAAGCTTGCATTTGTTTCCAATAGTTTTCTGACAGTGTAGTGACAGAGTCATCAGTTTGGTAAATCAAGAGGAAAGAATAACAGATTTCCCCACTCAGGAGCCTCAAGTCACATTTAGAATAACACTGCTATAAATAATATCATAGCATAGTATTGGTGACATCTTTGAACTAAACTGTATGTTGCAATATTCTTGGTGTATAAATATAATTTTGAACTAACACAGTTTTCATTTTTAGTGGATAAAATGTTTGTTCTTTGCATTCTCCTACTTTTATCATATCTTTCAGCATTAAGAGTATTTTAAAACCATTAGTTAAGGTGGTTCCGCATTAGTAGTTAGTGTGCGTATTATTCAGAGTTTCACACAAATATAAATATTTTAGCATTTAGTTGCCATTTATAAGGTTTGGATAATAACAGAGTACGTGCGTTGTCTCCAGCCTACGGCAAATTTCAATTAACACAATGCCTCCTACCATTTCCTTGTTGACATCAAGAAATAATGAGCAATTTACTTATATTTTAGAGATGGAACTTAGAACATTTAACTTAACTTGTTCTGTGTATAAAATAGTTTTATACTCTAAATGATACTCTTTTTAATTTGGTTTAATATAAAATGAGATATATTATTATATATTATTTATGTGTATAAAAAATGC